>NC_066329.1:12087696-12399154 GCF_022539315.1 Serinus canaria
AATCCTCTCTGGGCCAGAAGAGTCGGCAGCAATGCAAGTGGGATGCACGGGCTGGGGACGTGAGCTCGACAGCCCATCAACAGGACGTGACTTTGGCAAAAAATTAAAGCAGTGAAAGGGCTGGCGCAGGAGCGGCACGAGGAGGGGAAGTGGCAAGAAGGGCTGTGCTACACTCAGCACTTTTTAAAAACGGTCTCAGCAAAGGCTCTGAATCAGCTCCAGGATGTAAAGTCACGGCACGCTGCCCTGGCTCTCGAGAGCTCCCCAACATGTGCCTGCGGAGTGCTGGGGCTCAGTGTCCTCTCCCTGAATCCCAAAGCAGTGAACACAGGCGGACACTCTTTGTGTGCCTCGAACAGATCACACCGAGGCCATAAAGCTCCTAAGAGTGGGGTGAAACTACACCCCATGCTACAGGCACCAGCAGCTCCAACACTGCAATAGACAACGCGCCTTCCCCATTTCCTACAGCCAACTCCTGCCTCAGGGGACACATGGCTCCAGCCACAGCCCAGGCATCCCTGGTGCTGGCACAGCTCCTGGGGCTGGAGAAGCTGAGCAGACTCCCTGCACCATTCCCTGCCTTCCCCACACCCTCCCTGAGGCGCGCTGGGAACAAACCAACAGCAGGACAGGCAGGATCCGGCCCCAAAGCTCAGGATCCATCACACTGCACCAAAGCCAGCAGTCAGATTCTTTCTATCCCCAGTTGCTGGATTAGCTCCAGCACAGCTGATAAAAGAAAGAAAATGAGTGTCTCACCTTTTTTAGCTGTCTCCATCTCCTCTTCGGTCCAGCGAGAGCTTTCATTCATTTCCAGGGAAGCTGGGAAGGAAGAAGGAAGAGAGCAGTTAGCTGTGAGCAGGAGCCAGCAAGCCCAGTGAGCTCAGAGGAGGTGTCCCAACACCCAAAGCCTGTCTCATGCCCTGTCCCCTGGAGGCATGACAAAACCCCATGCAGTGCAGAAGTGCTCCCACAAGAAAGGTGGTCATGGTGAGGGCTCATGAGGCTTTTCCATGCCACAGTACCCCATGCACAACACCCCCTCGGGATGCACCTCAGTGATGCAAAACCTCCACTTTTGGCCTGGAAGCAAAGCCAGATGGCTTGAGAGTGGCAGCAGATTTCCTGCTGATGGTGCCATGCACCCTGGCCAACAACAGGTACCTAAGATGGAGCTGGCTGGGGCTGTGTGCTTTGGAGGAGGCAGACGCAGGGTGGGACCATCAGAGACGGAGAAACAGCGTCACCTCAGTGGTGACTTTGGCCGACTGCATCTGTCAGTGCTGGCCACTGACAACACAAGGGTGTTGGCCATGTGACCACAGGCTCCCTCTGTGCCACCACTGGGCTCTTGGACACCACCTCCGAGCCACTTCCAGCAACAGTGGGGGCCTGTCTGGAGCAGTGCCCATTGAAGGGGACATGCTGCTCCAGCCAGGAGGCTGATAGGGGTGTCAGCATCTGATGCTGCCTCTCTCCCCAACTCCAAGCAGGTGCTGGGGACACCAAGGTCCTGCATAAAGCCTTCACTATGCACAAGTCCTGCTGGCAGCCTGGCACAGAGCAAACCCTACAATAACAAACTGGGGTGTGAGTCAGAGACAAAAAACAACTCGGTAAGGAAACAGATTTCCGGCTCAGGCTGCCAAGGGGTTATTACTCTAAACAACAGGCAAAGCATTATTTCAACAGTGATGAGAGATGTTTTGACAGTGTCCTTTCAAAATGGAAAACAGGCTGATAGGTTCAGGATAAAGAATACAGGCAAGGAGAGAAGGAAGGATCTTTGAAGAAGCTCTACAAGAAGCTGAGACCCTGTGGGAGGACAGCGTGAGTTCCAATGCCCACAGCAGTGGGCAGAAGAATCTCCTTCAGAGCTGGCTGAGCACGACTGCAGGTGTCACCTCCCGGAAGACAGCACAGGTCACTGCCTCCCCCAGAACCGTGTCGCCCCTGGGACACCAGCCAAGAGGGAGGGAAATTGATACCTCCCTGCTTCCCCCTGGCAGCAGGCACAGCCAGGGCCACAGTGCTTGTTTACGTAAAAGCGAGTGTCCCCAACGCCGTGCAGGCCCTTGGCTCAGCTGGTGATGCCTGTTATTGTATGGTACAGAAATGTCACAGAAATGGCCCGTTTGGTTTGATTAATGGCATCGCCTGAGGTTGTGAAGTTATGAAACAGATGCCCACGGGGAGCTCCGGCACGCTGCAGTTAAACCACAATACGGTTTTGTGCTGGTTTTTAATGTTCAATTGGTATTTAAAATGCAATAACTTTCTTAGCCAACCTAAATTAAAGCGCTATTGGAGAGACATAAAGTGAAATCAATTGCTCAGATATGTCACTGGAATTGATCCATTCCTTTTTCCCAATTTAACACGGTCTGAAGGCTTTCCTCTGTGTTCGCAGTGAAGTTTATCAAGGACTCTGAGATACCAGAATAAAAAATCCCATCTAAGTTACTGGCATTATCTGCTGCTTCTCTGCAGCATTGCTGAACAAGTTGGAGGGAGAGAGCAGGGCTCTGTTGTGCTGGGGACTATTTATATCGCCTGTATGAAAACAGAGCGCTCGCAATCAAGGCTTCAGCCAGTTGTCAGCAGAGAACAGGGAGGCGAAACACCTCCGCGTGATTTATGGCACATGGAACAGCACAAGCAAGAAACTGCAGAGCAAGGAATCCGAGAGGAGTCACCCTGCTTTTATTTTTACCTGCCTTAGGTAGCACAGCAATAATTCTGTACTTTGACAGAGTAGAAAATATAGGAAAATTAGCCAAATTCCTCGATGCATTGGCTTCTGTAAGTCAATACATGAGGCTGCTCCCTGGGGTGGCAACTAGTGATGCTGCAGGTGCCAGAGGCAGATGTGCCCAGTGTGGGGCTGTGGATGCTGCCATGAATCCCATCTAGCACAAGACCAGCATGGCAACATGGCAGGGCTATGGCCACGCCGTGGGCTGGTGCAATGCCTGGATGCCATGGTACAGGCAGACCCTTTGCTGTATCAGGCATGGATGGAAAGGGACCAGCCCAATGCCCAAGGCCAAGGAGGAGCAGATACCACAGGCTGCAGCTGCTCAGGCTCCAGACAAATTTGAAAACAGAGCAGTTAGGAGAAGTGGCAGAGACCCAGGCAAGCCTGGGAGGGCAGAGCACGGTCCCATGCAGAGGTCGAGGGGACTGGGAAGCCAGAGTAGCCGCAAAGGGAATCAGCTCAAAGTGCAGGAGGAACGCAAGCCTTGCCAAAGCACTGCTAAAACTGAAGGCTTCCCTTTTTGTCTTTTGCAACACTTTCCCTCTGAGGCCATAAAACGCATGAACACTCAGCCAGGAAAGCCCAGGCTTGCAAATGCCCCCACTTATCCTGGTGAACCACACCGAGCAATTCACGTGACAGAGACAAACACCCTTGCTACTCCCCAGAAAGAAGGATTTCACAAAGGAAACCCCTCTCCTGCGAGCGGAGAGCAGAGCAGGCTGACGGCCCATCCCAGCACAATGGATACCCCAAAAGCCCAGCCCAGGGCAGGGTCCTCTTGTCCCCTGCCACCTACCCAGCTCGGCACTCTGCTGTGGTGTGGCTGCCTCCTCGTTGTTGGCCTCGTTGGCCATGGAGCGGGTGATGCGGCCCTTGCGCCGGCCCTGGCTGTTGGCGGTTTTGCGGCCCTTGGATGTGACCGTTTCCTTCTCATCGTTGTCTTCTCCAGACGTGTCGTCGTTCTTGTCCCTGCAAAAACAGGGAGAGAAGTTAAAAAAAAAAAAACCCCACGTTGTTTGGCTGGTATGATTTTTAGGTCAAGCAATTATTTCTCTGCACGTGTCTAGGGATTTTTCTTTTTGTTGTTGGTTTTTTAGGGGGGCAGGTCTGCAGTTTTTTTGCAGACGCAGGCTCTTTTCCCCACTGGGATTGGCAGTGGGGTGATTTGTGGTGGGGTTTTCTTTCTGCAGCTGGCTGCAGCTCCACCACCAAGTGCACGCAGAGACCTGACGGAGACAGGTTTAATACCAGACCATTCAAATTCATCCCTGCCTCCTCCTCATTTATCTTCCTGAAAGGGACCTGCTGGTAAATGTCTTTGCAGCCTAGATATAATGAAGCCAG
Organism: Serinus canaria; assembly: GCF_022539315.1. Lineage (NCBI taxonomy): Eukaryota > Metazoa > Chordata > Aves > Passeriformes > Fringillidae > Serinus > Serinus canaria. The sequence goes on from NC_066329.1 coordinate 12,091,805, forward strand.
ATGTTCTTTTAAACCAAGAATTAAGCCCATTACAGATAGCGAGCGGTCTGCGTGCCAACCTTCCCCTGCCACGGCGCTGATGCTCGGTGTGAGGGAGGCAGGGCTGGCTGGAACTCTTCATCTGGGAGTGCTCACGTTGACATCAATAACACCAAAGGTGAAGTGCCGTGCTCCGCTGCCCCCGGATTGCTCCTCTGGCTCCCAGAGGCTCTCATAACAACAGAACAAGCTGGAGGATCACAGGAGCTTTGCAGATTGATTGGATTGATATAAAAAACCCCATATCGTGTTGCTTTCCCAGTTTGGGAGCAGCAGGGAAGAGGAATGAGGAGGAGGATCTGCCTTTCCCTCCCTGCAGAGGAGGTGAGGTGGGCATACACAGTCCTGCACGGGGTCAGGCAGCCCTGGACTATGCTGCATCCCATCACCACATTCCACCACTGCAGCCCCAGCCCACTGGAGCCAGGCAGGGAGGGTTGTCCTTACTTTGTCAGTTCTTCTTTGTCATTTTCTGTTTCCTGCTTGTCTTCCTCCTTCTCTCCCTCCTTCTCTTTTTCTTTCTCTTTTTCATCTTTCTCTTCTTGGCTGCTCCGGGGCATTTGCTGCTGCTGCAAAACAAAGGACATAAAATAAACCAAGCCCTGAGCGCTGAGGTGAACACAGGGTAGCACCTGGGCCAACCCAAACAACCGCTGTGAAACAATGCTGGGGGCGAGTGGCCAAGAGGAAAGAGCTGCAGGCACAGGGTGCAGGCAGGGCACTGCTGGAGGCCACAGGGGCAGAGAGATCTCCTTTCCAGGGAGATCAGAGGTAGCTCAAGATCAGGCATGGCAGCTGCACTCTAGCTCCTATTTTAGGCAGTGGGACAGCCCCAGCTGCTCCCCTGGGGTCAGGCAACAAGCAAGGAAGGATCTGATGTGGGGGGAGAGGCAGGGAGGTGAGAACTACCCCTCCTGTTCTGGCTTGGTGATTTGCAGCCAGTGGATGCATTTTGCTGGAGCATGAAGGAGACAGGGCACCAGTGACACCCCGAGGCTCAGCAATATCAACACTTCTGATCTTTTCCCAAGTGCCTGACACAGTCCATGGGGAATGTTTGTGGCTCTGTAGCACCAAGCAGGGAAGGTGCCCTCTCTGCCCTCTCTTTACCACCTGGCACCCTCAGCAGAGGGTGTGAGCCCAACCACCCCAACGCCGCTGCTGCTGCTCAGACCGAAGGCACCGTGGCACCCCAGGGAGGGACACAGTGATTATTATAGTTCTGGATTTTGTTTCAACAGCTGCAGGAAGGAGGTTGCTGGGGAGGCCTGGTTCCCCTGACCTCCCTTCCCTCTGGTGACCAGCAAACGAGAGGCGTTGAATAGAGAAGTAGAAATTAGAGACGGAAATGATTTATTAAACCATCCTGCTCCTGGCTAATGCAAGGCTGCTTGCTCCAGGAAACCCACCCGGGCTCACCCGGCCCCTGCCCAGCCTGCAGGGCTTCCACCACTCCCTTGGGAAAGGGTTTGGTGATGTAATGGGGAGTAAAATTGCCTTAAAATGGATTTATCAGCAGAAGGTGGCTGCTCTGGCTGGCACACAGCCATACAGCAAGTACTGATGAGGTGTCCTCACATCTCTTGAGCCAGTAGGACTGGCCTGATCCCACTCTGCAGAACTGAGAGGCTGCTTCAAACATGGGCATCCTGCAGCAGCACTGACCCCATGGACTGGTGCTAAAATCAGAAGCATGGAGCTGTCAAATGGAGCAGTTTAATGAGAAAACTGCTGATTCCTTCAGGCCCTGGTTGAACAAAATTCCTTAAAACCCATTCACAGCCATCACTGAAACCCCACTGACTTTCAGTTCCTCCTTGTACAGGGGGAGGCAGCTGTGCCATCAGGATCCTGGCACGCTTGGCCAGCCCCTGGAGCACCTCAGCACACGTGCAGAACACAGCTGTAATGCATCAGCTCACACTCCTGCTGCTCTGGGAATTGCTCCGTGGGATGCAAGGCTGGGAGGTCCCAGGGGAGAGGGAGTCAGGGAACAGTTGGAATGAGCACTCAGTTGCTTATGATTTTCCAAAGTCCGCAGATCACCAAGGCTTGGGGAACAGGCTGTCTCATGCAGCAAGTGACCAAGGGAAGTGTCATCCCAGTTACTGGGCACTGCTCCTGCCAGCCCCCAAAGAAGGGGAGAAGGAAGGCAGAGGATGAGCTGGAACAGAAGGTGGGGAAGCCTGCAGAGGCTGCAGAGGAGCAAAGGGCATCCATCATGTGCATTTCCCAAGCACTGCCCTGAACTCTCTGACTCTGAGTCACTCCATGGTGAACCCTGAGCACGGGTTCAGCCCAGACTGACATCCCTGAGGTGAGGGCTGTGACCTCCAAGGGCTGGGCAAGCAGCAGGACAGGCTCAGCCCCAGCCCTGGCCATCACCACTCATCTGCATTCCCCTCACCAAAGGCTTTGGCAAGGGAGGGGAGCCCACATGAAAATATTTTACCACCCAATTGAAAATATTTTATTTTGTGGGATGGGGGAAATCCTGCATCCCAGAAATCCCAGCTCTCCTTCAGATTTAAACTCAGCTGTGATTGCACAAGTTCCTGCTCCACTTCAGGCTGGAGTGAGCATCTAAGAAAGGTTCAGCATCATCTTCTCCTGTCTCTACACTTGTCTGAAGTAGGGGGCTGCCAGCCTGGGCAGCCATCACAGCTTTTCCCCATGGCATGGCAGTGATGCCAAGGAGCTCCTTGTACCAGCCTGCAAACACAGGAGCAGGAAGGCAAGGAGAGATAAGAGTGGCCTTGGCGGCTCCTGCAGCAACATAGGTGCTTCCCTGCAGAGGCATCTGCCCAGCTTTGGCATGATCAGGATGGGCAAACCCCACTGGGCTGGCTTCACTGGGCCACATCCCTCTCCTCCTGAACGTTTCAAGCCCAGCCTGGTAGGATAGCAAATCAAGGTTTCTCCCAGTGCAGAGGCACATCTCAATCCAAGGTTGCCCTCTAGTGATTGCCCTGCTCTAGCCACAGCCAGGTGCCCGATGCCAGGAGTGAGAGCCAGGTGGGATAAGCACCCTGCACCCAGCAGGACAGATAGGTCAGGTCTCACCTGTCAGCCAGGTGAAACACATAAAATGGGCAGCACCATCACTATCAGGCCACGGTGGGAAAACTGACCCAGCTCCACCCAAGGCTGTGCTCATGTCCTCATCTGAGGAAAGGCTCCCAGCCAAATGCTGATGTGAACCCTGGCAAGCCCACAGTGATGGCTTATCTCCTGTACTAGAGCTTGGCTGCAGAGCGGGGCACCTGCCAAACACCCCAGGAAACGCCTCTGCTCACGGATGTCCCCCTTACATCACACCCAGGGGTACATGCTGGGCTGGAAGCTGTGGGTCTGTACTGAGCACCCAGCCCTGGTGGGGAGTGGGCACCCCGGGGTGCTGAACGAAGCCATTTCAGAGCTCAGCCACAAATGGCACACACAGACAGGACCATCCCCCGGTGATGGACCATGGCAGCTGCCCCAGCCCATCCTCGCCACGTGCTCTACCCCAAACCTCAGACTGGCATCGGAACTGGACCATGCCATGGCACCGTGGTGGGAAGGCAGCACTGGGAGCCCCTGATCCAGCCAGTTCCCCCTCCCGGCTCGCTGCCCCCGCCATGTGTGGGGAGGCTATTCTTAGTGCTGGACACGGACCAGCTCTGGATGATTCAAGGGATGGGACGCCATCCCAAAGCGTGACGGGCCAGGAAATGCTTCCCCAATTACCAGCTGATGTTTCCCTGTGATTCACACCGCCCCGGCTAGAGGTGGACTGGCAGGTGGGTCAGCCCTTAGCAAAACCCCCAAAGGCCGGCACCATAACTGCTCAGCTCCTTAGACTTAAACCTCTCTCCACCTACATCACTGCCATCCTGGGGATGAGGCACGCCACCTCCCAGAGGTAAACCAGGTACGTGCTCCCCACCTTGCACAAGAGGGTGAAGGGATGTGCCCGAGGCCAGGGAAGATGCCTGTGGCAGAGGGCAGGGCTGTCCCTCCCTCCCAGGTCAGACGCTCTAACCCCGGACCGCCCTTCCTCCACCTCAGCATCGCTGCTGCTTGTTTTTGCTGCCGACGCATCCTGTTTATTTAAAAAGGCCCCAGGACAAAATCGGACGCGGGACGCGTGAGCGAGAGGCCGACCCTGCCCCGAGTCCAGAGGGACAGGCGGCCTCCTCCGCTCCCTGCGCTCCGGCCCGAGCAGCTCCGTAATTACAAACACCTGCTCACCTCTGCCCCAAAGTCCCGCCGGCCCCGGAGCAGCTGGAGCGGCGCAGAGCGCTGCCAGCTCTCCCGGGAACAGCGCGTTCCGGGGCCGGGGCCCGCCGCAGGCACACATGGCGCTCCCGCAGCGCCCGGCTCCCGCTCGGCTGGCACGGCTCGCCCGGCCTGGCCGGCTCCTCCGGGCACGGCACCTCGAGCTCCGCTACCATAAAGCTTCGTCTCCAAGCGCACTTTCGGGGCGCAGTGGCTTCCAGGTAGGAGCCGGACACGGACGGGCTGACCCCTGCTGAGAACGGACCAACTTGCCGCGGGTCCTGACAGCGGGACTCGCCGGGAGAAAGCCCTGGTGAGGAAGAGGTGCAGCTCCTCCCACTCTGTTTACTTCCTCTGCCGAAGCACTGCCTGCTCCTGGAAGCGGGACGGAGGGCAGGAGGAGGTGGGGGAAGCAGCTCCCCACCTTCGCCCTCCGCAGCCCCGCCGGAGACGCCTGAGCCCGTGGCACAGAGAGGCTGAAAGCGGCCAGAAAGCCCTTGGCAGCCGGCGGCGCGTCCCTCGCCTCCGAAGCGCCCCGCTCGCACGCTCCCCGGGAGCTCCGGCCCCTCATCTCCCCCAAATCACTCATCACTCACCTCCCCGCTCCCCGGCTCCCGCGAGCGGCCGGTCCCCGACAGCCCCAGCGCCAGCTCCCGGCCCCTGCTCACCGCCCAGCCATCCGGGCGCGCTGTGCCTTACGTTCTCCGGCTCTGAAGGCTTCCTGACGATTTGCATAGTTAAGCCGTAAACTAACCACAACATTCCTCTTATGATTTTGCAATCTGCTGGAATAACGTGGTCGCTCTAAGTCGAGCGATGAATCATCATCTATAAACCACAGCTCTCGTCACCGGGGCTCTCAGTGCTGGCTGCAGCCTGCGTGATTAATCCGCCAGGATGCCAAGCTTAACCTACAGTGCAGGGCTATTTATTTTCCAAACTTGCAAGCCTCTGGAAAACGATTGCCACTGCCTTCCCCATCCCCTTTGTGGCGAGATGCCCCAGGCTGTGGCAGGGGACCAGGAACAGGGGACCTCCCTTGCTGCCCACAGGACATCCCAGCGTTAACCACTGGACCGTGCACCTTGCAACTGAGGCACCCACGCCCTCCCCCGGCCCCCCCTCACTCCTTGTGCCACAGCACCCTCAAAACATGCACCAAAACACCACTTTTGCCAGCAGGGATGAGCTCATCCCTGGCAGTCCAGTTCCTGAATCAGAACTACCAGCTCCTGCCACGCCAACTACCCCACTTGCTGCTGGATATGCTAGTGGGGAACCATGTCATGGTGGTGGCATCGAGAGAGAGCCTGTCCCCAAGCCCAAGAGCCCCTGGGGCAGGTATCTCCTCTCTCCCACACCAGCTTTCAAGGCCAGATTGGCTGCATGGGGGATGCCATTTGGTTGCCAGCAGATGCATCACATCCCCTGCCATCATTACAGTGTCCTGGGCTCTTACAGGAGATGGAACCACCATCTCCTGTTGGTTCCTTAAATCAGCAGGGAGCAAGCCTGTGCACCCTGGTGCAGAAGGAGCTGTGCATGCCAGGCTGAGCTGCAAGGCACATGGTTTTGGTGCCACTCAAGCTCATTCCCAGCTACTGCAGGCAGCGAGCTCCAGGTTTTTGTTTAAAGGCGGCTCTGCACCCTTGCCACAGTCTCACTGCGGCAGCGCAGGGACTTGTGCCAACCCTCTCCCCGGCATGTCACACCAGACTCTATCTTGACAGGGACTTTGGAGGGAGGGAGCTGCATCCCACCAGTGTGAGCCCCATACCCTCTGGCAGCTGGGAGCACCCACTCGGCTGTGCCGCCTCTCCCATGTGCAGGGCACCAGCTCTTCTCTCCTCCAGAGTGTGACTTCAGATCAATGGCATTTATGATGTTCTCTGGGGCACTCAGCTGCAGAGCAGGCTCAGGCCAAGGTCACTGCACGCAATCAGGGAGTTGCAAATTAAAACCAGCTCGAGATAAGCTGAAGACAAAAGGCCAACACTACGCTGGCCAGGAACGCCTGGGGTTTGCTTTGCTGCGTCTGCAGGAGCCCCAGCACAGCTGCCATGGCTGTGGGCATGCATGGGTGTCTGCTGGCATCACCCTGAACATCCCACAGCGTCTGGAACTGGCACCACAGGGCAGGATGCTCCGTGCTCTCTGCAGCACAGCCAGTGGGACTTGGCCCTCGGCTCTTACCCCCATCCCCAGCCCCACAGAATCTCTGCAAGGCATCTTTGCCAGGAACAGGGCTGGCACCATGCAGCTGTAGCTCAGGAGCATCCTCTCTCTGCCACCTACATCTGTCTTTCCACCTGCTTTCAATCTCTGCCTCTGGGAGGCCACATCACTGAGAGCCAGGGCAGGGACTTGGCCACAGAGCACCCTCAGCACCAGCCTCCCTGTTAGACACCACGCTGCCCAGGCACCCGAAGCACCCATGGAGTTTCCTTCCTTGTCAATGCCACAGCAGAGGCAGAAGCACCCACCTCTGATACAGCCACTGCAAACACCGCTCCCCCCATGTCCCTACCACCTCCCGAGGCAGGCTGGATACACAGCACGGGGAGGATGGCTCAGAAATACATTTGTGTGTCATGTAACCGACTGGCAGGGTCTGGAGCCCCTGCTCCAGTGGTCTGGAACGCCTCAGGCCTGGCTGCCACCCACCGCCACGCAGCCTGGCTTCTCACGGCCGCACGCGGCACCCTCCGCTCCTGGGAGAAACCACAAAGCAAAACAAGCCGCTGCCAAAACAACAAGGGGAGGAAGAGGAATGTCTGCCGGCAACACAGCTTTGATTGCTCGTGTCCCAGGGCTGGGTTTGATGCTGTTGGCTGTGGAAGCAAGTTTTTAAAAAAAAAAAAAAAAATCAAAGGGCCAGGCTCAGATTTCATAAGAATGATAGAGAGCACAGGGATCACTCAGAGCAGCTCAAACTGTGACAGCTCTGAGCTGGGCTGCTCCTCTACTAGCAAAGAGCCACCTCTGCAACACAGTCAGCACATGGAAGGGATGGGGAACACCGAGGCTGTGCCCAGTGTCCCAGGAGACATGGACAGGCCCTGTGCACACTCACCAGCACAGCTCTCGGGCACCACAGGCCACAAAACACAACCAGTGCCAGCAGCAAAGCACTCACAGCTGCAGCCAGGCTGCCCTGCCCTGCCATGCCAAAGCCCCGGGCCACCTCCCAGGCTGCTGGCCCTGGAGCAAGCAGGGTCCTGGGGGCATGCAGCACGTCAGGGGCAAGGAGAGGAGCTGGCAATGGGACTGGAGTCATGCTTGACCCTGCATCACTTGCCAGACCACAGGACAAGCATGCCTAGGTGCACTCACCTGAGTGTGGGCTCATCTTTGGCAGCACTGGGAGCCTGCTGGGTACTAGGAACAGTCCAGGCAGGGCCCTGTGCAGCTCAGCCCAGCCCAGCTGGCATTGCCACCTTCCCGCCACTCGCTCTGTGATACCATGGAAGCACTGAAGTGATTTTTACAGGACCCTGCTCACCAGATCCTTCCTTGCACCACTGAGGGCTTTTCCATAAGAGGAAATGTTTCTTTTCTGGGTCGCTGCTGAGTTTTTAAAAAAGTGATTTGATTGCTTGCGAAGGGAAAAATGACCCGAAGGGAAGAGAGCATAGTGTTTGGAAGCAGTGGAGATGAGCCCCCGCTCTGTCCCAGGCAGGGAACACGTGTTTTCTCTTCCCTGTGCTTTGCTTTGCCCTGCTCCCCCCTGCTCACAGCCCCCCAGCCACACGCTGACCCCTCTCCAAGCCCTGCCAACAGAGGAAGGTGCCAGGTCAGCAGTTTGTGGGATGCAGAGCAGCATCCACACACACCACAAACAACCAGGAGCAAAGCAAGCCCTGTATCCTTGTAGAAGCAGATTTCTGGGATTTTCAGCTGTGCCTGCTTTAGGAAGCAATTTAGCAATGACATGACCTATTTCCCATCCATTCCTAGTAAAACGTGGATCACAACAACAGATAAAACAACTCATCCCAAAATCCAACCGCTCCTGTGTCCTGCAGTGAAGACGCTGCAGGTCCCTCGCTGGGATCAGCAAAGCCCAGCCTGGATCTCAGACCCTGCCCCAAGGAGTACTCACGTGGGCAGGGGTGTGGAGGAGCACTCGCTGTGAGGACACATCCACCTGCTGCTGGAGAAACACCAGCCCAAACCTGGGGGCCACCTGGAAGGGGGAGTGACCTCACCCAAGAGACTCTTCTGTTACTGCTACCTGCAGATGTGATCAAGCAGCACAGAAGAGCCCAGCTGTGAGGGCCAAAGGGTCCATCAGCAGCCTGTGCCAGTGGCTGCGTGTCCCTGCCTGCTGATGCCTGTCCCTGCTCTGAGCCCACAACCCTCCCTGCTGTCCCTGCACTGTCACCAGCCCACATGGGGACCTGGGGACCAAGCAGCCGCCCTCCTGTGGCCACGCATCCTCTGATTCTTTTCCCAAATATGGCCATGTCGTTCTCATTAAATCACCCCCAAAACTGCAGCTGGGATTTCAGGAATGAAAGTTTCCATTGTGTTTGCCCGATTGTGCTGCCTGGAGGGGTGGCAGGGCTGTGGGAAAGCTGCTGCACCCTTGTGATGGGGGAACAGGAACGATGGACCTTACAGGGCACACCTGGGGGAGCAACAGGAGTCCAGACTGAAAGAACAGGTGCCAAGGGGGGGTAATAGAATCAATCTCAATTTGAGCATCACTGTTTGTCACACCTCATCCATCTGCTGGGCAGGCATCCTAACATGAACCTCCTTGGTGACCACAGGTTTAAAGAGTGACAGCCTGCACTGAGCACCCAGGGGACAAACACTCTGTGAGGTGTTTCTTCCTGTGAGGCCACACGTGAGCAGGACCAGGACCACAGTGTCTAACCAAGCTCACTTCTCACTGGTCCTGTAGCCTCAGCCTGATTTCCCAGGCCATCAGCAGCCCTATCACACTGCAGATTAGTCCAGGAAATGAGCCAAATCCAAGCCCTTTTACATCCCAGCAGTGACATTCCACTGGCAGAAGATGAACCCATGCCCCAATACTGACATCCCTGGCATCATTCCCAACAAGGCAACCTCCCTCACAGACCGCCCCTGCTCATCCACAGATAATAAAACACTCCAGTCAGCACAGCTTTAAGTGCCTGCAGAATAATTTCTTGGTATTTGTGGCACAAACTTTACTGGCCACATCCAGGGCCACATCCAGTGTCTGTATGATGTGCTGCATGATTAAACCAGGATTTTGTGACAAGTATATCCCTGAGTCTGGAAGAGAAGTTGTCAAACCCTTTATCACTAATGAGGAGCTGCTCCCTGGACTGATGAAGATCAAATGGTTCCCAGAAACAAGTATCATTCCTCTCATTAGCTGCTGTGGTTACTGGAGTGGGAGCACTTGCACAATTTACGGAGTTAGAACAGTTTGCTGAGCTCTGGATCTGATCCCTGGGGAGGAAGAAGAGGCACGGGCATGGCAAGGCTGGAGCATGGCAGCAGATCTGCTCCTGCACTGGGGACAGGGTGCAGGGAGCCCTGGCATCGTGGGCAGGCACTATCTGGAATCCCAAACCCTGCCAGCCCCTGCTGGTGCGACAGGGCTGCTGGTGGCCAGGGAAACCTGCTTGGCCAGGTTTTTCCTAATGCTCCAGGACCTATGTGATAACAAACCTGGCCAGATCCTGCTGGGACGATGCTTCTGCCAAAAAAGTAAGCGGGCTGTTTATAAAAATCTGGGTTGAGGCTGTTTATCCTCGTTGGTGAGGGGAATGGTTTGTGTTTGGGGAGGGCGGGACAGACGGCGGGACAGATAATTCGATTTGGGTTTTGGCAGGGGACAGGGAAGAGGGTGGGCCTGGGAAAGGCTGTCTGGCCTGGCGGGGGACCGCACTGGCCCGGCCAGGTCACACCGTGGGTCCCCGCCCTGCCGGCACGGCTCTGGCAGCTCTCTCAGTGGAGGAAGGGGGGTCCGGGCGGCTCCACTCCCCCGGGGCCACGAGTGAGTCCTCGAAAGTGTCAGCACTAACACACGGCTGGCCAGGGAGTACGTGAGCGCTGTCTGACAGCGCTGCGAGGGGCTGGCATGACGCTCTGTCCGGCGGCTGCTCTGTCCTCCACCATGACTTCATCCCCCTCTGAGTCATCCCCAGGGCGGGCAGGCGGCTCCTCCAGCCGCCCATGGTCCTGCTGCCGACAGACTGACCCCACCGACAGACTGACCAATGGTCCTGCCGACAGACTGACCCCACCGACAGACTGACCCCACCGACAGCTTTGCCCAGTGGAATGGTTGCCCACCTGCCCATCACAGCAATGTGTGGGAGACGATGGCTTTTCCCCCCACCAAGGAATTCACTGGCAGGAAGTATCTGGCATGCTGCAGCTGCTCCACTACCACAAGGGCAATGTTACCCCAAAAGCAATGCAAATTTACTCTGGAATAAAAAATCTCACACTCCAAATGGAATAATTATGTTGAAGTAGAGTCACTTTCCTTCCAGCCTGGTTTCAGCCCAACACTTGTGTTCCCACAGCCCAGCAAAACAGCTTCCCAAAGAATGAAGCACATGGTCAATTTCAGTGATCCTGCTATAGAATTTAGAGGTTTCACAGAGAGACACTGAAATACCCTGAAGAGCGGCTGCCACAGACCTGAGTTGTATGGACACATCAACAGAAGGGTTTGTCATTACAAGCTCATGCAAATTTATGCTTATCACTGTACACTGACTATTGGATTGGACTATTTTACCATGGCACAAATTCTTTTCTTGTTTTTCAGTGTGAAACAATGAGGAAGCTATTTCTCTTCCCATCAGTTCCCCCCCTCACAGGGTTATATTGCCTTTTCATACACAAACACAGGATTATTTTAGAAATATCTTACTTTCAGGAGCCTCAATATCATGCACCATGACCCACTGGATGTGGTACTTCCACCGAGCAGTGCCACGGAAGGCAGAGTGCTGGAGCATCCCGCCTTGGAGTGGGTGGCTGCTCCCTTTTCTGACAAACTGGAAGTGGAATCATGTGAAGTCCCTGCTCTTGGCAGGAGATTTTTAGCAGTAAGTAGCAGCTTTATGAGGAATATCCTTTGCCAGGGGACCATCAGCCAGGGAGCAGTGGGATTCTTATTTTTTAATGGACTTTTAATAAGTAGGCCACAAAGATAGTCTTGACACAGAGAAGCTTTTTTCTCTGTGTAATTATCTCCCCTTTGCTCTCAAGCTCCCTGCAGCCTCCAATAGCAAATAAGACCACCAACCTCTCTGTGAGAAAAGGAGCAAGAAAGCAGCATAGAGCCACTTGAAATGCTCTTTGTATCAGATCTCATCCGCTCTCCTCTCATCTGATACAAAAAACCAACCTCTCCTCCCCTCCTCCACATTAATTAAAGCTCAGCTTTTGGTGTTTAACTACTTGAACCTTTACCAGCAGGAAAATATGTGCTCAGAGCATGGGCAATGCTGGGAACATGATGCCATGCCTCCATGTGCTGCAGGAAGGCAAGGTCAACAATTCTGTCTCCTCCCTGCACACTGCCCATCCCTGTGTGTCCTCTGTCCTTCATCCTGTCACCATCTCTGGTTGCTGAGACTGGGCAGGTAATGCAGAACTGGCAGTGACATATCAGCCCAGTGCTGCTGCTCCTCAGTCCCCACTCCTCACCAGGCCACATGGCAAACAGAATGAGAGACCTGCACAGGGTTCCAAACACTCCAGGACCCCTTGGGAACAAGCAGGGCGCTGGCTGAGCCTTTGGAACAGGTTACTCCCAAATGAGCACTCCTGCAGCACAAGCAGAATTTGAGCTGCTTCTGAAAAGACTCACTAAGCAAAATGCCACCAGGAGCATCCCTCCATCCCAGCCAGTATCTGACCTATCCCATGATGGTCTGTGCAGTCACACACTGACCCACTGTGGTGTGTGGAAGCAGATCCCATCAGCATCACACCCAGGGGAGACCCTGGCTCGTGAAAAGGTGCAAAGGGGATGCCTCACTGCTCCCATCAGCTTTAACAACATATTCATCCCTTTATTACCTTAAAATGCCACCCTAAAACGAGTCTCTCCCCAGCAGAGCCTTCCTCTGCAGCACAGACCCAGCCCCTCAGTAGCAGTATGCCCTTCCCAAGCCTGCACACAGGCTCTTCCAGCACTCCCCTCATGCAGTCTTGCAGGAAATGGATGCAAATACTAGAGGTATCACAGCACAAAGTGTGAATTTTAAACCCCCCCAAGATCTCTGTGGGAGAGCTGCTCCAGGCTGAATGCAGCAGCTGCTGTTCTGCACCTCTCTCCTACTGTGAATCATGCAGCCAGTCCTTGGCTCTTAAAGCTTGTCTGAACATCCCACCTTCCACCTGAGCATCCAACAGCAATGGGAAATTTTCCCTGTGTCGCTTCCTCCCAGACTCAGGGGGGCTCCTCTTTCAAAATCACGGCGTTCTGGCTGAGGTCTGCTCCAGGGGAGGTGCAAATTGTTCCCTTTGGTGCCATTCCTACTTGCAAAAACAGTCCTAGAGGCGATGAAGCAAGTCCCTGCTTCTGAAGGCTGGCACTGAGCAAGGCTCCAAAGGGCAGCACACGTCTCCACTGCTCAGGCTGGATCATGTGGCTTTAAAGCATCGTGGGAAATTCTGCAACTAGCGATGCTTTGGGTAATTTCAAACCCCAAAACACAAACAGTCCCTGCTGGGTGCAGGATGGGCAGGTCTGTGGCTGCTGGGGTAGGTAGGCAGATGCAGAGCAAAGCCTCTCACTCTCCACATTTGCTCAATTTAACACTGAAACCAGAATGAGCTGTGCTAAATGTCTCCACCGCTAACAAGAAACAAATGTGGCCTCATGTTCTAGTTGCTGTGATCTAACAAAACAGACCATGGTAAACACTATAAAAATGTACTGGAGGGAACCACCCTGTGTTTGCTGGGAGAGGGACTGGATAATCTAATAGGGCTTTATCCATCTCTAACGTCTCTGAAAAAAAGAAGGGAAAATTGGGCCCTGTCCATGACATTTGTCATGTGCTAGCTATTCTGATGTCTTAATGCTGAAGAAATCAAATTGGAGTGAGGCTACCTATCTGCTTCCCAATCAGGATCGAGGCCCAAGTGCTGCTTTTTATGGCCATGCAGCGTGAAGATCTGCTGATGTCAGTGGTGTCACGGGCCAGGCCAGTTTTTCCATCCTTATTCCCACATTATCTAGGGAGACAGTCCCTTTGTGGTTGCCTCACTCTCCTTGTGACATGAATAATCACTCCATGGACCTGGGGATCCACCAGCAGGACCTGCCTCTGGCTGAAAGCATTCATGGGGATAAGGCACCTTCCCAAAAGGCTAGCACTTATCTGTTCCTGGGTATCATGGTATCAGCAGCAACACTGCCAAGGTCATGTCTAGATCTGTACCTTGGCCATGGTAATGACTCAGTCACCTGCCCCCAGGCACCTCACGGTGCCCTGGAATCTGCTCTGCCCTTAAACAAAGGTTTAAGGGTCTCCACTAGCTTTAGTGCCACATCTGCCAGCCCCACAGAGACCCCCAAGGGGATCTTGGACACCCTTTGGCACTTCAGATTGATTTATATGCTTCTGCTCAGGTGTCACCAGAAATCATTCCCACCCAAGTCATTTTCCTCCCACATCTTTACCTATAGGAAGAGCCTTGGCAGGTTCTGCAAAGCAGGAGCCCCACCCAGCTCCCAGGAGCCCTGTCACCATTGTCACCTCAGCTGCCATCTCCAGAGGAATGAGACACACAGACCCCACCTGGTTCTTGCACAGAGCTCAGGCTGCATGGGAACCCCATGCTACTGACACACAGCCAGGTTTTCCACAGTCACTCCATTCCCTTTTTTAAACATCTTGGATTTGTTTGGTTTTTTTTTTAAAGACACTGTGGCCTTGCCATGGGGATGGACAAACACCAACTACCATTAAACAGCACGTTCAGAAAGAGCACAAACACAACCCACCACAGCCTGCAAGCTGTATCTCCATGTGAGGAGGGGGCAAAGCACCACTTGGGGGGCTCCAGAGAAAGTGCTGCAGCTCCTTGCCCAGCCTGACTGATGACGCTTCCACGCACTCCTCCAGCTCTTACCTGGCTCTTCCCACGCCGCCGGTAATTCCTCCTCACGAGGTTCTTGTAATTCTCATTCTTCTTGGTCAGGTAGTAATAGAGGACACAGTCAGCCACCGTCTGCAATGACACGGGCACGTCAGGGAACAGGAGGTCCTGGCCTCGTGTGCTGCTGGTGGGGCACAGCCTTCCAGGAGCAGCCTTTAGAACTGGCCATCAGCAGGTCTCCTGCTGCTCCTGAAGACCTGCAGCCCAACAGCTTCCCCACACCTCCCTCCCTAAGGCTTCCAGTGCAGCTGAAGAAGGGGACAGTGCTGTCCTAGTAAAAAGGCTCAGCCCTTCCAAGGACAGAGCAGGGCGGTCCCGCAGGCGTGCGGGGACAGAGATAGGGTGCTGAGCAGAGATCACCCCGTGCTGGAGGCAAAGCAGGGCTGACCCCAGATGACCGAGGCAACCAGAGGCAGAAGAAGGAGCTGCCTGTCAGCCTCTGTGAGGTTACAGGAGGCACAACCTGCCACAGCACTGTCAGCTGCTGTTACTTCCAGCCACTAAGCTCGCTGGCTCGAGCGCGGGACTTCGCTGTGGCCAAACTGAGATCCCAGCGCTCAGGAGCTGCCATCCCAACTCCAATGGCTGGCTCCACAAACAGCACCACAGACTGGACACCTCAGGAAAACAAGGAGTCACAGCCAGCACATATCCTGCTCCTGAACAGCACAAAGTGTGCTAGGCTGGGAGAAGTCCTGTGCTGAACAGGGTGGGCACCTGAATGCCAGCCTTGGGCTACACCTTCACATTCAGGATTGGTGGCTTCATGGAGAAAAATTATCCCACAGATCCATCATGCCACGAGTCCTCAGGAGCTTGGGGCAGCTGTGTGTGCCCGGGGGCTGCGCTCACCCCATCCCTCTGCAAGGAGTGGAACCATTTGCAAAAACAGATTGCAACTTTTAAAGTGTTAATTGGATCTCTTTCTAATTTAGCCCTGATTATACACACACACACGCGAACACAAAAACTTACAGTCATCTGTTCCAAGGGCTAAGATCACTATTTTTTTATAATGCAATTTAAAAATCTATTAATTCATTACATTGAGCCATACTTTGCATCTCTCTCCAACAGGATAATGGATGTGTTCTGTATCATAATTACAGCCTGATTTACAAACGAGTACAAATAAAATTAGAAGACATTTTACAGCTTGGAACACAGACTGGATTGTGAGCATCATCCAAGTCCCACCACTTTCAGCTTTATCGAGTGCAAAAAGGATGAGGATCTTGGGATCTTACAGCAACAGCAGCAGCATGAGAGGACTGCTGGCCTTCCTTGCTGCTTTGGACAGGAAGGTCAAGGTCTTATAAATTATTCCCCAGTCTGAGTTATGAGGAAACAGAAAATAATTTAGACTGGAAGTGACCTCTGCAGGCCACCTCCTGAGAGCAGAGTGGTTCCTTAAGAGTGAGTGGACACTGTGTCTATGAAACTCTGCATGAGGTGGCCAGAGGATGCAAATAACTAAAAGGACCAGAGAAGCAGCAGCTTTCAAATGTTTCTTGCTCAGGAAAGCATTCAAGTGATGGACATAGCTGTGTTTTCAGGCTGGGTCTGTCCAGGATCTGCCCATATGGCCTGTCCCGTGGAAGGCACCAGGCCTTGCTCAGAATGGGACAAGAGACTCCCTCAGGTCTTTTCCTCAAACCTTTCTTCCATCAGCCCAATTAACAGCAAAAACAAAACTTCCAACCAGCACAACACACGAGGTCTGGGAAAGGTCAGGCAGTTCCTGTGAACAACTCTTCCTAGACACCAAGGGGAGCTGTGTGTTCTTTCAGGACACCCACCAGAACGGCTGGATGAAATGGGACTCAGTCCACCTCAAAAACCTCTCTCTCCCTGAACAAAGAGACCCCTCCACTTAGTGCTGGGCAGCTGGGCGCCCACCCCCCATGTGACAGCCTGGCTGGTGCAAAATGCCTCCGGGAGATGCTGGGAAGCAGCTCCCAGGCAGATCACGGGGTGGCTGTGCCGCCCCCGCGCCAGGCTGGCTGCGTTCGCACCTCGGGCTCCGAGCTCCCCGCAGCTGACTCAGCCCTGTCTCTGCAGGGAGCCTGTCTGGACCCTGCCCGGGGCCTGGAGCCACCACCACCCACAGGTGCTCAGCATCTGCTGGCAGCTCCAGCACCAAGAGCCAAGGGATGGGAGGAGAGGCAGCACAATTCAGGTTATAGCCAGGCTTACCTTCCTGTCCAGGAAAGATGCGATCAGGCCGAAGTTCTTCGGGTGCTGCATGAACCTGCAGAGCGAGAGGGAGAGGGTTACTCTGGGTGCTGGCTCTGACCCCCTCACAGCTGGGCTGCCATGCCCTGCATGCCCAGAGCAGCAAGGCCAGCTCCCAGAGGGGCTCTGGGCTTTGAGAAAGTATTTGTCTGTTGCTCAGCTTCCCAGAAAGACAGGAACTTTAAATTTAGCCCAGTGGGGCTGGGCGGGTTGGGAGCTTCGATGTGCAAATGTTCATCATGGGGTGGGAGAGAAAAGGGGGGCTGGAAGTGCTGGAGAGCTGCTCATCACCCTGCTCAACCCCATGGCCACTCAAGAGCAGGCACAGAGGGCAGGCACACCTGGCAAAGACCTCAGGATCTGGCAAGGAAAGGGTGAGGAATTGCCATCACACCTCACATCATGGCCATGGGTGGCCCCGGTGCTGAGCAGGACCCCAAGCCCTGCTGGGAGCAGCTGCAAAGGACAGGAAGGGAAACCCAAACCCTGGGAGGAAGCACAGAGCTGCCACATTGCTGAGCTGCTCTAGAGATCCCCAGTGGCACAGCAGCTCCCACGAATGCCACCTCATGCCCAGCAAGTGGAGGAGCTGTCAGCAAGCTCCCCCCTGGTTCTGGCAGCCCGGGAGGGTACACTGCCTGCTCAGGGGAAGCTGTCCCCACTAGCAGAGATGCCTCCTCCAACAAATCCCTGTGCCTGGCTGGTGTGGAAGCACCAAGGGCCAGCAAGACCTTGGAGGGAGATGCTGCTGCTGGCAGCACAGTTTACCAATGCACTGCCAAGGCACGGACAGCCCAGTCAGTGGTGGCTTTGTGCCAGGAGAGGTGGCCACCAGCACGGGCTGTGCCCTGGGGAGCTGAGCAGGCAGGGTGAGCCACGTTCAGCACGTGCACCTCTGCCAGCTCCCAGGAAATGACAGCTCTGTGCCCTGGGGAAATGGATCGGAGGCAAAAGGTGGGAGAGCTGCGGTGTGGGAGGAACATGGGCAGGACATGGTGAGGAGCTCATGTCTCCAGCCCTGCCAGCAACTGGCTTCCCTGGGGCAACTGGCACAGCTCTCTCCTGCTTTTGCTGCTCTGTCCCAATGCTAAACTTGGAGTCAAGGCACTGAGCTGAACTCAGGGAGGGCCTGACCAACTCCAGCCATGGCAGCAGGACATGTTGTCACCCACATTGATGCCATTCTTGATGCAGAACTCCCATATTGGTTTGGGTGGCACCACAAGATCCCTGTCACCATACCTGGTCACAAGAACAAAAAATAAACCAGAAATGCTGGGGGGGACAAAAAAAAAAAAAAGAAGAAGAAAGCAAAGAAAGCAAACCAGACAGGCTGCTCAGACAACCTGGAGTGAGGGCACAGAGCCAGAGCTGGCTCCTCACTCTGCACACAGCACAAACCTAGGGCTGACCACAGGATGGGGTTTTCAATGATGCTAACACACTGCTGGGGCAATGCAGATAACAATCCACTCTTTTTCATGGGCCAGGCCACCTCCCCATAATGAGAGATGGATGCTATATTTTCACACTGCCCAGCACCACACAGCCTCAATGCCTGAGCAGCACCCTGCTCCTTCACCAGCAAACCACAGCTTCCCTGGGAGCAGGCCAGCAAGGGCTCTCAGCAGAGATCTGAAATCCTGCCCAGAAGCAAATCAAATCAGGTTCTTCCTCGTGGTTATGTTCTGACAGCTAAAATAGTTCAGACCTGGAGCTTGTCAGCCTTGCAATCCCTGCCTGTTTACTCCAAGAGCCCTGCCAACTGGGCTGAACAAAAGGTTGAACCAAGTTTTCCTGGTCTCAGCAGGAGGCCAGCTCTAGGTCACGATCACGGATGACACAACTCCAGTTCACCTCAAAAACCCAGGTCAGAAGCTGCAGCACAGCAGGCAGCTGGGCTACCAGCACGCCAGGTTGGGGGAGAGCTGGGGCAGGGGTCCCTACACCCTCCTTAGAGCTCCTAAGTACCAATCTCTCCAAATGAGCTTTGTGAGAGCCCTGAAACCCTGTTGTATTTCTGCCCCGAGCTCTGCATCCCCCACAGTGATGACACAGAATGCACCATGCACTGCAGGATGCACACACTGGGTGTGGATTCTTCCAGCCCCATTAGCCAGGCACAGCCCTGCCATTAAAGACCAAGTAATTAGCCTTTGCGTCATTTGTGGCAAGCCTTGCTGTTTGGAGTGGCACATTTTAAGGCTAATTAGCAATGAGGATTCTCCTCTATCAAAGGCTTGGAGCCGGTTTGCTTGTTTTGTTCTTTTTCGGTCCATCTTGGCAATTAATTATTTCAGCTGCAAACAGGAGTCCTGACAAGCAGGGGGAGGAGGAATGATCCTGGACACAGAGAGGCTTCCAGCATGGCTGGTAATCCCTGGAGCCATTCCCTGATTGTCCAGAGGCCAAACTAAGTGGTGCTGCTGCTCAGGACAACGTGGTCCTGGTGCATCCATGTACCTCCATGTCCCTCAGATCCACAGCAGGGAACTCCAGCAGAGCTCATCCCACTGGAAGCTGAATTCCAGCTGTTTTCACAGCACACTGGGGGCACCAAGGAGACTCCAGTCCTCCATGCAAACACACCTGGGTCCCTGCTGGGCTATGGGATACAGGACAGTCTGGATGTGAGACCAAACTGAGCACCCACATCTTGGCTGACAGCACAGTGGTACCCAGGGAAGGAATCAGTGACTCCCCAAGTGATCTCACTTGATAGAGCCAAGCTGTTCTCAAGCACTGCTTGCAAACAGGAGACAGCACCACAGCCAGAGTCTGCACGTGTGTGATGTGGGAATGCATCCATGGAAACAGCAGCCGGTGGCAAATCCTGCAGACAGCAGGATGGAGCACTGAGAGACAGGCACCAGCTGGAAGATGCAGCCTGAGGGGGGTCTACATAAGTGGCTTAGATGTTGACAGCCCCAAAAATCACCTGGACACACAGTACCCAAAGGACAGCATGAAAATCCAGAAAGGCAATGTGTATCAAGTGTTGGGTTCCCTTGGTGTTATCTTTAAACTGTCTGATACAACAGGGAATGCAAAAGCTGAAAAACTTCCTGCTCTCACCCTGCCACGAGCAGCAGCTTTCCACAGGGGCAGGAAAGCCCCAACCATAGAGCAAGACCTTAAGTTTCTGTGCAGAAACATCACCAGGTTCCCAGGTAACACAGCAACTCAGGATGTGTCTGTGGGGGACCAGCCAAGCACTTGGGATATTCCTGCCTTAGCAGCAGCTAAAGCCCTGCAGGGATCCTGCCCACGCTCCCGGAGGGCTGCACAGAGAGAGCTGTGGGGGCTGCACTCACTTTTCCCGGAAGGTCTCCTTCTCCTGCTCGCTCCACATGTTCATCACCTGCCTGTCCTTGTAGACCTTCATGGGGTCATCCATGAGGCCGTTCATGTTGATGAATTTGATGCGCTGCTGGTCGGCATCGTAGAGCATGGGCGGGATGACGGCGAGCTGGCGCATCTGCTTCTCCAGGTTCTTTGGGGAAAGCACAGAGAACAGTTGGTCAGCACCACGGGCCCGCAGGGACTGCAGGGGACAGATGTTCCCGAGGAAAAGGACAGGAGGAGGAAGAGGAGAATTCAAAAGCAAGCACTAGACAGCTTTATTGCTGGAGTAATTGTAAATTAAACGCTGAAAGAGGCTATTGCTGTCAGCCAGGAAACAATTAATCTTTCATTTTGGAATAAAAGGCTTCAAGATCCTGTGTGGAAATGTCTGACTTGAGTGAAACAGCTCCTGACCATGATTAGAAACAAGTCAAAGCAGCGGTGGCACAGGGAATGCTGACCCCCTCCCAGCCTCCTAAAGCTCCCTCCCAACTGTGAGGGAAGTGGGCCAGCTTTGCAAAGCTTCCTGAAAAGGTGGGCAGAGGGAGACATGTTTCCCTTCCATAGGAATTGTTCCAGGAGGTTGCACTGAAATGAGGCTGGCATTCCTTACTGCAACACCTTGGGACATAATCTGATACCTTTACTCCATCCTATGGAGCACAAAGTTCATCCAAAGCCCCAGCTGCACACCAGGACAGGACAGACTGGGCACACTGGTTTCCTTAAGTATTTGCAACAGAGAGGCCAATGTGATGTCTCATTTGTGCTGTGTTCTGCTCAAATGCTGGGAATGTCCCTTTGGCTGAGCTGCTGATGATCCCCTGGCACAGGTCCATCCTGTGGGATGAAGAGATGCTCCAGCCACCCCCTTTCAATTGCACCATCAGTCTGAGTCCTCCCTGTCACCTGGGATGTCACTGCTCCAACTCCAACCCTTGACCCAAGAAGGCCAGGTCTCAAGGGCTGCTGTTTTAATTTACAGCCAGGTGCTGGTTCCTGGGAGAACAGTCATGGCCAACCCTTCCAAGAAGCTGCTGATTCCAGCCTGCCCACTGCTGCTCTGCTTCCCTGCTGTGCCTGATCAGACCCAGCTCCTCCTCCTCAAGCACATCTCTGTGCACAGATATGGACATTTCCACACATGATCACCTTCCCCATCCTCACCAGGACACCTCCTGTTTAGAAACTGGCTGCTCCAGATGCCTCCTCATGGTGGGAGGTGAGGAACAGCTAGCTCTCAGTTGGAGCATCTACGTGGGTAACTGCAGACTGCCCCTGGTGACAGGAGAGGCCCCTGTGCAGAGCAGAGAGGATGCTGGTGGGCGCTGAGGGCACAGTGCCCCTCGGAGTGCTGAGTGCTGTCCCACCAGCCAGACCCCCCTCCTCTCCAGCAACACACTGGGCAGAGAGCTGGCCCTGCTGCCAGAGATGCTCCTCAGCTCTCACCTCCCTGCTCCTTCCAACCCTGTGGAAGAGCTGGAAGCTCTTAAGGTCTCCTCTAGGACAAGCAAAACAGATTTGGGGCTCAGCAGGAGGCTCTTGGGGTGGAGTTTAGGAGCACGCTGTGCAGGGGATGGAGGCGATCAGCTAACACTCCTCTTGGCCAGCACCTCTGCAGGGCTGTGAAATTCCCCTTTGCTTCCAAGATCCGTGTCCTCCACGTTGTCACCTTAACTGGCTCAGAGCAAAGTGCCTGGGATCCCAGAGGGGGATCAGCCGTGGTGCACAGGCAGCAAACATCCCAGCTATTGCTGGGCAAGGGCTGTTCTCCCCTCCCAAACATGATCCTTTCACTGCAGCTCGCCTCCGTGCCAAGAGAGTGGAACCCTTGTGAAACCAGATCCAAACGAAGCCGAGGTCACAGGGATGTTTCAAGATGAATGGAGCACTCCCAGAAGATGTGGGCCAACTGGCTCACGTACAAACCATTCATTCCATAGGATTCCCCTGTGTCAAGTCACACAGCCCATTCAAAACAAAACCAAACAGAAAAACCCCTCCACCCAGCAGCCTGGGTGCTGGCTCCCTGCCCCTTCCCCTTCCCATCTTCACTTCCAGTATAAACCACAGCCAGGAGGTGTTTTGTGGGGTGCTACCCAGGATAAGCAGCATGCTGGGGGTTCTGGTCCCTAAGAGACAGCCAAATGCTGATAAACCCAACCTACTGGTCACCAGCTCCATGTTTTGCTCTGGCAGAACCACTGCACCGCTCCATTACATCTCTCACATGGCTGGGAAGATGCTGATGTGTATTAAATAAACCTCTGACTTTGGATCCTATCCAGAAAGTGTTTGGCATCACGGCAACCTCAGCGGGACCTAAAGTTAGTGGGATTTAGCACAGGACTTCTCTGTGTGACCTGGCAGTCCTGTCTTGGCTTCCTCAGAGAAGAGAGAGTGAGGGATGAAGAGGAGGAGGAGGAAGGAGAAGGTGCTCTCACCTCTTGCTCCGAGAGCCCGTCGATGATTTCGGACACCTCGTGCTCGCTGCGTGCGGCTGACATGGAGAGCCCACCACTGCCCCTCTGTCCTACCCTGCTGGGAAAGGGCAGTGACACACTCAGGCACTGATGCTCCACTTCATAAGCAGCAAACCACGTTCAAGACCATTCTGACCTCCATAACAGCCATATCCCAACGTTCCACCCAGGCCACCCCCTCCCACACTGTGGGAAAGGCACCTGCGTTTAGGGCTCACAGGTCAAGAACCTCAAAACCACTTTCCTTACCTGTGTCAACTTCTTGGAGTGCTTGAACACAAGGATATTTCATGCCCAACCACACTCTCCCCCACATTTTCTCCTGCTCATCCCACCACAGCAATGGCACAAAGCTGTTGGTGCCAGCCCTGAGCCATTAGCACTGTGCCACCACATCTGGTTTGCAAAATGCTGTGGTAAGTTTTAAATCAAACCCATCCACTTTTAAATCAAACCCAGTTTTTTCCTTACAGTAACAGTCACACGTCCCAAGGAATTACAACTTTTCTTATTAAGCAGGTAAAAAATTAAAGCATTTCTCAGTACCATTTCTCCCTTTCTCTTTCAGACAAATAAAGCCATCAGTTAGGAAGTTTGGACCCACCCAGTCGTTAGTGGGGCACAAGGATGGGATGTTGGCAGAAGGGTTTAGGTTTTCTGCGTATCAGGTGACCCCAGGCGAGATGCCAGGGCTGAAATGGGAAGGACTGGGAGTTTTCAGCAAAAAGGGTGGAGATCATGAAATCGTGTCTTCTCCTGGCAGAAAACAACATGACCTCAATTGCACTTCCAATGAGGAGAGGAAAATGGACAGGGGGTGGGAGAGACAAGGGACATCCCTTCCAGCGAGACATTTTGCTCCCTTCATATTGTCTGTGGTCATTCCAACAACCTCTGCAGATGTTTCTGCTCCCATCAAAGTATGTGCATGTAATAAATCATCAACGTGACCAAATGCACCTGCAAGTTTTGCACATCTTAGTCTGGACACAGCAGTAAGGCAGGAATTAGGGCTGTCCCAGCCAGCTGGCCAGCACAGGGGAGCTACCCCTGGCCCTGACGTGGCCAGCTGGGAGATCAGCAGCAGAGGTGACACAGACAGTCACATTGCTGACATTTTTGCTCCTTTTGGCTCTGTGTTGAGCCACCCTGGGGAAAAAGCAGCAAGGCTCACGTCTGTCTGCTGCCTTCTGCCTTTGACTAGAGAGAGAGAAAAGGCACCGAGAGCCACCCCAGCCCGCTCCTCCCGCTAACAAACCCCACACCCATTCCCCAAGAAAAAAGAAAGGCTGTCTGATACCAGCTCAGCCCCTTCCTACCGCTTCTCCTCTAACCTCTGCATGCGCTCTTGCAGCTCGCGTTGCTTGCGGATCTCTGGGAATTGCTTCTCATAGTATTCCCGCACTTTGCTCTCCTTGGCACGCCGCCGGGGGTTATTTTCTATGCGCTCCACTTTTTTTTCCCAGGCCTCCATCAGCTGGTCATAGCGCTGGCAAAACTTCTGTTCCTGTAAGGGCAGAGGGAGAGAGGGAGCTCAGAGATGTGCCTGGGAAGGGCAACTCCTCCAGGCCTTGCCCTCGATGGCTGCTCAGGCTGAGCGTGAGTCATCTTGCTCAAAGAAATACAATTTATTAGGACATGGACGTGCTCCAGGGCCTGGGGCCAACCCAAGGGTGAATTCTCAAAACAGGCCATCAGGTACCCTCAGGCTCTCTCCTTCCAGACCCAACGTGTTTGGTGGCACCAGGTCTCTTACCCAGTGTGGCTCGGCCCACCCCTCACATCTGCACATCTCATTGATGCTTGGTTCAACAGCCACAGGCCCTGTGCTTGGGAGGAAGCCCTTGCTCCACAGCCCAGGAGAGAGCAAGGTGCCTGCCTGAGGCCACTGAGCAAGGAGGGACTGAGACATGGCCTTGGGAGGAGGCACAGGGGGCAGGAGAGGTGGTCTCCACCATGTCAGCAGAGTGTGCAGGACCATAATTTTGGAGCCACCAATTCACCATGCCGGGGAGAGCTTGCCATGGTGCCCAAGGCCAGGCACCCCTTCCTACCCACACACACCAGCTGCAGCATTCACAGCTCTGTGCTGGCAGTGATGATGGGACTGGGGCCATGGGGCAGCTCCATGCAAGAGCCTGGCTCCCCAAAATCAAGAGCCAGGCACCCAGCCCTGGCCCACAGCCATACAGCGTGGTGGCCTGGCCACACACTCAGCTCCTTCACCACCCTAAAAATCAAAAGTACTTTTCCTGCTGCTGCTCGTTTTTGGCCCATGTGATGGGACAAGCACATCCCCACCAACAGCAAACCCAGGCTCTGCCAAACCATGGCAGTGCAAAGGGTTTCCCCACCATGACCAACTGTGTGGCTCCACCAGGTCCAGCACTGCACTTCTGACTGGTATTTATGGAACAAGCCTGGCAACACTGAAATAAGATTTGCAACACACATGAGTCTCCTCCCATTACACCCCAAATTTCTTCTCTTCTCCCTCCTCCAGCCACACTCTTGCTGGAGGAGAACACCCATGCACAGGGAAGGTGCCTGTCTGGTCCCTGAGAGCCACCAGAGTGGCAGCAGTGCCCAGCCTCAGCTGAGAGCAGCTGGGGGACCAGAGGGGTTTCAGTTTGTGTCTGACAAATGCCTTCCAAGCCCCAAATCAGGAAGTGAAAGCAGATGTCGCTCTAATGGCAAACCCCAGGTCACTCCTGACCCTGACACCGCTTTCCAGAATGGGCTCAGCACCAGCACACTCAGCACTAAAACAGAGACACAGGGAATCCAGATTTCAAAGAAATAAACTCATCTCTTGCCACCACCGCCCTATGACCAGAAGTCTGAGGCTGCAGGATTTCCTAGAGGCACTTTGTTCTCATCTCATTTGCTCCTGGCCACAAAGAAAAATTGGGAGAGGTAAAATACCCCAAACCAAGGGAAATTCACAGCAATCTGCAGCTCATATCACACCAATCCTGGAACATGGGTTTGGTTTGTCCATCCTGGACATGGCAATAATCCAAGAACAGCAACACATCTTTGACATCCTTGGCCTTTTGGAGGCAGCTCAACAATAATGTGAGGCAGATAGAGCACCTGAAGCCCTAGAGCTGAGCCAGATTAACACTTTCCCCTGCAAATAAATCAATTCCCACTTGCATGACTGGAGCCAGAGACTGTCCTGCCCTGCATGGATGCACAGGGGGTGCTGGGGTTTCACCAGGAGCTGAAGGAAACAGCCACAAGATAAAAACAAGGAAGGAGAACAGAAATGAAAACGCCCTGAAAGCCCACATGGGGTATCTCACACTTTGGGCGAGGAGCTACAGGTAACACCAACAGCCTGCGGCAGCTTGGCAAAATCACAGCTGCTGCTTCTCACCTCTCCCAAAGCAATGCCATCAGCCCCCTGAAAACGAGAGCTCCCACCCTGCCAGCAAATCTGCCACATCCTCCTGCTTTCAGAGCATCACATTTGGGAAGAAGCTAAAAATACCCCATGAAGTTTGTGAAGCTGGTGCCCGGTGCTGCCAGCCTGCGGCACGGCCGGGAGAGAGCCCAGCACGAGGGCTCAGTCTGCTGAGAAGCCTTGAAGCTTTGAAAGGTTTGTCATTCCCTGTGGGAACGAGCCAGTGCTGGGTCGCACATTGCCACCACCCCAGCAGAGCCACCTGGCACAGCCCTGGCTGCTTCACAGCCAGCAGGGCAGCTCTTTTTCCTCCTTTTCTTCCACTCCTTGGAACAACTCGACAAAAGCTTTATCCAGAATTCCTCTCCTAAGGAACTGGCACTTGGAGATGGATAAAGCAACACTGATGTCACACTGCTGATTCCCCAGCAGCTCACACCCTGGCAGCAGGGCAGCAGTACCAAAGCTTCCCTCTGGCACAGCTCTGCCCTTCAGAGCACAGCTTCACAATGGACTGGCTGAGCATTTCCTGAACTGCCAACCACGCAAACTTCAGCTGGGCTGGGTTGCAGCATCCCCATCCAGTGCTTTTTGCTCCAGCTGGGACACACACTCCCTGCAATCTCCTGCATCCTTCAAAAGCCAGGAATTCCAGGCACCCTACAGCACTGCAAACTCCTCAGATCATCACAGCTCCACCACCAGGAGAAGCTCCTGGTCAGGCACTTCAGGAACAGAAACATCTATTCCTTCTCCAGGCTTCCTCAAGCAGCTCTAAGCAAGCATGTCCACTCCTGAGCAACCATCTGTGCTGGCTTTTAGCAGGGGTGCCCCCTCTGCTCCCCTCCCTGGCTGGGCTCAGCAGCCCATCAGCCTCTCCATCACACCAGTAAGTGACAGCAAGCCCAATGGGACCTGACAGGGATCTAAAAATGGCTGGATAGTAACGCTGCCGTAGCAGCTGAAGGCAGTTTGTGGGCTGTGCCAAGCCCCAGCCCTCCCACAGCTCCCACAGCTCCAGGGAACGGAGCAGCTCTCTGGAGGGGAGGAGAAGAGCGAAGGTGACAGGAGGAACCAGTCCAATTCCTCTGCAAGCCCCGTGGTTTTCTTCCCTTGGCTGATGGAGACAAACCTCTCACACCCAGAACAGCTCCCTGCACCATCCCCTCTCTGCATCATCACCCCCATGGCAATCAAATGTCTTCTGCTGTGCTGACCTCAGTGGAGACAGGAGGAAGCCCTGTGGATCCTCTGGGATGGGGCTCTCAGGGCTGGACCCTGTGGTGACCGAGCTCTGACCCTGCTCCAGCCAGCCCCAGGCAGCA
This sequence comes from Serinus canaria, assembly GCF_022539315.1. Lineage (NCBI taxonomy): Eukaryota > Metazoa > Chordata > Aves > Passeriformes > Fringillidae > Serinus > Serinus canaria. The sequence goes on from NC_066329.1 coordinate 12,119,035, forward strand.
ACAATACCCCAGAAAGTAAAAGAGCCAGAAAGAAACGCTGGCATGTGGATGGGCTTTGCTAAAAATAGGGTCTGCTAGAAAATAGGCAGAAAAATAGCTAAGCATACCCATTTTGCAAACAGAATCAGCAAATGTATTCACTTTGCAAATTCAGCAACCGTATGTTGCCTATTTTGTAGAATAGGCAAAATGCTTCCCTAAACTGAAAAATCCCCTTTCAAGGACACTGAATAAACTGGCTGGCAGAAATTCACCTATTTTGCATGACAGGCGACTTGACTGCAAGTTGTATTTTAGGAACTGTGCTCTTGCAGCCTAATTAAACCTTTTCCCCCAGCTCCTTGATATTCACACAGAGCAACTCACTCCAGGTTTATCCCAGTAACCAGCCATTTCCACCAGAAAGCAGTTCCCAGGCACTTCCCTCCTGCTTCCAACAAAACCACGTGGTGCTTTGCAATCCCTTTTTTGAGGAAGGGATTATTGACCCATTTCCCACCATGCAGAAGTCCTCAGCTGCAGGAGGGGAGGTGCCCAGAGCATCACCTGACTGCTGTGCCACATCCTGATGGAGTTGTAAACCCTCTACCCCCTTGCCCTGGGAGAAGCTTTATGATGGACAAGTCTAAATGAACAAGTATTTGGACACAATGGGAGACACAACCATTCTGTGGGAATGCAAGGTCTGTGGCTTTTGGAATACTGGTAGAAAACAGCAAGAAAACAGAAGGCATGAGGAAGGAAAAGAATTATTCAAAATAAATTAGAAAATAATGTGATATCTGTCTTAGAAATGCATGTATTGTAAGTTAATTTTAAAGGTACAGCCTTCAAACCACTTCCCAGGCTTGTTATTTTGAATTTTTCCAACAATTCCTTCCAGTTTTGGGACTTCTGTCCAAAACCAGCCTTAAAGACACTAAGAAAACCTGCACCACTTCCAGTGCAAGACACTAACACTGGCTCTTGAGCTGCCCCAAAACAGAGACAACGAGACAGTATTTACATTTTCCTCGTGAAATGTGAAGCCCTGTGAGCTGAATCACTGAAAGACACTGCAAAATCCATCTTCCTGGTGGGAACCACTGGTTTTCCTGGCATTTCCTCCTCTGTGCTGGCTTTGCCTTCCAGCTCCTGCCGGGAACCACTGCAAGTGTCAGCACCGAAAATGTACAAATTCTGCGAAACCCACTTGAACTTTCTCCTCTAATAACTGCAGACTTTGCAACAAATACCTTTGAAGCCTCATGACCAGCCCTGCCTTGCCCCTTACCCAACCAAGACCTGTGTCCTTAAAGGTCACTGGAACTCTCTTGCAGGCAACGCTGCCTAGAAACAAACTGGCACGGAGCTTGAATTTTGTTTTTAAACCACAAATTCCTAGAACATTGCTCTGTGGTCAGCTGGAAGGAGGCAGAGCAGCCTTCAGACCATTTACCCGAAGCAGAGTCAGCTTGTTTCACACCTCTCTTAGGGTTCAATTACTCACAAAACAGACATTTATGCTGTGAATAGGCTTTCTGAGATCAATGATGGGCTCTGCTGTGATTAAGCCAACCCCAAGTGTTTGCTCTGTGGGAGGCACTTGCAGAGGGAGGTGCTGCCTGCAGCAGGCTCCGGGACCTCTCCTTCACATGTTATTTTAAGCAGGAGAGATTCCACAGTAATATAACAGGCAAAGTACAGAGTACCAGCACCTCTCTGCTGGAAATCATCCTTTTCTTTCTCACATAATAAATTACGCTCTTTTATACATATAAAATAAGGTCTGAGGGAATCACTTACCCACTGTTTGCGCGCATGATTTCTCCTCTTGAAGTATAAAATTAACTTTTTCCGCATTGCCTGGTTTCTGTAAAGAGAGAAAAAAAAGATGAGATCTGATTAACGGGGCGGCTGAAATACACAGCCTGGCTTTCCCCACTCCCAAAAGAGTGTGCAGCACAATTTCCACCTTCACTTGGAATTGCATCAACTTGAGAACAGCAAATGCTCTTATCTCAGACCTGGGGCCAGCTTAGAGTAAGACCAACAAACCCTCTGAGAGCGGGAACTTCACCCTCATCTGTGGGTAAACCAGGGCTGAAGTTGGGAACTAAATTAATAAAGTCCTACTGCAAACCTTGTCAGTGTTCTCAGCACCACATGTTGGCAGACACTCAGCTCTGCACCTATCAATGGGTCAGGCTGGTCCTTCATTGATTTCACACTGTTCTGCAAAAACCCAAGGCAGGAGGTGGCAACCCTAAGCAGAGACCACATTGGGCACCCCGGTGCCCAGGTCAGCAGCGATGGGGATGTCAGAGCACACATGTTCCCCCAAGGGCTCTGAGGCCCTGATAAGGAAGCAGGATCACAGCAGGGCTTGCAGCACTTATCTCCTGACCTCTTGCTTCCTTGGAGCTGTGCCTGACAGAGCTGCAAACAACCAGCCAGGAGAGCTCAGCCACTTGCAGAATTAGGACCTCAAGGGGGAATCCGGCCACCACAACCCCAACCACCCTGGTGTCTGCCCAGACATCCCCTCACTTTCTTCTTCTTTCTACTTTCTAAAGGCAGCGTGAAAGGACTGCTCAAAGAGAAGCAGCACAGGAGCAGAACAGAGCTGAAAAGGCTGCAGGAGCTCCCAGAGCCAGCGTGAGCCCCAGAGCTGAGCTCCTGTGGTTGTTCCTGTTGCTAATATTCACAGCAATAAAATCTCTAGGTAAAAGGTAGAGACCAGGGGCAAAGGAGTTTCCTTAAGTCTTTTATCCCGATTAAAGGCAGAGCTGCAGTGTGTAATTACTGATCAGGAGCTTAGCAGTCTCATGTAGGCATGTTCTGTGGGATTTAGCTGAATGAAGAGATACCCTTGCTGCTCCCTCATTCCCCTCCTGTGTGGCAAGCAGGAAGGGAAAAACCACCCTCCTGCCCTTGTAAATCCCTCAGCATAATTAGCAGCAAACAGGATTGTTTGGCAAGGGGCAGAGGGCCCAGATCACTTAGAGAGAACTGGGGGCAGTCCTGGCTAAGTTTAGGAATGGAGAACATTGCAGAAAGCATTAACATTTTTCCCTTTTTAAACTCTCTTCTTGCTACACCACTGAACCATGCATGGGCACTCACAGGAATGACAGTGACCCCACAGCAAGGGCTGCCCTGGGAACCACAGCTCCCTCCAGCACTGGTTTGCCAGCCCCAGCTCCTCACACGCTCCTGCATCCCTTCACATCACACACTGGGAGCTTTCCTCCGTGGCCCCAGCACTGTGTGGTGCCTCAGTGAGCAGCAAATCCTCCTGCAGAGATCCACCCAGACAGATTTCCTTCCAAGGTTCAGCTCTTTGCGAGGGTCACTGTGCCCAACAAACGCATCCCCATTGTTTGTTTATTCCTAATACTAATGGAAGCTCCAACACAAGGAAACCTTTGGGATAGTGCTAATGATGATCATGTCTGAGATGGGTCTGGACTGTCCCTTGGGGCCAGCCCAGCTAAATCAAGCCCTGCCCTCCCCATGTCACCTGGGTGACATCCAGGAGCATCGGGGGTTCTGACACGCTGCTGCTGCTGAATCTGCTGCACAAATTCTTAGAAAACAGGAGAGCAAATGCAGGAAATCAGCAGCTCTTACGCAGCTGATGGTTTGCCTTGAGTTGTGCATCATGGCTGACCTTGAAAGTGCGAATAAAGGCAAAGGCTTAATGGCTCTGCAGCTGCAAAAATCAGAAATGCCTTGAAAGCCAGTGTATGTTTACCACCACCAAGGCTGAAGTAATCAAAGAGTGAAAGGATTACAACAACAACAAACCCCCTCATGCCCTGAATGTTTTTGCCACTTTATCTTTTTGTTTTGTTTTTGCATAAGGTCAACCTTTCAAAGGTTAATACAATCTTGGTAAATATAAATAGGCTTCACAGTTTATCTTGCTACATGTGCTGCTGTTACTTAGAAACCGTTTGCAGCGAGGTTAATTCGGGCCACGTGTCTCCCAAGCACACGCTGTGCTCCCCGGGCAAATCAGCGAGCCCAGCACAACTGCTGTGCACAGGCGAGGAAGGTGAGGGCTGTCTGCAGGGAGCTGGACACGGAAACAACCACTGTGAGTGGCACATGGCAAGGGCTGCTCCTGCAAGGTGCCCGCCATCCTCCCTTCTCCTCCTCCCCTGCCTGAGTCCTGAGGTTTTCTGGGGAAAGCATCAAGGATGGGGACCTGAGCTGCACAGGGGTGAAGAAATCAGGCAGCTCCCAGGCAGGAGGAATGGGTGCTCCTTAGATAAAGCAACAGTGACTCTTGTGGGCAGTTTAAAGCATTGCTGGGCTGGCATGTCACACCACGCTGGGTGGGGAGGACGTGTGAGCTCCCTGCCTTATCCTCAGCAGTGTCCCTAAGTACTGGGCAGCCTGGCATGGACACAGAGCCCCCCAGCTTCTGGTGAGCTGGTGTTCAGAGGCTGCCAGATGGCACATCCCCATCCTTGTGGTCAACAATTCACCTATGGATGGGGCCCATCTCTACTCCTGACTTCCCTGTGCTGCAGAACTCGTCCTCTTCCCCCTGCCCCACTGACTGGTGAGCTCACACAGGAGCACAGCTCTCAGAGCCAGTCTCCAAACTGAAGAGTGAAACCCATCTCCCACTGCCAGCACAGCAAAGCCAGCCCAAGGTTGCTTTTGTTTTATGTCTTTCACAATGGAGCCAGTCAAGGAGAGAACCTGTAACTCTGACTTTTGAGCCACTTGGCCCAGGTCCACACGAAGGACTTGGCCAGGGTCCTTCCGGAGGCTGATGTTAAAAGGATGTGGGTGCATGCACGCGTGTCAGGGCTGGCGTGTGCCCACGGGTGCAGCCTGCCAAAGCCCTGGGACAAGGCTCCCAAAGGACACAAAGAGCTGATGCATGGCAGCACACCTGGCCAAGCCTGGGGAGACCTTCAACTGGTGCAAGACGAGATGAAAGGAAGTTTGCTATTTGAGCAAAGCTAATCAGGGGTATTTAATTACACAGGAACGTCTTTCATCAGCCAGAGCAAACAAAGTAGGGACCAAACTCAAAGAGTGATGGGAAGGAGCAGAGAGCAGCTGGAAAAGCCATTGTACAGCAAGATGGATCACACAGGCAAGGCTAGGAAAGCGAGGAAGCTCCAGCAAACAAAGCACGGGGAGATGAGAGATCTGCAAACCAGGAGACCTGAGGAGCACAGCAAGAACACTCCGAGGTGAAACCAGCCTAGAGGCAATGGAGACCCAAACAGCTCTGTCCTCCCCTCTGCCACGCCTGCCCCTGTGCATGGCTGGTGCCAGGATCCCCAGCTGCAGCTCAGGGCAGTCACTGACTGCCTGCAGTCACAGGACACCCACAGCGAGGGCAGGGAGCAGCTCACCCTGTTCACAGGTCACTGCACACTCATTCCCTGCTTGCTCTGGAATGGCTGGAGCACACAGCTCCAGCTGCTAACACACTGTAACCTACTAACCCCAAGGCAGGGCACGCTTCTGGAAAGCCAGCTGTTCAGAGCAGTTCCTTGCAATATTTAGAAACACTTTCTGGGGAAGAAAAGCAAAGCAGATCTTTAGTTATTTACCCCAGAGCCCTTGGGCACTGGGACAGACCAGACCCCCAGCACCATCAGTGCCTCTGAGGCTGAAATGGCAGAGGTTTATAACTCTGGATGTACAGGCAGGCAGGCTGGTGGTGCCCAGAAACACCTCTGCCATACCCTGAAGCCCAAACTGACAACACGAGCTCAAGTGTTGCAAGTTACTCCCCCCCAAACCAGTATTGGCTTTTTACTGGCAAGAGGAAGAAGCAGAAGGCAGCAGTGTGTGTCTCCACCATTTAGTAATTCATCACTAGGTAATCTGCTGCCTTGGTGCATGCCAATAGAGAATAAAAGAGATGAGAAACCTTGAATGGGATGAGCAGGGAGCTGCTAGGTGAATTTCTAATGAGGAAAATGTCTACAAGCACTAATAAAAAGACCTGAAAGAGAATGCATTAGTAATGACAGGGTTTGAAAGAACATTTGTGTTACATGTCAGGCTTCAACTATGAATTTAGAGGCAATCCAGTGCTACTAAATCCCCTAAACAGCAAGTAATGAAAAGATGACTTAAATTTCCCAATGTGACAAGTGATTTGGAAAGCCACAGTTTGAGATTTTCAGAAGACAGCTGTTCTGCTCTTTTGGGGGGGCACTTAGAAAACAAAAAGAGATTCAGAAGCCCTGAAACCTCTGTGAAAATCCTGACTTCAGATTTTGATTCTGCAGAGGCAGATTTCCTGCCCTCTCCCCAAGAAGCTCTCAGCTGCAGACAGGAACCCAGATGTGCAAATATTAACAGTGCACTCAGCTCTGCTGCTGCTGGATCTGGGCACGTGAGAAAACCCAAATCACACCAAGCTCTCCATCTGTTTTAACTGTACATTCAAAGAGGTTCTCCAACACCTCTCTAAGCATCCTGAGGAGACACAGCCTGATTTCAGCCCAACATTCCTGAATTTCAGTGCAAAGCAAGGAGAAGTTCTTGAAGGGGAGGCTTAGAGCAAACCCTGTGAACAGCACCTTGAATGCACTCACCCTGGGCTATTCACTTTTTGTCTGCTCTTTCAAGGCTCAGGGAAGCTCACATTTTGCTTTCAGATCCAAGTCTCAGAGAGTATGATTGCAAGATGACTGCTTTGGGAAAGGGGGGAGGAGAGTCCTGCCGGGCTGCTTTTCATGGCTGACCGAGCAGGAATCTCCTGCCGTAGAGAGGAAGGCCCCCTTGGAGAATATCTCTTCAGACAGACAGCAGGTAATTGATCCTGCTCATGTGAACAACATCTTGTCATTTTTCAAACACTTGGAGGAAAGAAGGTTAATATCTTTGGAGCCTGAGTCTGGGGAATACACAGAGTCACTACAGTGGCAGGGTGGGAAGGGCAGCTCTCATCCTTGCACAACCAGCTGGCAAAGCCCTGAAATAAAGACCTTGACCAGAGGCACTGGTGCACCAGCATATTCTGCATTTGTTGTGTTTCATCAAAATGTAGAAAAAGGGTCTTTTGTAGCCTTCTCAACTGATGCAGAATCACTCGAGTGGCTTCCAGCTGTGCTCAGGGCTGTGATGCATCATGAAGGAACTTTTCAGTCTGCTGCAAAGCCAAAAAATTCTCACCTTGAAAAACCAGCCACAGGGGCAAAGCTCACCTCATCCCTATGAAATGAGGGCACTAAATGCCATCTTGCCCTCCTCTTTCTTGACGAGGGGGTGGCAGAGCCCTTCTCTCCAACAAAGCAGGAATTTCACACAGAAAGGACACGGTCCCATCAAAGGTAGGTCAAGCCTTTGGAACAAACCACTCAAGGGTGCCTTGGATCCTGCAGCAGATGTAGCATACAAAATTAACCATGTTTGCTCGAAGCCTGCACTCACAGGTGAACCAAAGGGACCGTGCAGACGAGGAACAGAGCACAGCCAGGCAGCTAAATAGGACTTAAAAGCTTTTGAAGCTGCAAACACTGGAATGAACTGGGGCATGAAATTAATTTTAACTGTACTGAATAGGAGACAGGCCATAAAACTCCATGAATATAAGAGACCGGTAACATTTCAGTGAGAGTAGAAATTCTCCCGGTAAGTCCCCAGTCAGCTCTATTAGCATACGTGACTCATCCCAGCTGAAAAGCAAAGCAAACAAGAAGGGAGAATTAAATGAGTGTTGCAAGGCAGAGAGTATAGCTGTGGAGAAATCGAGGAATCCTGGCTTTCTGATATTCAAATGCCTTCCCACTGACACTTGCAAACATTCAACTGAGAATAAAAAATTCACACTAAGAAGCGTTTAAAAACAAAGAAAAAAAAAGCTATAAAAGGTATTTGTGACAGTAACAGCCTGGCCAGCTTATGTCCATGAGGCTCCAAATCAGCTTCACATAGGGGCAGTTCAACACAGCCAGGATGCAGTAAGGATTTGTGGACAGAATCACAGCCCAGATGATTTTCCAGCAATCTGCCAAAAGGCTTTTTCATCATGGTTAAATCTGCATAGGGTGAAGTTGTTCTGGAGAATCTGCATCCAATTACACCTTGGCAAAATATAACCTGTGCTGTCCTGGCAGCTGTCCTGATGTTCTAATGCATCTGGCTGGTGTCTCCCAGCACCCTGAGGATTTACTCCAACTTCTCTGGAAACAGCCCCCTCCAGGCTATGGAGCAGAAGCTGCTCTTCTGGAGCAGAAAGGCACAAACATATTAAGAACAAGGAAAAGATAAAAAATAACTTCAAAGTCAGCTTGTGGAAAAATTGTAGATCAGATGCGAACATCCAAGCGTAACTCAGTCAAAACAGAGGAGTCTAATATCTTTTGCTCTTGGTCAAAGGATTCTGTATTATTTGTTTGGAAGAATCACAAAAATCTTGATTTCCTATCTGCCTCCCAAGCACCAAAATGTCCTTTAACTTGCAGCACGGACAGGGACATGGGAGAAAAGACACACCAATTTCTCTGCATGTCCACCAGCAAAGGGCAGACCAGACCCAGGGACCTCCAAGACAGATCCACGGCCAAAACCAGCCAACATCTGGAGCCCAGATTGCTCAGGGGCCTTTCACTGACCCAGACCTGTAACTGTGCCTGGCTGGCATCAATAACCAGCTGAAGGCAGCTAATTGCCAGGTTTCTGGAAGGAGGAGACGGAGGCTTTTCATTAAAATGTGTGGTTTCCTTCCCGTAGTTTTGCAGCATTAATCACAGCGAACATTAACCCCAAGCCTGCCTGTTCCAACCTCTCCTGGTCTGTCACTGCCACAGCTACAGCCACGTGGGCACTGCCACTGTCTGGGTGGGGATAACCCTGCAGAGGCAGGGATGGAAGGAAAGGAACACCTGCCCTGCTGGCTGGTTTGATGGGGCTTCACCTCTCACCAACAGTTTTTCTCCTGACCTGCGCAGTCAGTTCCCTCTTGTTTGCACCCGTCTTTCAGGCAGCAACCCAGGACAGGAAATGGTTTAAATCACAGGAAAATGTGATCACAAACCCACAAATATTGGCAGGGGAATGCAGAGCGGGTGAAGTACCTGAATCTACTTTTAACTCATTCTTTCAAGGACAGCACTAGTGATCAGCTTGAAATTGCCACCTTCAGCACCTGCACTGGGATGGCTGTGGGGCCCCTCAAGGCATCCCCGAGAGCTGGTGATTTCCACAGCCCACCAACCAGCAATGCAGAGAGCACATCCTTGGGCCACACAAGATGGTTTATCACTCATCAGCCCCCTGAAGTGACAGGGACCCCCTGAGCCCTGTGGGAGCTGAGGGTGATGCTGGGCTGGAATGTTCTGCAGGGAGTGCACTGCTGGGATGACACAGGAAGCTCTGGGTGGAGCAGGAACAGAGTGGGACCTGGCAGGGAGCAGTGGGGTCACATCACCAAACCCTCCTCCCTGCAGCCCTTAGGGACAGAGAACCCCTAAACATTGCCACCTCCTGCCATGCTCCCCGAGAGCAAAGGTAGGGGAACTCTTCCCTTATAAACCCCCGGGACCAATTAACATACCGCTGAAAAGCAAGAGATTATTAACTTTTGTTAATAGATTATTAAAGATGATTATCACCAGCTGACCGAGCTGGTACCAAAATAGACTCGCTGCAGGCAGCTCAGAGCAATCATCAGTTCATTCAAGGCAGATAAAAAGTTTCAGATCTGGTTTGACTATTTAAATTTCCAACAATAATCACAATTATCGCTATTCTCATTATCTGTTATAGTTCTTCTATGTTCAGGAAGTCACTGTGGTTATTAAACACATGCTGATGATTAAATCATGTATTGAGGTGATAAGTCAAATTAGATGATTGCTAAGTCTCAGTAAGTATCTTTGAAATAACCAGTTGTTATTAGACATTCAAGAGGTCCTTCATGAAAATCTAATTGTAATTGCAACTTTTCATTTTACCTCATCTTTCTCGCATGCAAACACACACACACAGAGGCAGCTGATTTCATATTTCAGTACAGGAGAAAAACAGAAGAAAGCACTTAAGGTAAGTGTTGTCTGGGAAAACATCAAGGACCCACATCCACCCCACCCCGAGAAAATCAAACAGCACCTTCAGCATCCACCTTAAGCCACAGCTCCTGACTGCTGAGCTCCTGGAGCTGGTTTGTGCTTCAGGCATCCAGAGCAGCTCTAACAGGATGCTCACAATTCCTCAGCAGCTTTAACTGGGGTCTGGGAGCAAGCTGGCACCCCTTCTGCTCCACTCTACTGCCCAACCTGACATTTAAAACAGCTTTATCGACACATACTTACATTTTAATGTTCTCATGGTACTGCCTGGTGTCTGAAGGCTGGTTGTATAACGGCTGAAACAAATCAGAGAAACGAAGGCATAAATGGTACGGTCTGACATTTAGGAACTCAAACCCATCGGCAATGCCGCCCAGCCCGTGCCCAGCCCCGCTGCCGGCCGTACTGGAGGCTGCTGGCTGCCGGCAGCGCCGCTCGAGTCCCGGTGCATCCCGGAGCATCCCGGTGCATCTCGGTGGAGCCCGGGGGAGGGCGGGCAGCGCCCGGGCTGCGCTCGGAAGGAGCGAGCTGCGCCCGCGTCCGGATCAGCACGGCACGGCGGGGACGCGGCTGTTATTCACCGATTAAAAAACGCACTGCGCCTCGGAACATATGACACGGGGGAGGCGAGGGGAAAGCGGGGCTCGGCGAGCGGGGAGAGACAGTCTGTGAGCTGCGAGTTGTTATGTCTACGCTCTAAAAGCCTGCCTGAGCCCTCCCAGCGAGCCAGGCACACGCAACTGCAGGCAGGACGAGGGTTTGCCCCCGGAGTTTCCAGCGTTGCCAGGTCCCCCAGCACATCTGAGTACGGCGATGCTCATCTGGTCATCAGATTGTGTTTTCCCCAGGGTTGCTCTGCACCCCACATCCTCAGTGAGGATACGGCAGGGACCTCCGTGGGAGTCAGCAGAGTTGGATTCATCCCTGGTCACTGCCCTGCTACCTCTGCCTTCCCAGGGATTTATCCTTGGGAATCTAGAGGCTCCCACCTCTGGAAGGGACAGATGCCAGAGACCAGGCTCAATCCCACCCATTGTAATTAACAGCTCAGCACTCAGCACATACTCCAGGGGCTACCACCAATTGTGTCCACAACAGCAGGCTGACAGGGTGCTCAGGATTAAGCCCTTCAACACTTCTATTCATTGTCTTAAGCTGCTGTGAACACGTCAAAGACTGGGATAACCAAAAGCTTGCCACACCCCAACCATCACCAGCAACCATCACCTAAAGAGCACAGCTCAGGTCTGACCACAAAAACATCACCAAGTACTCAAGCAATTCATCCACAAACTTTCCCCAAACGACCTGTGAACATCTCACATCTGCGACCAACACAGGCAGACTTGTGATGGCCTGGTTGAAGGCAGCATCCTGACCATGGATGAACACACCAGCTCACCCTCCTCCTGTGGTCGACAGGGCTGAGGCTCTGGGTCTACCTGATTTCACCCCAGATTAAACACAGGAAAAGAGCAAAACATGTGCTGAGCATCTGCTCAGCCAGGTGAGCAGCACTGGAGGCGACAGGACTTGTAAACAAAGATGGGTCCTTTCCCCCTCCAGTCTGAAGAAGGTGTTACTCCCACATCCTCTGTGGTATCTCTCTACCACCATCACAGGTGCTTGGCACAGAAGCTTGTTTTTCCACACAGCCTGTTTCTACTTCTCTCTAAAACACAGATTCTGCTTCACCACACAGGACAGCCAAATCAATCCACACAGAACAGAGACTGGGTGTAGCTGTCCCTACTCCATCACTGCTGCACCAGAAGGTCACCAGCTTCTCTTTCTGGCTGCCCTTGGACGTGTCCCTCTTCTCTGTGAAAGCACACGTAATCCTGGGCAGCAGGGGCAGGCAGAGGCACGTAATCCCCAGGCAGACAGGCACAGGAGATGAGCCCCTGTGTTCCAGGAGGCACGCAGTGCTGACAGCCATCCACGCAGCCGTCACCTGGAGAGGGGGTGATGCCTGCAAAGCCTGCCAGGAGACACCTGGCCACCGTGTACTGGCAGAGTCAGGGCAGATGAGAGGGATGAGCAGATCCTTGTGAAGATGACATTCTCAGTGGTATCCCTTCCCCAGGGGTGTTTCTATCACGAATCCTCTCAGATCTGCTGATTCGACTCCAGGCTCAGAGCTGGCTGTGCACTTCATGCTTGGAAAGCTCAGAGGAACACAGACATCCGTCTCATCACGTAGCTCCAGAGAGGCAGGTCTGCACCACAGGCAGGAGAAACAGCTACAGCTCCAGAGCATCACATCCTCAATCACCCTGGAAAGCTGGAGCAAGAGCTGGGAGGCCTTGACCAGTGACTGTCTTTTGGAAGAGGACTGCAGGAACTGCAAATACTGAGGAATAATTGTCTCTCTTCCCTCCTTGCTCATAAATATCAAAGCAAAGAAGCTTCCATGTCACAGGTCACACAGACCTTCCTCCTGGGAGAAGCAGTGCAATTAACATTTTGGTTGGGACCTGGGCTGGAAAATGGTCACGTGCACATGGACATCACAGATGCTCTGATGCCAACCAGCTGACCAAAAGCTAATGACTCCTCTCAACTACAACCTATAAATGACATGAACACTTAGAGTCTTAGCTAGAAAACTTAAATGTTAGCAGACAAGAACACATCATTTTAAAAGAAATGCCCAAACATTCAGAAATATGAAATTCTGGGACCTGAAACCAAGATCCACATGACACCAGCACCTCAAAGAGATTTCTATCTGCACAACAGCCTCAGCACCATAAGTCAGCCCATGCAGTGCAGGAAGCCCAGGAGACAAGTTCTTCCTACCCACAGAGAACTTACAGACTAAATACTTAAAGAAACTTTATTCTCAGCAGGGCAGGGACTGAGAAACAGCATCTTCCCTCAGAGCCATCCACAACTCCTAATTCCACCTTTCTCAGTAAGTAAGCAGAAGTAAAGCTCACAGGTCAGATAGGTAAGGTGATGTTCAAAGCATACCCAGTGTTTCTCCAGGGTTAGGAACATGTAATACATTTCTCTGGGGAATGACATTTTAGAAAAACATCATTGCAACGCAAAGCTATTACAGGAAAAGCCTTGGATTTACTGAAAGCTCTTTAGAAATAAACCAGAAATGTCTCAATTGCTTTCTGGACACTGCAGGGTTATGCATCTCAAAACCATTTCTCCCGGGGAAAACATGCAGACACTTTTTTTTTTTAATGGTACCACTACATTGCAGGGATGAAATGAGCAGAGCCCTTGTTTACTGAGTCACAACCTCCTCCTCCTGACCCAGAGGGGAGCACCAGCTTCCCAGGACCCAAACTGGATAGATCCCTGCTTCTCAGAAATCCTCAGCCTCCTGCTCCAGTCTGCCAGCAGAGCAGTACTGGTGCCATGACTGACCAATTCCCACCACAACCTCCCACCCCACCCCATGAGCTCCAGCACGCTGTCCATTCCAGCACCCTCACTGCTCCAAAGGCACCCACCTGAGCCCTCTGAACTGCCAGAACAGGGCATCCCAGCAGAGCTGACTGCAACACACAGCCCTGCTGGTGACAGTCACACCTCTCCCTGCATAGACTGGACTGGCACCAGGATGCTCACCCTCCCTGTAGGAGACCTGTGGGCTGAGGCAGCTCCGAGGCTGGAGCATGTGGTGTGTGACATGGTGGGGCAGGCATGAGCATCAGGCAGAGCATGCTCTTCTTCCTGGAGTTGCTTCCTTTCCAGCTCAGAAGAAGCTGTGACCATTCATTTTGTCTCTTGCAGGCTGTTGGCAGGTCCTGGGCACTGCTGTGCCCAACACAGCCTGGGGGCAGGGCCATAGCAAGTGCCTCTCCCATGGCAGATGGAGCAGACAGTCTGCAGGATGCACACAGAGCCCAGCTGGGCTCTCTCAGTGAGGTTTCCCCTTTTCCCCTGCCCTCCAATGAGTAAGGCACAGAGACAGAGGAAAGGTTTGCACTGGGCTCTGTTACAGCCCCCACCGTGCAGTGTCAACACTCAGGGAGAAAACATCAACAAACCGAAAAAAAGGAAAAACAGAGTGAAAAAAAAACAAACAAAGAAAGGAGGAGAAAAGAAAGAAAATGCAACATCTCTCTCTCGGATGAGGAAGCACCAACCCTAGGCACTGCCAATCTTCAGAGCAGAAAGAGCAAAGGGTTTGACCCTGGTGACTCAGAGGAATAATAACGAGTGTTACCTCCTCAACAAGGAAGTGGGCTTTGTCACGTGTGACCTCTCCCTTATGCACAGGGGAAGACAGCAATTAGTACCACCCCCACAAGGCAAGTGCAAATTACAGATGTCGAAGCCTGTGAGCTGCCTGCTCCCATCTCCTACAGACTCCATCCACTGCATCCCACGGCTGGTGCAAAGCAGGAGATTGTCTGTCAGACTGGCTCTGATCCTTCCAGCAGCATCACTGCCAGTGCACCTTCTCCAGGACTCAGCCCCCAGGGGTTGTTTCCAGCTGCCCCTCCAGCAGTCAGTCCTTTGACTACAGATGGCTTTTTCCAGATGAGGGAGAAGGCAAAACTGACAATCTGTCCTAAGTTGTTTGCTCAGCTTCCCTGTGCATGAGAGAGAGCGAAATAGGAAGTGTACAAGTCCTGATACCTGCAGGTTGTGGCAGCTCACAGAGCACCCTTCAGCATCCTCCTCCATTTTCAGTGGGTGGGACAGAGGAGAGCCCAAGCACCCAGCACTCGAGGCTGGCTGAGCAGGCACTGGTGCTGTGTCTGCCACCAGCAGACGAAGGCTCAGCATCCCCAGTGGAGGCAGACTGTGCCAGAGCCCCTTCCACCCTCCAGCTCCACTGCAGCGTGTGAGGAGGGAGCCAAAGGGTTAAGCCTCTGCGAGGAGGGCTCTGTGTATGTGTCTGCCTGCGTTTCAGTACTCGTCTCAGTCACTTTGCTTCCTGCTTTGGTGCTGTGCCAGCAAGAGGTCCGGGCCAGCAGCGCACTTCCTTGTGGCAGACACACGCACAGCCGGGGCACCGCGATCGCTCAGCGCCCGGAACCGCTCAGGGCTGGCCCGGCCCCGCTCCCGCAGCACGGGCAACACTCACCAGCTCCACCTGCGGACCCAGCCCTTCCAGGATCCGGTGGGCAGCCTCCGCCTTCTTCTGCAGGGAGGAAAGGGGACAGGAAGAAAAAAGTTACTTGTGCCATCGGTTACAAGTCGCTGCTCTCTGCTTAAACCACTCCTCAAACCTCCATGGAGCCGTCACAAATCCCATCCCTGCCTGAGAGAAAAGGTTCAGCTCAGCCTCCGGACCGGCACTCGGGTTATCACGGCTTTAAAGCATCCGAGCCGTGCCCAGGAGTGACCCGGATCCCTGACCCCTCTGGTGCCAGGCGGGGGGACTGTGCCCGGTACCTCTGCGCCGCTGCCCTGCGAGGAGGAGGAGGAGGAGGAGGAGGAAGAGGAGGGCGGGCAGACCAGCACGCAAGCAGAGATGCCCTTTCTAGGATTCATCTCTTGACGAGCATGTGATCATTAGAGTTGAGCTGCCCTTGGCTCCTCGTCGTGGTCTCGCTTCCCTCCCCTCCCTGCCGCAGAGCAGCCCTTCCTCGTCCCCTCCCACCCCCGGCCAGGCTACCTAGTGCTTATTAAAGGCAAAAAACCACCCAGGAACACGTGTCAGGGGCTGTGCAGTGGTTACTAATTAAACAGGCCTGAAAAAAAGACATGGGTTGGCTGTAGAAGCAGTCTAAATAAAAGATGACATTTTCAGTAAACAGCACTTCCTCGCAGAGCCAGGCTGTTCAGGGGGGTTACTGACAGTCCAATAAATCCAGATCACTGCGTGCTGCCGACACCACGGGCTGAGCTGCTAAAGCCAGATACCTGACAGTGATGGGGGATGAGGAGATGGATTTTCAGAGGTTCAGATAAAATAAGTAGCTTTAGCTATTTTGGAGTAAGGGAGAGAGAAAATCCCCAGCTGCCTAAAAAAGGGAGCTGAGCCCCAGGCCTGGGGAGCAGGGGTGGGCTGGGGTCTGGTCTCCTGGGAGAACCAGTGGGGCTGGGCAAACCTGGGGAAACTTTCCAGGAAAAGGGATTTCAGCTCCAGGGGTCCAGCTCACGTAGCTCTCCAGCATCAGGCACCTCTCCTACTGTCTCAGGGTAGGATGAATTTCCCAAGGATTGTCTCACCAAAGGCTGGCACACAGCCCTGCTGCTTGCCCCCACATCCACCCCCATGGAGAGTTTCCAAAAGTCTCATCTATCCCCCCACTGCTGGCTGGTCCTCAAAAGCACTGATGCAGCTGTAGGTGTGCAGACTCCTCACTGGAGCCTTGTGCACCCACACAGAGTCTGATCTGCACACGAGCACTTTCAGAGTCACCCCAAGCAGCTGTGGGAGTCACCCTGCCCGTGGTGGGGCTCAGGCCGTGGCCAAACCCAGCCCTGTCCCAGCTGCAAAGCCTGCAGCAGGTGCCTCACCACAGCAGGACCAGGAGAGCTTCCAGTTCCTGTATGTGCTGTACACAAAGCTTTTGTGCAATATATAAGTGACTTCAAGGGTGCTAAGAGAGATGTGACCAATGTGACCCTGCAGGAAGCCTGCTCTGGCACCATCCCCACACAGGGCAGGCAGCAGCCCTGCTGTCAGTGCATCCCTGCCTGGTATCCACAGCAGACCTTGCTGGTCACAGATGTCACCATCATTGCCCACCTGATTCCATGAATGGGAATGAGCCCAGTCTGCCCAGGGACATGCCCCTTGGAAAAATTCATCACACAGAGAAGTCTGAGCCAGAGCTTAATACTTTGGTCTTCACGAGCGATAAAATCTGCTTGGAGAACATCAGCATTGTGGCACTGAAAACTCTTACAGAATTAAATCAAGGGGGTAAGACTTTCAGGAAAGGAAGGATCATTACAACCACTAAAAGCATCTACATCAGTGGCCAAGAGGATGACTTGGCCAATGCCCTCCTGCCTGCCTTTGGTTGCTGGTGAGTAGGAGGCATCAGCTTACCAAAATGTTTTTGATGTGTACCTGGGACAAAAAGCAGCAAACAAATTAATTGCATTCTGCATAATTATGGGTAGAGCCTCACTGAAGGCTGACAGTCCCACCATGGGCTGGTGGAAGATGCCCTGGCAGCAGGGATGGCACAGCAAGGGACTGGTGATGCTGTGTACAATGAGATTAACTTTGAGAAAAAGCTGAGTATGTTCAGCTTGCTGCATTTGCCATGTTTAGACAACTTAATGAGACAAGCCAGAGGCAAACCACCACAGGCAGAACATGTGGCAAATCAAGAAGAATGACATAATTTGTCTTGCATTAACCAACTGCAATATACACGTCTCCAGAACGAAGATCAGGAGGAGAAGCTATTCCGAGCACGTCATATCTTTGTACGTACACAAAGAAATTCCTCTATCTTGAAAGCTGCCCAATTAACACTTGACACCCACTGTAATTGCTGATGCTCCTTGCTGCCTTTATCAGATCATAGCAGAACCATAGAGCTGTCTGAAAGGCCTGGCAGACCGAGGTGAGAGCTGGCAGTGGAACTGGGAAGAACATAAAACACCCAGCAGAAGGGCTCATCTCTAAGGACAGACAGACACAGGGAGGTGGGTTCCTGCCTAGGGACCCAGCAAGCCAGAACCTGACTGGAGAATTTATGCAAACCCCAAACTGTTCAGGTACAAAGGCAGCTCCCCCAGGCCCTCCCACAGCAGCAGGACCTTTGCTAAAGACCATCAGCAGTCCTGGTAAATCCTTTCCCTTCCAAAGGCATGGCCATCTAGGACTTGATTCCAATACTGGTTTTGTTAGGAGTATGTTTAGTGATGAACCCTGCAGAAGAAAACCACAGGGTTCATCCTGCCTCTGCTGAATGACCCCCACCCATACCTGAATTCCTGCTGTTTAACAGAAGGAAATTCATCAAGAAGCAAACCCCAGCCTTTACCTCTAGTGAGATACATGGAGATCCCCACCACTTGTACAGGCCCTCTGCAGCTCCCCAGCACACAGGCAAAGACCCTTTTCTTGATCTGGTAGAGAATCCTGAAATATTGCCCCAGCAGTGGAGCAGTGGTGTTCATGAAGGGACCTCCAAGTGCATTTTTGGAATGATCATTGCCTCAAAAAACATGTCTGAAATAAACACCTGGTTGCTGCAGGGCCCACGCATTCAGAAGGGAACCCACAGATGTATCAGGCAGCAGCATTTGCCCCTAATCTGTCTTGCCCTGGGCAGGGGCACAGGCAGGAAAATTGTGCTCTTACCCCGGCTCATGCTCCTCCAAGAGGCCTGGAGCTAAAGAGATCTTCACCAACAGCAAAAACCTCCCTGCAGACTACAAAAATCTTCATTCTTGCCTGAAGAGCATTTGGCTTCCAAAGCAAACTCCAGCCCCTTGCTTTTCCTTTGAAGAAACTTAAAATAGGCTTGGGAGGGGAAAGCAGGCAGGAGAGCAACTTTCCGGCCATGTGAGCTCCCGTGGGGATGAGGAGCCAACCCCACGAGGCAGCAGAGCAACCAAAACCAGAGCAGGGAGAGCCTGGGATTTTGCGTGGGCTCTTCTTAAAGCGGAGTTTAAAAATGGAAGAGAAGGAAACACAGGAGTTATTTTGAGAAAGCGGATCTGAAATTAGGAGGCGGCACTTTCTTGGACCGACTCCAGCCATGGTTCCATGCAGCACAAAGCTGCTGCAGCTGAACCGTGCTCCCGGGGTTATTTATAGCATCTCGTAGGCAGCAGGGCTGGGGAATGGGAGGGGTTCTGTTTGGGACCAGCCATGTCCTGCACACAGATAAGCAAAGCCCTTCCAGAGGCAGGAGACTGCGCACAGAATGGTGCTGGAAAAAGTTCCTGTCCTGGCACCACATCCCCCGGGCAGGCGGGGCTGAGGGAGCAGCATGGCAAAGAGGCAGGCTGGAGAGGGATTTTGTTTAACACAAAGTTCAGGAGAAGTGTGGCTGAAGACAGCAGAAATCATGGAAACCCTCAGAGACACCTCTCTGCATGCAGCAGAAAGCAAACAGCAAAGCCAAAACGTGCTGGGACCAAACCGCAACCTGGCAATGCCCGTTCCAGAGGGAAAGATTTTCACTCCTACAACCACAAGCACTATTTTTTTTCTGTCCTTTAAACCTCAGTGTGCTCTCTCTGAGAGCCAAACCACCCCAGCAATTTGCTGCCCTCCACAGAAAGCAGGTGGGATGAGCCCCAGTGCTGTGGAAGGGAAAGCAACATTCCTCCCTCTCCAGCTCCTGCAGGCATGGCCACCACAGCGCTCTCAGCAGACCAAGCATGAGTGCCCTGCCCTGGGCTCTCCCCTGAACCCAAATTCCCTGAGCACCAGGGAAGCTCAGTCAGCCTCAGAGACACGAGCCCAGCCCTTCTCACCTGGCCCAGGGGCTGATGCTCTCCAGAGGTGCCCGTGGGATGCAGCTGCCCTGCATGCTCCTCCACCTCCCTGTGCTGAGCTGGAGCCATGTCCCCACCCCACCACCAGTGACAGAGCACTGTCCCCAAGGCTGGGGCCAGCAGGTGATGCAATGGGGGCTACAGATGACTCATCACAATCAGTAAGAAAACAGAGGAAGCTGGTGACATGTGAGCCATGTGCACACCAGTTCACACCATTCCCCATCCGCCCCGCACAGAGCGTGACAAAACCACTCATTTCAGCTCTTTGCTGTTCTCTGGCTTTGGCTCATCATTGCCAGACAGTTTCAGTCCTTGGCTTGCTCACACCCCATCCATGGCCAGTGGGGGAGCCCCCAGACACAGCTGGGTTTCCACTCACACTCTCATCCCACTCTGCTGTCTTCTACAGTGCCCTTCAAACACACACTAAGGTTAAAGCGGTGTGCCAGCAAGGTTTTGCCACTGCAAACCATAGCTGAACATTCCACCACCCCAAAACTGCTGAAAGTGTTGGCACTGCAGAGAAAACTTCCAGAAATCCACATTTCAGCCCTGCAGCAGTTACAGGAAAGCTCCAGTCACCCACCCAAGAGCCAGGGCTGTGTTGCAGTCTGCCTTCCAGCCTCCAGCAGACTTGGCATCTCTGCAATTCTCATCACTACTCCCAAGACCTGAAAAAGCAGGACATGGCCTTATCTGGTCTGGGTTAAAAATCAAAGACAAATCTTCAAAGTCAATACACCTGTTGGGAACTCCAGATCCCGAAACAGACACCAGGACCTTTAAAAAGCCAAAACAAATGAAAGTTTCCTTAAAATCCAATAAAAAATTAAAAGATTCTCAATGACTCCAGGGTAATTGTTTAAATTTTATCTTTTAAAAAAATTTATTATTATGCAGAAATGTCAATAGTTTTCCTCCAGACTTTCCAAAAGCCCATTTTGCATCACCAAGCTCAGATGAGGCAGAATAAAAGTTATTAGAAACAAATGCAAAACAAACAAGACCCTTTCATCAGCCAAATGTGAAAAGCCCCCATCCCAACTACCACGTAAACTAGAATTTGTAAAAAGCCTCGTAGATTAAATGCTCAAAAGCACTTTTACTGTTAAGGTCTTATTTACTGCACCAGCTCCGTGCTGACAAGGCAGGCCCGATTCCTCCCTTTCTCATGTAAATCAGGAGTTCATAGAAAATCAGAGTTCTACAGACATCACATCCCTGTAGGATCTGAGTCACACTCAGTGTCTGTGAGTGGTTAACGGCAAGATTATATTTTGCAATGCTAAAAACCTTCATTTATTTATTCTCTTATTTATGGATGGGGCATTAATGCTTTATGAAGGTATTTGAGGTAAACTGATAGCTGGGAACATGCTCTGCACAGACACAACAGGGCACAGAAAAAGTTCCAAACAGTCCTTTGAATTCCAATTTTACAGCATAATGCTGAATTTATAGATAGATAGCTGTGCCCTTTTGAAGGAACAAGCATCAAGACAGAAAACGAATTAAAATTTAATCTTATTGATTTCCACCAGCTCAATCTCAAGAGCAAGACAGACGCTGCTGCTGCTCCCGCCGCCTGCACTGCATCAAACCCAGTTTTTCTGGGGGCTGACAGCAGGGCAGGGATGGGCTCCCGTGGCTGTTGGCACCCACAGGGGTGACGTGGGGGGACCAGTCCTGCTGTGGTGGGTCACAGCATGAGGTGTCCCCTCCCTGGCACGGTGGCAGAGGACGAAGTCACGCCATGTCCTGACGCGACCTCTCCCTCCGCGCTAAATGAGCGCAATGTTTCAGAGGAAGCTGACGTGAGCTGCTTTGCAGGGACACGGGAGCTGCTTTGTCTGCTGGCCTCTGAGCAGGAGCCCTGCTGGCTCTGGTGCACGGCAGGGACCTCCAACCACCCTCATCTGGCTGGCAGAGGGCTGGACACGGGCACCTGTGGCTCCACATTATCATGTGGTCAGAGAGATGGCACGGGTACCTCTTGTTCATACAAGCAGGAATTTTTGGGACACACTTGCAGGAGAATTCACCCAGCCAAGCCATGGTGGGCTGCTGGGTGGCAGCTTCCTCCAGGACACACTGCCAGCCCTGGATCCCAGGAAAGGCACAGAGCAATGCTGCTCTCTTCCCTGGGCTTAGCAAGGGACTTGGAAATTTCCATTTAAAGCACAAAAAACATCTTCAAGCCCAGGTATGTTCAATTGATTTCAAGGGAAGGCAGGTGCAAGGAATCCCGTGAATGCCCAGTGGAATAAAGCTACAGCTAAAAATACACTCAGATGATCTGTCCTGGTTATGGGGATTTGAGGTGGAAGAAAGGTAAATTCTGTTGATACATTAACACATCCCAGAGCTGCAAATTAAAGTCCTCAAGGAGGCTGTGTCACACAGCCACCACCTCTGAGGTGCCAGACTCAGCAGAGATCAGCTTTCTTCCACAAAGAAAGGGGAGACACTAAAATCACTCACAGGGTCTAATTTAGGAGATCCCCAGTATCTCCATTGCTGTCAGCCTCTGGATCAACCAAGGCATCCATCCCAACCTGATTTTTCCAGGTGGTTCTGTGCCACCCTACCAGCACCCAGCTCCTGGAAAGGAACCCCTGAGCACCCTGCAGCCAAAACTGTCCCCTGAGCTTCCCATGGCACTTTTCAAAGGCTCTTGGCAATTTTAGCCCCCGTAACTGCTTTCAAACACAATTTTGTTTCTTCGAGGACTGAACACACTTTTGAAAATATGACTCAAATGTTTCTGACAATGCTGCCCACTGTCTGTTCTCAGGTTAGTCCACAGACAGTAACAAAAACGTTAACTCCCTTACTCATAATCCTTTCAGAAATGGTACAGTTGACACTTACAGTTGAAATTTTGGCTCAGATACACAAATGTGTGCTTTTCTGTGTTATAGTAAAGACTGCAAAAGATTTCCCAAAAACCTGCAAAGATTTCCCAAAAAGTACATTTTTGGGTGCTACTTCACAGCCCATCTTTGGACACAAGAGAAAATGGCTTTGGTCAGCTCACAGCAGGGGAGAAGGCACCTGGATCTTGAATATCAACTGTTCCTCTACAATCCAAGTCCCCTAAAAGCTTCCCAAATGCAACCACAGCCTCATAGTCCAGGATTTGACTGCAGTCAAGAGCAGCTCTTCTCTCCGCTCTTCCCCAGCAGAATTTGTACAGTCACCTTTTTTCTCTGGAAATCAATTACATGTCCAGCAGAGTGTGGCAAGAGGGGATTACAGGTCACATTTTCCATAATTATCCTCTCTGTCACCGAGGAACTTTTCAAATCATACGCGTTAAGTAGGTCACAAGAGGGAACAGCGGCGTGATGGGCATTTAGCACCAGAAAACCTGAATTTGGAGAAAATGGGATACAGCCCAGCGCCGCCCTCATCCCAACCCCTCATCCATACCCAGCTCGGTGGTGAGAAAAATATATAGACTTCCCTGATGAACCATAAGCTAAAATTAGAAACCATTCACGCCTGCAAAGCCACAGCTATCGCCAAAAGGAAAGTAGGTCACAGAGTGGCTGGCTAACTTGATTTTCCGGCTTTTCTAGCTGCTGTGTCCTCAGGTAACCCCTCCTCTCCCATGGCCCGCTCTGGGTCTCTCCTTTGTTGGGGTATGACTGCGGGCAGTGTGCGGCTCCGGCAGGGGCTGGCAGGCGCGGTGGGAACGGGCACGGCAGCGCCTGTGCCCGGGGGAGCACAGAGCCCTGCTTCACACAGAGCTCAGCCAGAGCCAGGCAAGAGCCCCTTCCACCAAGCTGCTGCCTCCCACCTGCTCGGGGATTGGCACAAGGGCTGGCTTCCTGCCCCTTCCACAACGTTGCTCTTTAAAGATCGTTTCAGGCTCTGCCAGCACTTCTGGGGTGCTTTCCTTTCTCGCCTCCTCCTGAGGCCTGAATATCCTCTTTTTATTTGCATTTCTTAGCGTACACTGCCTCCCTCAAGCAAGCCACAAGCCAAGCGATGCGAGTAAATCTGGCTTTCCTTCCCTTTGTGCATGGGCTGGAGCCCTGGCTCAGCCATTACCGACGCTTTTCCCACAAGTAGGCCTCCAGGCATCAACTTCACTGCTTTTCCACGGCACAGAAGAGGCAAAAAAGCTTAAAATTTGGCTCAGTGACCTTCATCTCTCTAGATCAATACATTTCTATCTGGCTTGCAGTCTTTTGCTCCTACCTTGCATTTAATTGTAAAGCTGCAGGTCAGCACAGAAGTGTCTGGGCTGCTCCCACATTCACAGATGGACACCTGGAGGATCTGCTGCCATCAAACCCACCCTACAGCCGACCACCAGCCACTCTTCTCCAACTCACAATCTCAACTCCAACCCCAAGACACTTCCTCTTCCAGCTTTCCTCCTCCTGGCCCCAAAGGCAGAGCAATCACCACTAAAATGCATCCCAAACATTCAGAGAGGCTGAAAGCTGAGGCCCTAAATATTCTTCAGAAGGGTAATTACATCCTGATTCCCACCCTTGCTACTGGAGCCTTGACAAAGACAACACTCAGAACTCCTTTCCCCAGCAGCCCCAGCTCAGCCTCTCCCTGCTGTGGTACTGGAAAGGCTCCTTCCACCCCTCAGCCATCCCAGCTGGCCAGGGATGCTGCCAGCTCTCTGTGGCCAGCAGACAGATCCTGTCCTCTCCAAAGGAGGAACTTGCCTGCAGCCTGCTCTGGTTTCTGTCAAGCCAAAGGGAAGGTTGGTGGTTGGAGTCTCCTGCCCACAGATGGGCTCCTCACACACGACACACAAGGGAACTTGACAAGAACAGGGAAGAATCATTGTTTGCCCATGCCTGGCATAATTCAGACATAAACAGATTCAGATTTGAAATTATACAAATATCTGGTGTCCAACTGACCTTTGCTTGCTGGGCACCAACCTGGAATGAGTGCATCCATCACAAAGGTTCATGGTGAAACCCCTGGCACCAAGCTGGCTGAGATCCCCCTCATACTGACAAAGGGACACCACCAGCTCTGAGCACTGTGTGTGACAGTGTCCCAGGTGTTATGGCCATGGACTCTCCAGGAGAAATGTAGAACTCCATGCTTGCCCTCCACAGTGTCTGCCATCACCCATGGGACAGGGCAGAAATGCCAAGGGACCACCCTGAGTGGTGGTGAGGCTTGGAGAGCAGAGCCTGTCTGCTGTCAGAAGGGAGGGAATGTGTGACCTTTCTGCTGGCAAGGGCAGAGACGAGAGGTGACAAAGCAGGACAGGGGGTTGGCAGGACACCTAGCCCTGAGCTCCAGCTAATGGGGACTGCCACCATGCAGGCTGTTGGGCATGTGATGGCTGAAGACCACCTTTCCCTCCTGCCTCACCACCATCACCCATTTCTTCCCCTTGTAATGTGGTTCAGCTACACAAGAGTGTCCAAGGAGGATGAGGCTCAAATGAACAGGAATAAAAATATTTGAGAGCTCACTTTTTTTGAGCCTCCCCTCTTGCACAGGAGGCACAAGCCATCTAGCCCAGGACCCCCAGAGAGGGCACTTGGTGGTGAGAATGGCTTTGAGAACACTCAGCACTGCCCCCAAAGCCCAGTGCTGTGCAGCCATCACCAGCTGGCGCCTGCTAATGCTTCAAACAAATCGACCTCAGCCTTCACCCACTCACACAACAGACCGTGCCAGCTCTGGGTTTCCTACTGCTCAGGGAGAGCAGCAGATGGAAAAAGGAAAACCAGGAAAATTGCACTGCCTGGGAGCGCAGGGTAGGCGATTTTTTTTTCTTTTTAGGAGTCAGGCACCTGGATTTCTGCAGCTCCCAGTGAAATCGCAGGCCTCGCAATTCAAAATAATTAGCGACTGGTAGTTTTCCTTTTATGCAAAATCATCCTTTTTATCCAACACCTAAATGAAAATGAATATGCTTGATTATCTACCAAAGGGCCCAATTTCTGAGCATCGCTCCGATGCACACAGCAAAATTCATCTCTCCTCGGGCTGCTATTACAGGCAAGGGCTGATAAATGAGCGGTCAAGGCAGAGATCCAGAGCCAGGGATGCCAGCCTGACCTTTGCTAATGCTATTTACAGCATCAAATATCCACAAATCCAGCCATGGCTGCATCCACATCCTTGCTGCTCCAGCCTGGGGGGCTTAGGGACAGCCAGGAGAGCTCACAGCTGGCCTGCCAGGATTAGAGCAGCACAGATGTCACCCTCCATCCATGCAGCCCACCCACCACGTCAAAGCCCACCCCTTGAGGCAGCTTTCAAGCTGGTTCACTCCCAGGGGAGAGGATGAAGCAAACTGTTTACCAGAGAGGAGTCTGAAACATCTCTTGAACGCTTCATCTCTAAGGCTGATCATAGGAAAGCCTCCAGGCAGGTTCTTCAGAAGACATTAAGTGCTCATCTGAACCATCCTGACACCATCCTGACAGGGCTCCCTCTATCCCACTCCCACGGCCTCCACCCCAAAGGTAACACCCAGGAAAACCCCCCACCTGATCCTCACCAACCTCCCCATCCCTGGCCACGGTGACACGGCACAATCACACGTTTGTCCCTCCACCATCTCCAGACTCACCCTGTTCTCGTCGTAGATGATCTGCACCAAGCTGCGATGTTTGGACTCAATAGGAGGGGGAGAGATGGGTTTTTCAGGCTCTGGTGGTTTGGCTGCTTCTTCCTCCAACTGTTGCTGTGGAAGGAGAGGGGGGAGGAGGAGGGTGAGTCACAGCAACAAACGCAGCCGTCCCCGTCCACACGAGACTCTCTGTGGTGCCCTGACCGAGGCAGAAAGCGCCACGGTGGGAGAGTTCCTGCCAGCCAGGGGCTGGGGAGGCACGGGGAGAGGGAGGAGAACTCACAGCAGCCCCGGCCACGCAGGCGCAGCACTGGCTGCCCCAGGCACCGGCCCTGTGCTCGTGGCTCGGTGTGCTTTGGGTATGGAGGATGAGGACCTGCCTCAAAGGAGCCTCCTGGAACGGGCCTGAGGCTAGAAATAACGATTTTACTGGGAACACTTAAATGAAACCACAGCTCCAGCCCGGCTCCTTGCTGCTACCTGCCTCTGGAGCTGCTGCTGCGTGCAGGGAGAGGTGGAGGAGCCAGGGGTGATGAGCAAGGCTGCTCTCCACCCTCAGCTTCACCTTCCAATGGAGTGGTTGGAGGACATGCCTTGGGATGACTGTGCTGCATTAAATGACTTGTGCACCAGCCACCCCTGCGCTTTGCCGTGCCACCTGGTCAGCAGCTAAACCTGACATTCCACCTGCAACACCCTGAGGTGGGAGGAGACATCCCTAAGTTTGAGGAACTGCTCAGCTGAAAGAGGAAATCCCAGATTCCTCCAGGCTCCTCCTGGGGCCAGCCTGTGAGGAGGGAGAGCGCAGCCATGCACGGCAGCTGCGGGGCAGCACAGGCACGGGAGAGGGAGCGGCTGTCAAAAAACGCTGAGGGTTTTTTCCCCTGCTACGCTCTCAATCTCCAAATCTTTGCAGTTGTTTTTCCCTGCAGCTAAAGCATCCCCTGTTGAAGCATGAGGAAAATCAAGCGAGTCTTGTACTAGGAAGAAAATGCACCTGGGACTTGGCTTGCACCAGAGCACAGCACTGACTCCCTAGAGATGCTGGTGGCCTGAGAAGGTGAGCCTCTCTTCCTCCTCCCCATCACCTCTGCTCCTGCTGATGACACCTTGAGCACACCAGGGCAGGAGGATACACTTGGGATGAACCCAAGAAAGCACTTAAGCACCCAGACAGTTCAAATGGCTCAGCTGAGAAAATTCACACTCCTAAAATTGTGTTTCAATGGATGAAGTCCCCCATGCTGTGGACTCCACCTCCCCACAGGTGGATACCTCTCCCATAGGGAACACCAAGATACAGCCAAAAAAGCTGCTGTTTCCGGCCAGAATGGGAAGCAGGCTCTGGCAGTGCAGGAGAGCCTGTGTCCCATAAATTGGCATCACCAACGGCGTTAGAGTCATTCCAGCCACGAGTGAGAGCAGCCAGGACCTGCCCAGCTTGAACCATCTGCACCCTGGAGGGGGATGAACCTTGCCACTGCTGAAACCATGGGCTGCAAAGCTGTATTTGGCACAGAAGCAGCACTTCCAGGACCTGCCAGCTCTTCCCTGGTGTCCTCCTAAGGCACCCTATCACACATCCTCACTCCCATGGGATAAACTTAAAAAACTCCAAAGAACAAATCAGCAAAGGATCAGATACATCCACTTCTCATGGGGAAAATATTTGTGTTTTAAAAAAAAGTCAAAGCATCCAAAACTTGGCTACATCGTTCTGGAAACCCACAAAAACTCTGCCAAGTGGTCGGGTGTGTAGCAAGGGATTTCAGAGGAGAGGGTTTGATGGCCTATCAGGAAACGAAAGTTCACCACTAAGTGAAGGCTCATTAAAAACAGCTCATTAGAAGAAAAAATACAAATCTAATTATAGCTGAAATACAGTAGAGAATTCAACTCTACCCGCTGTGGAGTAGCACTGTATGGATATTAAAGGGCCAGATGCTGGGGTGAGGATGTGAGGACAGGCTGGAGGCAGCACACCTGACTGCAGCCTCGACAGCTCCTCCTGGGAGCTGTGGGAAATGGCAAAGCAAAATAGGTCAGGGTTCCCAGACAGGGACAAAATGCATTTCTTAAAGGTCTGCCACAAAAGCCAGGCTGGGACTGTGACCTTTACAGGGAGAGAGTGGGATGAGAGATGATGGCTGCACACTCCTGATGGCTGCACACTCCTTCCCTCCACCCAGCAGTGGCTGCCCAAGGCCTCCCTCCTCTCCCCAAATGGAGGACAGGGCAGCAGTGCTGAAGGGATGCAAGATGCCACCATTAGCCACAGTACCCACAGGGCAAACCATTCCCAAGTGGAAGAGGTGCCTCCTCCAGGAGAGAGGCCCTTTGGCTGGACCAAGTGCTAGAGAGGGACACTGCAGGCTGCAGCACTGGTGGGAAGGTGGGAGATACTTCAGGAAGGTGGGTGATAGTTCAGGAAGGCCCCATCCCTGCAGGTACCAGCTCCCGTGCTGCAGACACCTGCCTGGTGAAGCCAAGGCTGTCACACACGCACCCAGCTGCCCTCACCTGGGCACTGGGATGCTTCACCTGCCTGGGCAGAGCAGAACCTTCCAGCCACAGGGCAGCTCTGAAAACCACCTTCAAAGAGAACACAGGAAGCTCAGCCCGATGGAAGAGAAACCCTGGAACTCTTCCACCCAGCCGGCTCCACCTCCATCACCAGGTGGGAGTGTTGTACTCCCGGAGAGCCCTTGGCTGAGCTCAGCGCCCAGGGAGGCTCAGGCGCCGCTGCAGGGAACAGCCCAGCAGTTTATTTCTCCTTCAGATCCCGGTGTTGCTGCCAGGAATAAATGCATAAGGATTATCCTTCCCTGTCAGGAAGAGGGGGAGAGAGGACTCGGAGAGATTTGAGCGCATATGGCGCATGAATGAGCGGGGGATGGCTGACGGAGGTGGCCTCCTGCCAGGGGTGTGCAGGGTTTGGGGAAGGTTTCTCAGCTTTGCTTCTTGCAAAGTCCAGGCAGAGCCTTCCCTGCCATTTTTGGAACAACCAGAAAGAGAGAGATGGTGGATTGTGGTTGGTTGGGATTTTTTTTTAATTTTTTTTTTTTTTGCACAGCCTTTCCATAAAGTGTATTTAATTACCCTGAGAAGGCCTCCCAGAGACAGAGGGGAAAAGCATTAGGATATTCTGGCTGCATACAATTTCTCCCCTGCTCCACTGATGTTCCTGCAGGAGCAGTATCTGTTCCAGGCTCACTGCTTTCCCTCACTCCTGCTCCTGCACTGACAGCTCAGATGCACAAAACGTTCCTGGAGCATCTCAGACAGGACCCCCTGCTCCAAAAACACTTCCTCCCAGATGTGCTAGCTCTGGGGAGGACTGGGATGGGGAAGGAGGCCACAGTGGGGGGGTCAGTTTTGCTACCATATAACTTTGCCACCATGTGCCAAAAATTAAAAAAAAAAAATAGAATAAAAGGAAGGGAGGGGACACTTGTACTGCCAACAGCCACTTTCACCTTCTTCCCCATTAAACAGAGCATTTTTGTGGGCAGGAAGAATCATAAAATTTGTTCCTAGGGAAGAAATAAAGCAATTGAGCAGCCAACACTAAAAACCCCATTTCCTCACAGAAAGACAGTTTGATTTTAAGGGCGAAGAGCATATGCTGCTCCTGTCAGCATCAGCAAAGATCCTCAGCATCCCTGAAAAGTCAGGCAGTGGATCATCAGAGCTGTCAGTCCTCTTAGATGCCATGACAGGGACTTTCCCTGCCCTTCCCACTTGGGAAGCCCTTTTCCAGAGCAGGAAATGATCATGGTTGGCATCTCTTTCCTCAAATGTGAGTAAGAAACGTGGACCAGCAGCCAGGTGTCCTCTCCAGCTAGGAGAGGGGAAGGGCTGCCTTCACCCCAAACCAGCAAGAGGAACCTCTGTGGTTTCCATCACTCCAGATGTTCCTCTGGGTCCTGTGAGCTGGCACACAGAGCTCTGCCTCACACCCCCAGCACAGCTGCTTCTGCTCACACACCTCTGCAGATACGAAGCAACACATGAAAAAAAGAGTCCTTGGCATTAATTAAGTCATATTTGTTGAAAACAAAATGAAAATATTCCTGCTTTGTCTTGCAGGACAGAAAGTAATTATGTTTGGTATAGGAAAATAAAGATCTCAAGGGGAAGAGCAAGTGCATGCTCACTCTAAAGAGCTTCAACAAACAGTCCAAGCAGAGGTTTTCCTCCATTCCCAAATTCCTACTGTAGCTACAGCCCCTTGGGAAAGGTCACTCCTCTTGGGCAGTGTGGGATTAGCAGCCATCAGAGAGTTCAGAAACTCATCCCAAGCAAAGAAAAAACAACCAGAAAAAAAAAAAGAGGCAGTGATTTGCTTTAAAAAGTGAAAGCCTTTAAGTCTGTGGGTTTTTTCACAGATGTCCCTGAAGGTTTTGTCATATTAATCTCTTAATGGGTTTATGGTAATTATGTACAGGCCAACACTGAGTGGGCCATCCTTTTGATGGGGAGTGCTCCTGTGCAGGGTAAAGCTGCAACCAGGAAGATCAGATTCAAATCCCTGCTCAAGCACAGCCCTGACTGGAGCTGGATCAGATGCTGCTCAAGGCTGCCGAGCTGGAAAGTCCCAGAGAAAGGGGACTGGATGCACTGGAAGGGCCATTTGGTCACTGCAGCAACGTTTCAACAGCCCAGTACTGGCAGCAACAGCAGCACTGGGGAGAGACAATTGCTGGCAAGGAGAAAGAAAAGACCTTGTGCTACACTAGGGTGTCCAGATGACTTGGACAACCCAGGCTGTGCTTCCAGCTCTGCTCCTCACCACTTGCACATCCACTGCCAAGGCACTGAGGACACGTTTTTCCCCCTTTTAGGTTCTCTGACATGCAAAGAGCTACGAGCTGGGTTTCCAAAGCTCTCTCCCTCATCGTGTGACTAGCAGCTCCACACTGCAGGCACAGCAGCCACCACCCATGTCCCAGCAGGGAGCAGGGACACAGATGATCCTGGTGCACTGGCACCGCCACTTCCCCTCTTGTGGTCACACAGGGGCAAGGACAGGGCCTGTGGCAGCGTGCAGAAGCGAGGACACGTGTTCCCCTCCAGACCACAGCCTCCTACCTGCTTCTTCTTCAGCTTGGAGATCTGCTGCTCCACCATGGTGATCTCGCGGTCCACGCGGTCCATGTTCTGGATGAGCTCCTCCTTGGAGAGCCGGGCGGGCAGCAGCTCCAGCTCGGCCTCGGCGTGGGCAGGGCTCACGGGGGACACGGGCTCCAGCTTGCCAGGCAGGCCACGCTCCTGGGAAGGGTAAAACAACCAGATCATCCCTCTCCCAGGAGACTCTGGATCCTTCTCTCATCCTCCCACAGCTCCCTGGCCCATTCCCAGCCTTCTGAGATGCACAGAACCCTCAAAAAAAACCTGCCAGACGAGGGAGGACCAGCTGTCAGATCACATCACACAGGGCTCCATAACCTCCAGCATCTCCAAAGAGAAGCAGGTTATTCTCCCAGGGACACGACTGCAGCTCTTCCTCCTGACAAAGCCTCAGAGGCTCACACCACCTTGAGTGCTGCTCATGTTCCCAGAGAATCAATAAACCATCCATATTCAGGAGCTCCCAGCACCTCTGTCCCTTCAGAGGGCTCAAGACAAAAATGAGACACCACAATCATGTCCTCCTTGTGCCAGAGACAAGAGCAGCATGAACCATGCTGAAGGAGAAGGGGCTGTGAGAGCAGTCCCTGGGAGGAAAGAAGGCTCCTAGCTCCTTCATAGCCGCCTTTCTCCATCTCTTCCCAAGCCCTGGGCATCCTCTGAGCGTTGGATGTTGCACACATCCATCCAAATATGGAGAAAAAGGGGATAGGTGAGCCAAGATAAAAACAGACCAAACTGACGTTTTTCAAATTCCAGGTGAAGAGGCTCTCAGCTCAACAAGACGCTTCAAGTCAGAGAGAATGGAGAGATCAAAACCTCCAAGGCCATGACAGGGAGCAGCTCTGACACCCCAGGGCAGAGGGCAAACCACCAAAACATTCAGCTTTGCCCTCAGCAGTGCAACACCTTTGCTGAGCCCAAGTGGCTGGTATGGCAGGAGCCTCCTGCAGCCAGGCTGCCTCTCCTGTCTCAGGTATGGCAGGAGCCTCCTGCAGCCAGGCTGCCTCTCCTGCCTCGGGTATGGCAGGAGCTCCTGCAGCCAGGCTGCCTCTCCTGCCTCGGGTATGGCAGGAGCTCCTGCAGCCAGGCTGCCTCTCCTGTCTCAGGTATGGCAGGAGCTCCTGCAGCCAGGCTGCCTCTCCTGTCTCAGGTATGGCAGGAGCTCCTGCAGCCAGGCTGCCTCTCCTGCCTCAGGTATGGCAGGAGCCTCCTGCAGCCAGGCTGCCTCTCCTGCCCTCAGGTATGGCAGGAGCTCCTGCAGCCAGGCTGCCTCTCCTGCCTCCCCCTTCCCCTGGGCAGCTCCCAGCAGAGCAGCCCACTTCTGCCATCCAAGCTGCCTGGATGAGCCTGCCCACCACAGGTGAACACACATGGGATGAGGCAGCTGTTTAACAGCCACTGGCCCACAGAGATGGGATCACAGCACACCACCAGCCTACCCTGACCCAGGACACTCCTCTCTGGCAGCCACCCAGAGCCTTAATTAAAAGTTTATCTATTCATTTGCTTGGTGAGTGGATGGATTTCTTTTCCTGGAGGGGGGAAGAGGAGAGGTGGCTCCATTGGTAACCCTAAACCACTGCCAGGCTGGGCAGGCAGCACAGTGCAGCTGCTGGGAGGGGAGGGGAGGGATGGGGCAGGCAAACAAGGCAAGAAGTTCACACAACTCTGCCACCTTCATTACAGCAGCCCTGTAGAAAGCCAACATTGTTCTGTGCTGACACCTGTGAAAGGCCAGGGCTGAGCCTCTGCCCAGGCTGCTCCTCCTGCCATGATGGAGCTGGATGGTGGCTTGTGGACCCCTGTGTGCTCCCCCAGCTAACCAGGCTTGTGGGTGATGGCTCTGGGTCACTCAGCAGCCCTGCTACAGCTCATGCTGAGTGTGGTGAGTGTGCAGATACCACCC
Organism: Serinus canaria; assembly: GCF_022539315.1. Lineage (NCBI taxonomy): Eukaryota > Metazoa > Chordata > Aves > Passeriformes > Fringillidae > Serinus > Serinus canaria. The sequence continues at coordinate 12,152,078 of NC_066329.1, forward strand.
AGCATTGCCCAGCATCCCAACAGCATCTGCTGGGAGGCTTTCACCCTTCCCTGCTGGGTGCAGCCTGGAGGCACCAGTGCCCTTCCCACTGCTGCCATCAAGGGACAGAGAGCAAAGGAGCACCCCAAAACCCCACTCTCCCTGTCCTGCCCCAGCCCATCCAGCCCTAGGAGCACAAAGGCACGAGAAAGGCTAAGCTGGTTGTATCCAGCATCCATTCAGAAGAGAAGCTAGAAGAACATGAGAGCTTTCTGCAGAATCCTGAAGAGAAGATCCTGTCTTGTTTTACTTTCCCAGCATTAGACATCAAAAATGGTCAGTCTGCTGCCAAGGGAAGGCTTTGTGTTCTCCACAACTAGGGTTTTTTTTTGTGGTTTTGGTTTTTTTTCAAGTCAAGAGGAGCAGGACAACCACAAGAAGCAAAAAGATAAATTAGCTGTTCATGAAATCTTGTTCAGATTAAGGCACAGGAAGGGGAAGTGGCAGTGGGTAGGTTTTTCTAAAGGAAAGGAAGCTACCTGCCAAAAATGCAGGAGAGAAAGGCTCCTCACTATGCACATGAAACAAATGATACTTTCTCTTCTCTGCCAATGTGCAGGACAGGGCATCTTTAAACTCCTGCTTGGAACAAAACACCTTGGGAACCTGGTCCTGATATATTTTTATCTTTTTTACCTTGCAGAATGTGAAGCAAAATAGCAGCAAAGCTGAGTAAGGGAAATAGCTGCAAGTCACAGCACAAACATCATCATTGTCTGGTATTAGGAGATGATTACAGCAATAGAGAGAGGCAATGTCCTTGGACCTCACATACTGGGCACTGTCATGTCACAAGCACCTCTCTAAATCAACAAAATGACAAGCAGCAAAAAGAAAGAAAAACCAAAGGCAAAAAAAAAAAAAAAAATCTTATCTGTGCAGGGCTGACATCCAAAAAGCAGAGCTCATGGATTATACAAGGCATAAAGAAGCCCTTATAAAGCACAAAAGGGGCTTGAAAAGAGGTGTGCCAAGACAAGAGCCTGCTCAGAGCACGGGGAAGACCCCAATGGTCAGAGATATTTCAGCTAGTGCTCTGCTTCTTACAGCTCTCAAGAAACCCTCAAAATATATTCCCCTGCTCTAGACAGTTCATACCCTGAGCAAGTGCAGTGTGAAATGTGAAATTCTCCTTATTAACGTGGAGTCACAGACTTCCCAACCAGCAAGAGCCAGGAGAGGTGGAATAAATCTGCTGGAGGGAAGAAAACAATTACTGCATTACTCAAGTTGATATTTTCTCAGTAATTATACTGTTTCCATGTGATTTGTTTTTACACATGGCTAACAGCTACTGCAGCTCCTGTTTATCCCTGGCCTTGTTTTGTGATTTATATGATAACAAGGGTGGGTGTGAGGGGGGCAGAGGCTGCTCCAACCTCCCCGCAGCAAGAGGAGGTGCTGGCACTGAAGAAAACAATTATCACTGAGGAGGTTGTCAGAGAGCAAGGCCAGACTTTGGGGTGGGTTTCTTCTACATGCTTCAGAATAAAAATTCCCAACACAGCTAACGGAGCAAGCCCGCTGTTCACTGTTAAGCAGTGACTTTAAATACATGCAAGAAAGAGAGGAAGGAAAAGGATAAGCCAACTGCCTACTGAGGCCTTGAGGAGCAAGCAAGTCTCCAGGTAAATCTGATGTCCCTGCCTTCAGACACACCAACACTGGGCCCACAAGAAAAAATTACATTGGGAACCCCAAGGGTGGTCTAGGACACACTGGAACCTGCACCAGCGCATCTCAACCTGCTTATTTTTCATTATTGACCCAGCTTGTGATACTCACAGAGAATTCATGTGAGGTGGAGGGATTTAAAAACACATCTGTGCCCTGCTTCAGCTCAGCACCTACAGCTGGATGCAGCCCAGCCTTCCTGAAGGGTCACTTTTTCAGCTACTTCCCACCCTCAGGAGGCAGCACATTGCCAGCTACGCTCCATCTGCACCTAACTCCCTCTGCAAAGTGCATTTTGACCTTGCTGATCCCTTGACTGCATCAGCTGCCTCTTCAAAACTCCCCAGTGGAGCTTGCAAACCCCCAGAGCCCAGGAGTGTGTCCCAGGAGAACAGAGCTGCTTGCCTGGATGAGCCTCAGGATCTCAGCAGGGCACACGGTGTTTGCCCTACATCTCATCCTCACTGAGCCCGGGTCTCTCTCTGCCTCTCTAATCCAGATCATTAGTGATGTTCCCCCAAGCCCAGGACAGAGATTTAGGGATGCCAACATCATCTCTTCACAGTCTGTTCACTTTCTAATTATCAGCCAGCAGCAGCATTTCCTGCTGCAGCACCAGGAGGGATTAAGAGGTGTTATCTTCAACTCCTGCCCACTCTCACATCTCCTGTCCTCACGGGCTGGAGGAGATTGCCAAGGCAGGGAGGATAGGCTGGGGCCACTCAATTTGTGCTCAAATTAATTCCCCAAAAAAAACCTCACAGGAACTTGTGATCGGGGGATCTCCTTGTGGAAATGCCTCCACCACCTGAGCCTCTCATGGCAGCACTGAGCCAGAGAACATTCCAGCATTCCCCCAGCCAACACCCCTCCCAAATGCCCATCCATGTGGGGCTGTGCCACACTGCAGAGCCAGCAGCTCATCCTCCCTGTCCAGGAGCCCAGGGATGAGCAGCATCACACTCTGAGCAGACACTGAGCCCCCAGGGCTTCCCACACTCCCTGGGATGAGAACCAAGCAGGAAAGCAAAGTCAGGTTTTTAGGTAAAAACACACATATAAAACTCCTAAGTGAGCCAAATACAGACTAAAGGAATTTGGGTTTTTAATTGGAAAAGTGTCCAACACACTCTGACATATCTTAAGCCCCAGCATGACAGCACTGACAGAGGGAAAAAGTTATGGAGGTGAAAATTAATGTCTCCTTTCCCCAGGGAGGTGCATGAGTACAAAAAGTCAGGGAGTCTGAGCAGTGAAAAGTACATCGAGTTACTGCAACTCTTTTGTTCCTGGCCATCTGCTTGCTAATGGCTCTTTCTGCAGCCTGGCCCTCCAAACCAGGTTTTAATTCCTAAATTCTGCTGGCCTCTTGCTGGGCTGCAGGAGCAGGATGGGGACCTGAGTGTGCTCTGGGGAGCACCTGGGTGCTGCTCACCAGCCAGGAGCACCTGGGTGTTCCCCTGCAAGGCCAGCCTCGAGGGATGCCAGGTGTGGGATCAAGGCAGCATCCTCCTCCTTCCTCCATCCCCACTCTCCATGGCATGTACAAAACAGGGATCTCTCTCACTCACTACGTGCTCTCATGGGAATTCATGAAGCTGGAGACTAAGGAGCTCTCTGAAGACAAAGATATGGGTTTTTTTTAAATTTAATTAATTTTTTTTAAATAGATCTGACTTTACGAGCAGACCCACGAAATTCCTTTCCACCGTAACCCAGCTGAATTCCACGCAGACAGAGCAGAAAACATCCCAACAATTTCTAAAGCTTGCACGAAAGTAGGTCAAAAAACTTCCCCCAATGTTTCAACAGCTTGAAGCAATTTAATTGCAAAACCAGTACCAAATGCTGACCCCTCCCTCCCTGCCTCCCCTCCCCGGCAGATTTACGAGGGTGGTAAAACCTTGCCAGCCAGAGCCTCAGTAAATGCAGTAACCAAAGCCTCGTATCTGGTCTCACAAAACTTGCTGGTGCTCTAAAGAGCTGCTCCGTGGTGTTCCAGGGAACAGATGCTGCCTCTGGATCTCAGCACTGCAGAATTCTACAGCAGCACCACCAAACACACTCATGGACTCAGAGGCAGCCTAAAATAACGGGTCAAATTCGGAAATCCTGACTCGGGCAAACTCCCAGAGCCACCGAAGGCATTACCCGACAAATGGATGCTGTGCCTCTCATTCCCTCCCCGCGTTTCCCCATTAGTGGATAATAATTGCATTGAATGCCAACGTTCCCCACTGACTTAGAGGAGTGATGAATTCTCACCTACCCATCTACTCATTACAACGAGGAGCTAATTGCTCCACCTCTCATTAAGAATTCCCCAACACTGCCTATTCTGCATCCCTGGATTTTCTGCTGACTTTTAAGTTTGAACAAACAGTGACTGTCTGGACTGAAATTTTCCACGCTGAATATTGGCTTTAGGCACTTCTACTCTTTTTTTTTTCCTTTTTTCTTTTTTTTTTTTCCTAAACAGGGAATTTCAGCCAAAACAACTCTGTCACTTCCAAGAACAAGTTTACAAGAAAATATGCCTTTCTGCAACATTCAGAAAGATTCTGGGAACTTTTTCTTTGAGCATCTTCAGTACAGTTGATACATCTGGTAAGACTCTCTGCCAGCGATTTGCCTTTTGTTAACGCTGAAAAAGTGTCCAAGTCAAAAGAAAAAAAAATTAATAAAAATCTCATCTTGGTGCTTGCCTTAGGGGAATAACTTGGAACTGAGCAGGCAAGCAGAGTGAGGTCCTGGTTCTGGGAAGCTGCAGGAAAGGTATTGCACTTCTGCAAAGGGAAGGAAAAGGCTGAGATGGAAGAGATGCTGGCATGTGTGGAGCATTCCAGGCCAACAGCAAGTGCCCCAAAAGAGCTGTGAACAAATGCATGGTTTGGGCAGGTACAGAAAGCCTGAGCCCACCCAGCAGATGGGAGGATGGAGCAGTGCAGCCAGTGACCTGCTCAGCACAAGGCAGAGCCTGCCCCAGGCTGGGATCAGAGGGGCAGCCACAGCAAACACAGGGTCCTGCTGCCTCCAGCAGACAAGGGGAGGACAAGTTAAACTCAAACCCTTCCACTCCTCCATCTGCAACTTTAATGCTCTTTCTGTAATTTGTTCAGCCAGCAGCCACCCGTGCTGACACTGCACACACGAGCTCATGTCTGAAACCTCTTAAAAAGGACCAAACTGTGATTGCATGATGTGCAAAGGCAGGGAGGGAAATTTTTAACTGCCCAATTTGGCACTCAGCCAGGCAGCAGGGTCACCCCCAGCTGCAGAACAGCATTTTTAAGGTAATGGGGAGCTTGTGGCTCCTCCTTGCTGGGGCTCAAACCTCCCCTGCACTCCCTGGGGTCAGCCCATTTTGGGCAGCCTCCACAGGAACCTCTGAATCATCACCAGAGCCTCTTTTTGCATTTCTACTTGTGCCTGCTGCTCAGGGAGTTTCTTTAGGAAGGCAGGGAGGTGCCTGCCTGGGGGTGCAGGCACAATCCCCAAACCTCCTGTGGCAGCCTAGGAAACACCTTGTCACCTAACCCAATAAACCTCAGGGGAATGAACACTCACTCCATGCCTTTAAAAGCTTTAGCCTCCCAATATTTTATTTTTCCTATAACACTCATCCTCTTTCAATTACCACATGCAGTAAAGCAAGTTCTGAGTCTTCCCAGCATGTCAACCAGGCAGGGATGAAGCATCAAGATCCATGTTAACCCCACAGGCAAATTCCCTCTGAGAGAAGGTGCTGGAATAGTCCCTGCCAAATCCCAGCTAGGTAGAAAGTCCTCCAGGCCCAGATACCATGTGAAAAGCAAGCTCAGGTGTTGTTAAAAAGGCTTCTGCAGAATGAAAATCCCTTTTTATACCCATGCAATACTCCAGTGAACAGCACAAATGCCATTGCACTGCTGGGACAGTGCCTACATCCACACCCATCAGTCCTGCAGAAGTGGGAGCTGGGCACTACATCTGCTCTCTGCTGAGCATTCCATCAAAAAACACAATTCCACACCAACTGGAAAAGCTACATCAGCCAAAAAGCAAGCAGGCAACCAGTGAGCAGGACTGCAGCCACTGCAGCATCATGTGCTGGAAACACAGGGCCAGATCCTGAGCCAGGCTCAGCACCAACACAGTCAGCACTGTCCTGAGGGTGCTGGGACACCAGAGCCCCGTGTGGAGGGCTGGGAAGGGCAGCACAGAGCTCCACAGCACAGACAGGGCAGCAAACCTCCTCCTGCTCTGCTCCCAGGGGGAGTGACAGGGTGCTCCCAGGTGGGCTGTGCCCCAGGAAGCTCCAGCTCCTTCACTGGGTGATGCCAGGTGCATCCTCCAGCACATGGGCAAAGATGGGGGGAGGAGGGAAAATCCACCACGGCAGCTTCTCCAAACCTCACTGATTTAAAAATAAAAAATTGAGGGGAAATGAAAAGACAAAAGCCCTTCTCAGCCTGGTGTTATCAAGCAGAGGAAATGAGACTTCTAAAGCTCCCATTCAGAGAGGAGTGGGGGAGAGAAATCCCACTCCAGACGCACTTGAACGAACAGCTTTTGAAATGGAAATGTTGCTCTTCAGAAACATTTAAATTTCCTCCTATTGCCAGGGAGGAGGCAGGAGGCCGAGGAGGAGCAGGGACTCCTCAGGCACACACATCCCAGCGGGATACACACAGGGCAGCCCTGGGAAGCAGGGAGTTAATCAGGATGGCACACAACATCAATATTGGGAAGATGGCTTGAAGGAGAATCAAATTTAGAGGGGAGAGAAGGGGATGATTGAAGACAGCTCTATTTAACCACTACTGCTGCAAGTGAGATACACTTAAAGGCAGCTCACACTCCCTCTCTCACAACCATCACCCAAAATTATTTTCCCCAAATCCCAGAGACTGAGCTGCCTCCTACCAAGGAGGAGACTGACTGATGGAAAAAGGAAATGCAAACAAGATCTAAAATGGTTTGAGCAGCAGCTGAGCTGTGTTGTGGGACAACCCAGACCTCCTCTTGCATGCAAGAGCCATTGCACCAAGCCAAGGATCCCAACAAGTCTCCCAAGACTCACAGCACAGGAGGGTGAGTCCCAGCATGATGTCCTGCATGATGTTCAGCCCCAGCAGCTCCCACTCCAACTGTGTCAGCTCCTCAAACTGAAGTAACTGCTCCTAACGGAACCCAGCGAGCTGTGCCTGCCAGCTGCATGTCACCACCTCACTCCAGTGTCCCCAGGGTCACCAACACTCTGGCTGTGCTCTCAGGTATATGAAGCAGGACATCAAATACCTCTCAGCTGTAAAAACCATGAGGGACACAGTGGGGACAACCTCTGCTGCCTCTCCACTGCCTGAGGAATCCACCAGGAGCCCCCAAGGCTGCACAAAGCACATCCAGTGACCGTCCCAAACACCCCACAAGCAGCTCTGGGACACACACAGCTGGGGACAAGGGACACAGCCCTAGCACAGCCAGCACCCCAGCAGGCTCAGTGCTGACAGGAGCATGGGTGGTGCACAGACTGTCAGCTGCACCATCCATCAGAGCCCAATGCTCAATGCTTTATTGTTCTAGTAATTGTGCAGACACGTGGAAGGGGCTGCCTCGACACTGGTCACTTGTCTGAGGAGTGCTTTGCTTGTTTGAGGAGCCATTTCCTTCACTGCTCTGCCTGGATTTCCATCAGGAGGTGGCATCCTGCAGTGCCAGCCATCCCCAGGCCATGGGGCAGAACAGGGGGAGGAAACACAAACAGCATCCCCCAGCACCAGGGAACACAGCAGGATCTACTGCTCCAGATCTCAGCTGGCAGCCAAGCCCTGCACCTCAACAAGCCCAGGAAAAAACACAATATAAACCTTATGTGGGAGTTTTGGATTTAGGTGGAGATTTTATGCCATAATAACCCTGCCCCCATTCAGCAGTAGAGATGGGCTCAGGGTGTTGGGAGCATCAGGGTGTCTCAAATGTGTCACACCTTCAGCATTGCTCAGCTCTGCCATCAGAGCAAGACTGACCATGGAAAAACCAAATACCAACAAGAGGAAGGGACAGAGCAGCTCCCAAAGGCTCAGAGCAGAAACACCACTTCTACCTGTGAATAGCTGTGGGAGTTGCTCAAAACCACAAACCTCTCTCAGCCTGTTCCTGCAGAAAACCATGAAGCACCTCTGCTTCCCCAGACCAGGGAATTACAGAGAAACCTGAACATCTCAGCTCCCATAGCAAGAATAAGCCCACAGTGAATTTGTTATTATCTGTTAGCAAAGCAGCAGCTTCCCACCAAGGCTGGAATTTCCATCTTGGTTTGGCAGGCACAGGGCTGTGAAATGATTACTGTGTTTACTTTTCCTTTGCTAACTATAAAATCCCATTCCACTGCCCTGCCAAGAATGACTGAAGCTAATAAAATTCAGGCATTTGGAAGAAAGCAATAATAAACCTCCCTTTTGGGGCCTTTATGATGAAATTTCCCCACTCCAATCAGTGATTATGCTGCATTCATGAACACTAGTGATGTCTCCAAGTGCACCCAGATTGACTCAAATCAATATTTAGCTTTGCTCGAGACTGGGAGTCTTTCTCCTTGTGGCAGCTGAAGGCAGAATCACTCAACAAGGCTAGAAGAAGCCTTTGAAAAAACAGCTTACAAGAATAGGAGGCAGCATACATAAATATATAGATATATATATAAAAAAAAAAGTGGGCTTTTCATTTACCTAAAACTATAGAAAGTATACACACATGATTTCACAAATTTACAAATCTCTCTCCAAATATAGCGAAAGCCTTTCATATAATGCACTGTATATATTTATATACACATACCTGCCTATTCTTTAGGAGTTTTTAGTGTTTGAAAGCCCGCAAGGTTCCTGTGTTTACATCTGCCACTCTGTCTGCTGCCGAGGCAGAAACACATTAGCTGCTGGGGGCAATCTGTTCTACATCATACCTGAGATGGCTGGCATGAAATAAAATAAGAGACCTGAAAACCAGCTTGAAATAAAAGCCTGTGCTTGGTTTGGTCACGTAACCACAAGGGACAGCTTGACCAGCACGAGGCAATGGCTCTTTTTTAAGCAGTCATGGGAACAGCAGTGTCCAAAGTGGAGATCAGAAGGCAGAAAGGATCACTGCTGCTCCTCAGGGAACAGCACAGGAGGAGAGAAATCAGACCCTGCTGGGGCAGTGACCAGAGCACGCTGCTCAAAGTCAAGCCTAGGAAGAAGCATTACTGTGCAGGCAGAGGAGGGGATGCAGTGCCATGGCAGCAGAGAAATCTGCTGTGGGCACATGCTGGAGCAGGATGCCACAGGCTCTGCAGCCCTGGGAGAATCCCTCAGCATGCAGCAGAGGACTGGGAAGCACCACAACCACTGCCCATCTCCTCCTTTCCTGCTAGGCACTGCCAGAGGACAGTGTGCTTGTTCCTCTCAGGTGCAGGATTAAGGCCAGATGAAGGCAAGCAGAACCTGGGCAGATCACGGGCACCTGCAGAAAATGCTCTCAGAGCACTGAGATGAGCAAAGAGCAACCAGACAAAGGTCAGGACTGCAAGGTGGTTCAGATCATTTCATCCCACACTGCTTCTCCCCCACTAATTCCTACTTTTGCTCCACCAAACCTGGGGTAGAAGAGAGCACATGAGCCAGCTCTGCTGCTGGGTAAAAGCCCATTTCCAAGGACAGAGGGAACAGGCTCCACTGCGCTCTCGCTCCTTATCCTCCTGGAAAAAGGTGCCAAGAATTAGAATTACATTTTTCGAGAGCAGCAGAACAAGCCAAGGGCCTGTCAGCTTGTCCTAAAACAACCCCTCTCTGCTCTCTGAGCACGCAGCCAGCATTCCTGACACACACCAGCGTCCAGCGCCCCCCGGCCCCCCCATGCAGCACGGGGGAGCCAAAAAACCCTCAATGTGCTCTGCCTAAAACACAGCCAAGGAGCTTTTCTGTTTAAAAAGCAAGTTTAGGTCCAAAAAGAAAGGAGGTTTTCAGCGAGTGATTTTAACTAGGCCCTTTGGCACTCGACAGTTCCTCTCTTGTTATGGACGCTAAGGGCATTGTTAGGAGATGAAGCTCCACAAAGCACAAACGTGAAGTCACAGAGCTTTAGCAAGGGCTGTTGCCATGTTCAATATGTTATTACAGCTCCATCACCACAGGCACAAAGAGCAGCACCTCATCTCTGCCAAATCCAGCTCTGAAATCATTCCTCCACTCCATCCCCTTCAGCAGCAGAAGGCAAACATCATTGATTGCTGTTGCATCTCCTCCACAGCTTCCACCCCATGCTGGGAAGGAAGGTATTAGCATGAAATACCCTCCTCCTCTAAACACAGCTACCAGAATCAATCTGAGGGGTGTCACAACTCACAGCCTTTTGTGGTGTGAGTCAGGACTGCTGATGGGCTGCACTTTCCAGCCAGGGAGAAGTACAGTGCCAAAAATGTGCTCGGTGCTGTACGTCCAGGGAAAAGTCACCCAAGTTGCTCCCAGGAAGACCCTTGGGTAGAAGGGCATGCAGGATGCTGAACAAGGAGGGAGGAGCAGTTCATCTGTGAGATGTACATGCTTGCAAATTGGTAACAATCTCCTGCTGCTTGGGCACCTGCACTAACTGGACAGATCCCACATAACCCATCCTGGAGTGTGCCTGGATCTGGTGGGAGCTGGAGCAACGCTCCCTGCCCAGCCCCCTCCCAGTGAGGGAAAAGAAGAAAACAGATCATGAAGAGACTGCAACACTGGGATGTCCTTGTTACCAGGACTAAACTCTTCCCTTGACTTTCATTCCAGGAGAGGGGTTCTTTTTAACACAAATGAACACAACCAGTTGAGCACAGGCAAAAATGGTGGCTGGCACACCCATCCTCACTCCACAACATCCTCATGCTCTGGAGACCAGCATCAGTTCCTGCTATACCAACACTATTTCCTACGTCCCACCTGAGGACTGGCAAAGTAACAAACCAGCTCTCCTCTCTCCTGCATTTCCAGAAGAAAACAGGGCACACTAGAATTCTTGCTGTCAGATAAAATAGATACAAACAGCATGTACAAACACTTCCTAGATGGAGAAGAAAAGCCTCCATGAATGCACACAGCACACCCAGCTCAGCACACTGCCTACTGCAAGCACAGAGCCAGAAATATTTCTTCCAATTACAGGGGTGAGGCACACAAAGTCAGAGGACTTTCTTTCCCTCCAGCAGATCAGGTGAGATGTCGCACTGCGCGAGCCTTGTAATATTGACTGAGTGGAACAGAAAAGTCCAATTATGCAAATGATGAAGCAGGTTCCTGAGAAGCAGCCAGCCTTATCACACCGTCCTTCTCCACCGCTGTGGCTTGAAAGGCAATTTAAAAGGTTGTTTGGGATGTCAATCACCACAAACGAGCTGAAGAAGTGTGAAACAACCTCTGCTTGAGGCACCATCAGTTCTCCTGTTGGTTCTCCAGCTGCACTGAGCCTTGGCCCTGCTGTCTGTGGCCACTGCAGGCTGGAGCAGACAGGGCAGGGGAGAGCCAGGCTGCAGGCAGCTCAGGGAAGGGTCAGAGGTTTTTACATCCTGCCTCTGGAATGTTTCTGCAGCCCATGAGGGCTTTTCCTGCCATACCCGAGTATCTCAGGCCACACTTCAGTTCTTTGGCCACAGGAGCTTCAGCTGAGAAATGGAATAAAACCAGTTGTCTTGCAATCACGGTGCTCCTTTCCTTCATCCCTCAGCCCAGGTCCAGATGGAGGAGCCAAACGTCTCCCAAGGACTACGCAACGCCCAAAAGCATCTGTTTTCTCAAATGAAACCAGCACAAATCCATGCATAGGACAGAGATTCCAGATACAACACTCCTCAGGCTGTTCCCTTGGCTTCCACACTGGTGCATGGCACAAGCTGCTGACCAGCCCCTGCAGCCATCCTGGCAGAGTGGGCAATGGAATGGACTGCCAGGCATGCCAGGAGAGCCACTCTGCTTGCACACCACAGGCACACACTCCCAAAAGCGTGTTCACACAGCTGAGCAGGGCTTGACACACTGACACTCATCCCATCCTCCTATGATTTGGAAATTATCTTCAGAACAGGGAGGAAAGCGGGGGGGAAATCCAGCCAGAAGTGTTTGTGCTGTGGCAACGTGAACAACGCAAATATTTCAGCTTTTAAATATGTTTGGAATGACAGAGAATGCCAACACGTCCCTCATCTTCCCAGAAATAGCTTTGAATCATTGCTCCCCTAACGTAAATTCCCCACCCCATCAAATAGGTTTTTTTTTTGCAACCAGATTTTTATCAGGCACAAGTCGACAGTGTGAGCAAGCACATGGCAGATGGGTGGGTGTCAAACACGTCACAGGAGGATCCTCCTGACTCCACAAGCCCAGCTCCACTCAAGCTGCTGGACTCAAAAGCCCCATGCCACTCACTCCTGGTGGGTGCCCAGTCCAACTGGCTCAGCTTCAGAGGGAGAGCCCAGCTTCAAGGAGAGTTAACATGAACTGCTGTGCTCTGCAGGGGAAGGAGGACAAAAGCAGGAAAGATGTAGGTGTGTTTGTACCCGCTAAAATTGTTTCCTTTCACTGCTCAGATCTGAGGTTAGAGCTACTTCTGCAGAAGTCCACTCCTGCAAGAAATGGTGGGGAGGCCACACAGCTTGTGGAGAACCCCACAGCCCTCAGGACAAAAAGTTCTTTTCATGGCAGAATGTTTGAGGAATTTAATTTCCCACAGGGCTGCTCAAGCCAAGCACTGCCACAGGTCTCTGCATCTCAGCTGGACTCTGGATAACTGGGATGGAGCTGGGATGGATAACAGGGTGCTGGCAGCACTGGTGCGTCCCCTGTGCATTGGTGCTACCATACCTCCACAGGATCCCTCTGCCTGGGCGTCCTGCAGGATTTGCTGGCAGCCAGCCCCTCCCCACCAGATGTGGGCACAGCTGGCCAAGGAAGCCTCTCTCCCTCTCCCAGCAGAGATGCAGGGCTGGGGAGACCAGAGCTGCGCTGTGTCACGGTCCCTGCTCACAGACATTCTGCAAAAGCCCAAGAAACAAGCCCGGAGCTCTTTTACTCCAGTGAAAAACAACCTCCCGTGGGGAAGGGAGAGCCCAGAGTGATCCCTGCTGCAATCTCGGAGGCTATGGCAGGACACACACCCAGGGACGGCCGACGCTCACAGCTTGTTCCATTCTCCAGCCCCTCCACGCTATTGTTCCACAGCAATAAATCACGGGGAGGCGCTGGAATTCCGGGCTGTTTCCTGCAGGAGGGAGCCTGGGGTGCCGGAACCGAGCTGCTGCCTGGCTGTGCCTGCTAATTCCCCCGGCGAGCGCCGTGCTGAGCCCTGCACTCCCACGCATCCCGCCGGAGCAGCGGCTCCCCCGGTTCAAAGCACTGCTGTGTCCGCCCCCTCCGCTCCCTTCCCCCAGCCCTGGATTACTCAATTAGAGATTATGCTTTTGCCAGTTACCTCCAAGCCAACTGGGGCCTCTGCCAAGGTCAACACAAGTTCCAGCCAGTTTCATTAATAACTGCGAGACCAACCCACTGGAAACTCTGAGAGGTTAATCCCAGCAACAGATCGATGTTCCCATAACAAAGCCACGGAGAAGAAACGCAACTGGTGATCTACCAGCCAGCCCAGCTCTCTGTGCTGGCAGCTGTGGCACTGCTCCTCCAGCCCATACCAGGGCAAACCCTGAGCCTCCTGCTGCTCCTCTCCCCTGGTACATTTGTCAAGGCATGGAGCAGCTACCAGGGACCAGCACTGCCGAGGCACGGGGCAGTAAAGGAGGAGGAAGCCGAGCTCCCGAAAGGCCTTCCTGCTGTCCTTGGTGCCCTGCCAGCCTGTGGCCAGGGCAGGAGTTAGCAGCCTGGCCAAGAGCCTTTTCCATCCCACAGCCTGTCTTCCAGGAGTTCATTGTAAATTGGGCTCTGGAATGGGCAGCCAGTGTGAAATTTGGCATGTACGCTGCTGGCTTCAATGCATCATTAAAAAGGCATTTCAAATGTGTTAATTCCTCCTTTTTCAATTAATTGCTTTTAAAGCTGCATTGATATGCATGAAAGCAAAATGCCCTCTGCCCTAATTTCTGTTTTGCCATACCTATTTCCTGACCTTAGCTCTGTCTTCTCCAAGACTACCCCCCCACACAAATACTTTTCTTATTCCATTTTCAGTCCGTAACAAAACAAAAATGCTCACGCAGAAAGGGAAGAAATTAAAACCTTTGCACAATGCAAAGCAGAGTCCAATTCTTAACAACACATGGCTTCTTAATTGCCTTTTTCCATCCACAGTTGTTAATTATTTTACAAAAGAGGGAAGTGGCATTGTCCCTGTACAGATGGGGAAATCTGAGACAGAGAAAGGGGAAGAGACTTACCCAGTGACCAGCAGCCTGCCAGGGCAGATGGCAGCAAGGTTCAGGTTTCCTAAGCCTCCACCCAGCCCCATTCCCGTGGGATTACATGGCTCCCTGTCAGTGAATTCCTGTTGGAGCAATAGGCCACTCATAAGTGCAGCCAGCCAACCCTTGCAAGGGGACTAAATGCAGATCACAACTGACTCACATCCTATAGGAAGGAGCAGCAAACCACGTATGTGGTGGGAGAGCAGCCTTAAAAATGGGAAGAAGAACAGCGAAAGCACAACAGGAATAAGAAGAGATGGCAGGGGAGAGGCAGGATGAAGCTCAAGCTCTGGAGAGGGGAGAGCAGGAACTGACTGATCAGATGTGCCATGCTCACCATCCCTGTGAGGCAGGATCACAGGCAGCACGTGTGTGCAGGGACAGGGATTGTACACATCACCACTGGCCTGCTCTGGGGCTGTCTGCTTCACTCCTGGCTGCTGTTACCTGAGGGAGGTCCATGACTTTACTGGAATGAAAGCAGAAGCCACCAAGGGTCCTGGGAACCAGCTCCTGCCTCTCTGCCAAGAGCACACCTGGCAAGGCCACATCATAGCAGCTTTTCCAGTCTACCCCATGTCCAGGCTTGCAGCGACTGAAAAAACAGCTCTGCTTTAGTCCTGGTTACTGTCAGCCAGATAAAGGGAGAACCTTCCTGGGGAAAAGCATCAGCCCCAGCTGGCACACAGAGCACAGGGAGGTTTCATTTCTCCCCAGAGCCCTCTAGGCCATCCAGCAGCAGGAGCCCAAGACCACAGCACTGAAGCATAACACACAACATAACACACAATAGCAGGGAAAAAGATGTTGAGGTGGGGTAAAGCAGACAAGAAAACAACCTTCTGCCTCCGGCTTGAAAAGAAACACCAGTTTCTTTTCAAACACCAGTTTGAGGATATGAGCAGTGTGAGGTTCATAAGGAAAGATAATATCTTTTACTTGTCCAAGTGAGATTTAGCTGAAAGCTGCTGCTTTTGAAGGCACACTGCCCAAAAATGTGTCTGTTTTCTGCAGGGAAAATGCACTGATCCAAGAGCTTCTCCTTACAGCCTTGCCTGGAGTGAGGCTGCAATGATACCGAACAGGGCTTAAGGGGCCCAGCCAGCTCTCCTCCTCTTTGGGAGAGGTAGATGAGGAACAAAGGACATGAGAAATCCATTTCTCTTCAGGGGAGGAAAAACTCTAAAGCGTGTTACCAGCAGTTGCCCCATCAATTGTTCCATCTGTGTTCAGAGCATGGATTATGGCTCTAAACAACGGCCTTGGAAACATGCAGGAATGGTTCTGGCTTCTCTCCCCTGGGCTGAAGGTTGGTAAATCCAGTTATCAATGGTTATCAGGGATGTGCTAAACGCCTATCCCATCACAGACCTGATTCTGCACCTCAGCTCAAGGGCTGCTCTGAAACCAGGAGAGACCAAGACATATCCAGTGCCTCCACATCCCCTGGGACAGCCAGGCTGGCGCCCAGCGTGTGTAACCAAACCCCTGCCCTTTTTATTGAGGGCTTTGTGGAGCTCTTACTGTGCAAAAATGAGCTCAGTCTGCAAAATCACCATGAAAACCAGTCCTAGCACTATTACCCCAGTGTGTAAATGGATCTCCTCCCCAGGCAGTGACTGCAACAATGAGGAATGGGGTAACGGGAAAGGGAACAGCTCCTGGGATCCTCTGTCTAAACAACCAGCAGTGTTTAGCAATACTGGCCTCACGTGGTGCATCTCACCCAAAGAGCTCACCCAGCTGCCAGAGCTGCCCTAGATAAAGTACTGAGTGACTTCATCAGACACTGAGTCAGCAGCACAGACAGAACAGCAAATATCTCTCTCCAGCTCTGGTCACTGGGACACATGTCCTGCCACCATGTGTGTGTCACTGCTCCCTCAGCACAGAGACTCTCAGGAAGGTCTTTATCATCTGGCCTAGGTGCTGGGTGCTGAGCTCAGAGCCCAGGGCTGAGTTCAGCTGTGGCTGGCTTAGAGGTTCCACCTGTGTCCACAGCCCAGATCTGCCAGTGCCCAGAGCTGTGCCCAAAGGGCAGCCTCAGCTCTCTGCATTTCCCCTGGACCCACAGCCAGAGCAGCTCCTCCAACGTGCTGAGGCTCAGAGCAATGCACACGTTGGCTTCAGGACCTTTTCCACCACCTTAATGGCCACCAGCAGCAGTTTATAGCCTGAGGACAACTGCTCAGGATTAACACCAAAAGACTGCTAATGACCCAATTTCCCAGCTGCAAAGGCTGATATATCCTGTGTCCCAGACCTGCCTTCTGCTCCCAGCCACTTGAACAGCACTAAGATCACCCAGTCTTGCAGTGAGCTCCATCAAACCCACTCTGGAAGCAGCTCCTGCTAGTTTAGAGCACCTAATCCCAGCTCCACTCAGGCTCTCACCAGTCAAGGACACATTTTCCTCTTCCTTCCAGACTCTAAAATTACAAATGGTTCCACTAAAAGCATAATCTTGTCTTGCTGAATTGCATCTCAGGTCTCTGTCTCTTTCATTAACCAATGTTTTAAGTCCCATTTAATGCATGTGCTCCTTGGAAATGTGTCACAGACCGAGAGGCAAATGCAGCCTCTGAACTGATGAACTAATTCCTCAAGAGCAGCTCTGCCTATTAGAAACAAATAGTTGAGACAAACCATGGTTTTCTGGTGAGAGGCAGAACAAAACTGGTGGTGGGAATAATGTGAAGGCAGAAAAGTCCTGATTTCCTCATGTCTTTGGAGAGGGCTGTTTTCTGTTTTGTGGACAACAGTGCATCAGCCACCCAAACAACATCCCCTGAGGATGCTTCTGAGCCTTCAGGGCTCCCCTGGCATCTGAACTACTCCAAAGTTAAAACCCCTTCTCATTAAAGAGAGGTCAGAGGGATCTCAAGTAAAGCCCACCAGTATTGTACAGCTAAAAAAATATCTGACTATCCCAGCATTCCCAAGGAAGAGCTTTCTTGTTTGTGTGTTATTTCAGTCAGCTCCCACAGGCATAGAGCAAACCATCCCCATCTTCCTGGCTATGAATGTGACTTCCCTTTCACTTCACTGAGGGCTTGGGCAGCTCCCAAGCCCAGCCTGCAGAGCTGCATCAAGCATCAGAGCCCCCCCACCACATTTACCCAGCAAGACTTTCCTGCCAGCCAGGAGCACGTCCAAACTGGAGGTAAAATCAAATACAATTTACCCCAAGAGAAGATGAAAGTAAATCCAAACAGGCACACAAGCAAGGGATTTCTCCTTGCAACATTTATTCCATGCACAGAGGGGACAATTGTAAGTAAACTATTTGCTTTGTTAAATGAGACTGGAACAAGAAAGGCTTTCCTGGGGAAGATTATATTAAAGAACCACCAGAAACCGATTCCAGCCCTTCAAACACCAATATTAAATAAAGAGATGTGATAAATGAGAAGCGTCAAGTAAAAATCAAATCAAGGCAGCGTATCCAGAAAAGCCAGACATGACCATCCTTAATTCAGCCTACAGGAGCTTCCAAATTGTTCTGGTGCATCTAATAGCCCAGTAAAAAGAGCCCATCACTGTAACAGTCATGGGGAAAGCTGACATCCTTCTGTTCTCCCAAAGCACTCACCCCACCTCAGGGAAAACCATCCAGTACCTCCAAGCACTGCTTGACACATTGGGAATCACGACCTGCAGTGAACTCAGCAGCACTCCAGAGCCTCAAAGGCAGCTCCACACAAGCCCAAAATGCAGACCCCACAGCCAGCTGGTGGCCCAGCCGCCAGCCCCTTACCTTGGAGAGGTCCTCGGTGCCCTGCTGGCCCTGGTTGAGGAGAGGCGAGTGCCGCAGCAGCGGCTCCTGCAGCAGCTCCAGGCGGGGCCTCTTGCTCTCAATGAACTCCAAGTCCGATGGCTTGGTCAGGTCAGAGAGATAGGAATGGCCCTCGGCTCTCAGGTGCAGCTCCTGAGATCTGGGGACAAAGGGAAAGCAGCTTTTAGACAAGAAACTACCTCTGCTCTCCCCTGCTCCACAACTGCAAACCACTCGAGGAGGACAGGGCTCGGTGTTCCAGAAGGATCCATGTGGGGAGGCCAGCTGACCCTGCACTCCAACATCTCAAGGCACAGCCCCAGAGTTTGGCTGTTGGGCATGGAACACGTGCTGGAGCAGCCCCCTCCAAGGCCAAGGGGCCACCCTGTTGTCCCCCTCCCCAGCACTGCTGCTGTGCCACCTGGAAAGCCCCACTGTCACCTCCTGTGCCACCAATGCAGTGGGTGGCTGTCCCTACAGCAGGACAAAGCCAGTAAGGCTCCAGGTCTGAGCCCTGACACACAGCTGGGCTGGTCAGAAAAAAGCAAAGCTTGGCAAATCCTCAAATCTACCCCATAAATCCTCCCCTGCCTCCAAGACCAGGCAGAGCCCCCTTCTGTCACATTTGGCTTATTTAGTCAAAAGTACCTGCCTCAGTGTTTATATTTAATGGCTTCTATAGGAATACCAAAGATTATATGTTGAGGAAAAAAATGCCTACTCCTCCATGGCTAGACAGTAGGGATTTATTTTTCCAGGATGGGGGAGGAAAAGAAACCAGGCACATGTAGTTGCACGTCTCTGACACAGAGCTGGCAGGCTGTAAAGGCACATTATCCAGTGATAGCAGCTGCACCAACGAGTCACATCGAGCTCAAACACCTTTTACCTGTTAAATATGATGCAGTTGGTAATACCTGGAGAGTGGGCTTGGTTTTGGTTTTTTTTTTTAAATAAATGTTGAACTTTTTTTGTACTTCTGTCTTCCCCAGCAGGATTCTCTTGTGGGAATTGTAAAGGGATCCCACAAATATAATTAAACCTTTTACTATGCCTTAGGATCAGCTTTGCTGCAGCAGCTCCAAGGGTGTGTTTTTAACACTTCAGGCCGAAGTATCCCTTAAAAAAATAAAATGTAGCACAGGAGATTCAAAGCTCGTGAAAAAACTTTTTTTTTTCCTTTTCCCCTCAAACAAGATTGTTGCAATTCTCTTGAGATGGTGGTAAAGTGTCTTCCACAGTCACCAAACACTAAGAAACTTAACAGCCCCTGGAGCTGCCTGAAGGGGAGGGAAAAAGAACAAGCATAGGAGACAGGGGGTCTTATGCCTTGCTTGCCCCCCACCCACAAACTGCAACTGCTGACATTAAAAATCTCAGGGAAGATGGCACAAAGGGAAGGATCCAGAGTGCCCTGAAGCCAGCAGCTGTAATGGCTCTGGCTCACATCCAGGGAGAGGATTTTGTAGAAATCCACAGTCTCAGGGCTGCCACCCTGAGCACTGCCCTACGCCCTCCCTGCTGCAGCATGGCCACCTTAACCCAGCCCCAGGGAATCAAGATAAAACTGGGAGGGCTATTTTTTAATTAAACATCAACAGCAGGCACAAAGCACATGCATGCCAAGCTCTGCTGCTGTGGGTTTGGCGTTGGGATCAGGCAGCAGCTTTGCTGCTGACATAGAAACAGAATCTGGCTCATCCTCTTCCTCCTCCCCAGCAAAAAGGGGACAGGAGGATGGGGAGGCTCCAGCACTGCCTCTGGTGCTCCAACATCCCAGACAGAATGTACAGCTCACACAGCAAACCCTCTAGAGCTGAACAGCCCTGAAATCTGCCACTGAAGCACAGCTCGCTTCACCTGCAAACACTTCCATGCTGAAGGATCCTCAGCTTTTCTCAGCAAGCCCAGAAATCTCTCCTGGCACCTCTCACGTTTCCTGCTGCCTGGTCCCAGCCCTTCATGCAATCCCTGCCTGCCCACAGCTGCACGCCAGCATTTCAGGCTCTGCTGTAAAACCCACGAACAATAAGCAACTGTTGAGCTGGGCAGGTGCTAAAATATTCCAACACCCAAGGCCCTGCTCTACTGAGGCAATTAAAAATCAGATGTATTTATTTTCCCTTCTTCCCCCTTTTTAAGGCCATATTACCAAGAAGCTGCTAATTGACAAAGGATGGCTCCAAGAGCTCTGCAGTTGTCAGGAACTCAACACAACTGCTGCACTCGGAAAAAAACCCAAGGATTCTGAAGATAGGAGCACCAGTGAGCTTTACAAAGGCAGTTACTCACAGCAAGGCAGGGGCCACGCCAGGGAAAGCAGCTGCAACGTTATAAGGTGCTATTTTATTTCCATTTCCACATCCACTGGAACAGCTATTAACTTTATCCACTGGAATTTCCAGCCGCTCCCGAGATTACTTTGCCCAACACAACCCGCTCAGCCTGTCCTGGCTGCAAACACAACTGCTTTTGCTTGAAGCCTTCACACCTTTCACTCCTCACATCCACACCTGCAGCAAGCTCTTTACAACAGACTTTTATACAGCAACGACGCTGCTGTCAGTGCAAAAAACGACTCTTGCCTGAAAAACCCTGCTGTTACATCGAGTTTGGGGTTTGCTGCATTTTCCAAATAGTTCCCACCCATCTGGTTTATTCCAGAGATTCCTACTTTGCTGAAGGGAAAGAGTGCTTTTAATTGCATGCGAGTTGTGCATAATTAAACGAAGCAAAGCAAATGCCAGCATTAATTATGAAGTGGGACAGGTTAGTCTTCACCTGAGTCCTTCACCACAAACACTGAATACTTCAGAGAAGCAGAGCAGCCTGAGATGTGCTGACACACAAGGCTGGGTGCCCAGGGTTTGCCCAACTTCCAACCACCCCCACACATCTCTGCTCAGGGTAGGTGCAGGTCCAGAAGACCAAGATAACCCAAGAGGAGACCTTTGGTTTATTGCTAACCCTCCCAGCTGCAGAGCTGTGTTACTCATTCACCGGGGCAGATCCCTCAGAAGACTCACAGAGGGTGGAAGGAAGGCAGGAGCAGATAAAATCCTACAGCAGTGTGGGGTACCTGCAACTCGCCCCAGCAAGTGTGCAAGATGGGCTGAAAACAGGAGTTGTCTGGTAGGTGGGTATCAAGGAATCAAAGAATCCTTAAGGGTGGAAAAGACCTCTAAAATCATTGAGTCCAGTCATTAAGCTGAGAGCTGGGGAGAGAGGATCAAAGGAGATATCGTGAGCTGCCCTTGGCTGGGACTTGTAAGAGCAGTCATGATGAGATCTGACCATGAGGGATCTGACTTGTACTTTCCTGAAGCCAAATCACTGGGAAATGGGCAAGCACAAACTTTTCAAGAGGCCAAGACTCTCCCTCCCCAACAAGCCACAGTCTGGCTCCTCAGAGCAGCACAACCCTCCCAGGCTCTTCAGACCTTCCCATTTCTCCCTCAGCAGAGCAGCAGCAGGTGGCTGCAGAGGAGTGATGGCTATTCTGCAACACCCAGGAAATGCAGCTTGACCTCCTGGAGCCTCCTGCACCGAGGGCTCAAAACATCAGCAGTGATTCCGAGCCAGCTCCCACCAACTTCCCAGCAGGAGCACACTAAGAGTTGCTCCCATCTACAATACTGGTCCCTACACCATGGGGCCAAACAACAGAACCAGGCTGGCAAAATGATTCTCACTGTCTCCTGGAACCAGAACCAAGACAAATGATGGCCTTGCTGAGGCTGGTTATTTCCTCCAGCTGAGATGGTTTGGTGGGAAATTGTCTACACAAAAAAAAAAACAGTTCTAAAAAGAATCCAGCCCCCACAGGTACAGACAGACAAATGCTTTTGAGAAACAGTAATATAGAAAACCACTGGTGTTGAAGTGAATTATTTATAGCCAATGCTAAGATTTGTCAGAGGTTTCAACAACCCCCTTACAGCCAATGAGAGCCAGAGTGTGAGACTGGGCAAACTGGGACCTGTTAAAGAGAGAAACTGGAGGCTTTGTAGAACCAAACCTGCCACCAGGCACCTACAGAAACATGTCCAGGACCAGCTGATATATTCCTTTTGTCATGTAGGTGGGGAGGCAGATAAACCATCATGACTTGATGGGAAGAGCTGCATGTCTGGGCGGGAAGATGGAGCTGCTCCCATGCCCTCAGCAAAGTCTGCCAGCAACAGGAAGGACTGAGCCTTCCCAAGCCAAAGGTGTGGGACAGCCTGGAGCAGGATGCTCAGCTCACCATGTGGCCCAGCTGAAGGACTCCCAGGTCCTCAGGAGCTCTGACCAAGCACCCATGTGCACTCTTGGGATGTTTGGGCTGTGCATTCCCACACAAGGGCAGGTGGCTCAGCTGCCCTGCACAACCTCTCAGCCACCTTCTTCCAAGCCAACTGCAATTTAGATAAGAGCAGATGCTTTATTTAAAACTTGCATATTGAAGATCCCCATACACAGAGCCTGAATTATTCATGGACAGGACCAGCAGAAGCTTGAACACAATAGCACTGCCTCATTCAAGAGGAAGAGAAGGAATATTTGTCTCTCTCCACAAGCTCCCCCACATGCTTTCTCCAGGCATCCAAAACTGCAGCCTGCCAGTAAAGCCCTCTTGGCATTCCTGGGTGGCTGGAACATCCTGAACCAATGGCTTCAGAGACATCCCATGCCCTTGGCCATCCATGGACATGCCAGGCAGCCCACACCAGAGATTTTAAGGTAAGGCTTGTCCCCAAGTGCCTCCACACCAGCATCTGCCCTCTCCAGATGTTGTTTTCCTGTGTTCAATTACGGGGAAGAAAAAACTGCAGCTCCTGGTACATCATTTGCAGTGTGAGAGACACAGATAAACGGCTGTGGGGATTTCAGCTGCAGCGCCACTCACTCCTGAGAAAAGGATCACCTTTAAAAACAGAAACTTAATTAAAAACCATAAATAAAACCAAATTGGTCGTGCTGTTACCTTGGGAGCAGCTGGTGCCATTTGGCCCAGCACAGATGAGGACTGAGAGCTGTGTGTGCTTTCCAGCTCCACACACGCTGCCCCAGCTTCCCAGCCCTCCCTGGGCTCCTGGGCCAGCAGGATTAATCCCTACAAGAGGCACAGTGATGCAGCCTGCTCTCCATGTGCCACACTGCACATGGCTACCTCAGATGGCTGCAGAAACACAGCAGCTGTTTAATGTATCCTAAATGTCACCCCGCAGATCGACACTGGGCAAGCTCTTCAGACTCCTTGTGCCTGCTAAGCAGAACAGCTCTGAAAGAGGAGCATGGTCTCCTGAACTGGGAAAATAATCTATGAAAATAGTGACTCATTCTGGATAAAGGTGGAATATACTGTGTTAACACACAGACCATTTATTCCATTTATTTACAGCAACATTTTCTGCCAGAGAAGCAGAGAGAAGTATCCACCCCAGCATTCCTGCATTAATGTGGAACCTTGCTCTAAAACCCTAACACATATGAAAAGTTAGAAAAATCCAGTTCCTTCATTTTTCAGATCCCTCACCCTCTGGCACCTGCCATTTAACACTCAACCCAGTTTTTCTCACTTCTTCTGAGGACCAAAATATATATAGAAGAAGGAAAAAAAGCCCTAATCCTTGTCACCTTGCCAGGACATTCCACTGCAAGTATTCATGGTACGACTTGTACCAACAGCAGATCCTGAAATACTTCTCTTCACTCCTGCAGACCAGTTGGCACAACTGAACAAGCTAAGGGGAAGTCTGCAGATCCTTCCAAGAAAAAGCCTGCTACCAAAAAAACCATCACGGAAAGCAGCACATCCCTGCAAAGACAGGCACAGCCAATTTTCCCTGCAGCAAGAGATTCAGAGTGGTTCAGGTTTTCCTTCCTTCTTCCAGCCAGAATTGCTGCACAGGGAGTTAAATTCTTTGCCCAGCTACCAAAGGGTGATGACAACATTTGATTCTGACATGGAGAAGGGCAGCCTGGAACTTCCCAACGAGGTTCTTGCTCAGGAAGCCCCAAAATGCGGAACCATCCCAGCATTCCATTCCTTCCAGCAAGTTACCACTCCACACCTTTTTGCCAACAACACTTGATTCATCCTTAACACATTGTGCCCATTGTGCTTCACCTCTTGTTTCCTTTCCACGGCATCACAACTAACCACCATCCTGGTGCCCACAGCAAAACTGCAGCCAGGAGAGACTGAAAACGTGCACAGCTGTAGGAAGACCATCCAAGCGAGCCCAAATGATTTCTGTGGGATTTTGAGCATCCCCAGGGTCAAGCCTCCAACACCAAGTGTAAAAACAACCTGCAGAGGCTTTAGAGATCTGTCCAAAGGGAAGGTCAAGCCAAAATAGGAGATAACACCCCAAAACCAGCACATGGAGTAAAGGGAATCTCTGCAGTTTCCAGGCCAGGAAGGCAAACAGCAGCACTCACAAGGCAGGTGGGCTCAGAGGAACTGGGGCCGAGTGGCACGAGGGCTGCACCCCCCTGCAGCTGCAGACAGTGCCCTGGATGAGTGCAAGGCACAGTGGTGATGGCAGGGCAGGGATGTCCACCTGGGAACGCTCCCAGGGCTCAGTCTCCAGAGCTGCCAGCCTGCCACATCCCACTTGCACCAGACTTACAAGCTGATATCCTTAAGGAGCAGAGCGATCCTGGAACCACAACCAAGAGCAGACAGGCTGCTTCCTCTGAGCTCCCGAGGCTGCAGGGGATTGGAAGGGTTCCCCTCTGCTGCCACTTGCTCCAAGGGGAGGATTGCCACGTGCCCACCATCCCTGAGTGCCAGCTGGGCTGTCAGGCAGGGAACCACAGCAAGGTCTTCCTTTCAGGCCCAGCACACCCCTGTGCTTCCCTCCACTCACCCCTGTGCCGTGCTGTGGATGTTGTTTGCCTTGGTCTCCCTCCTCCCAGCCCCTCATGCTGAGAGCCAGCTGCCTCTGCTCGAAACCATCAATCCCAGCCCAGGAACAAAGCCAAGGCTCTGAGCCTGCCAAGGGGACTCAGCTGCAGCCACGGCTGCCATCACCACCCTCTCTCATCCAGGCTCTGCTCTGCACCAGGAAGAGCCACGGCTATTTTTTGGGGAGGGCACCAATGACCAAGCCAACCTGCTCCAGGCTCTTGGCCCTGGAACCTTCAGGGGAGTCATCACCACCCAAACACAGCAGGAACTGTGTTACAGCAGCTCCTCAGACCACCAAGGTGAACCAGCAAAGCCCCCAGAAAATGGATTTTTAAGTGAAGAGCTTAAAGATGCAGAGAAACACCAGTTGGCTTTGAAAAACAGACTAACACCTCCCCAGCCCCAATGGTACCAATCTGAATCACCCCAATAACTGATAATATTGGACTAAAAATTTCTTTGCAATTTCTTCAAACACCCCCCCCCCGCTTTTTGCATCCCCAGATGCCCC
This sequence comes from Serinus canaria, assembly GCF_022539315.1. Taxonomy (NCBI): domain Eukaryota; kingdom Metazoa; phylum Chordata; class Aves; order Passeriformes; family Fringillidae; genus Serinus; species Serinus canaria. The sequence continues at coordinate 12,177,378 of NC_066329.1, forward strand.
CAAAAACTTTCAATGTGCCTATGTCCCAGCATTCTGGCACAAGATGTCAACTGAACTGAAGCAGTATTTGTAGCTTCACTATGTAGTATAATTTTTGCAAAAGTACTATTTTTTGAATGTTAAAGGGGAAAAGGGATTAAATGTAAGTTATTAAAAGAGTTTCCTTTTACAGCATGCCAAAACATCACCATTCAGGTTGAAAATGAGGTACCATGGTAAGCATGTGGATGTGTAACATCCCCTGACAACTTTGATTAACATTTACCCACATTCATGTGATTGTCAACATAAAAATTAAGTTTGGGAACTTTGAAACATTTGTAAGCCAAAGGCAGATGCCTGGGTGACCACACCAGACCAGGCATGTGGTACAGCAGACACCAAGGTTTGGAGGTGGATTTTTTTTTTTTAGTGATACAGAAAAACCAAGATACATTTTTTTTAAACAGCATATTACTGGAGAGCAGAACTGCTTCTCCATTTTGCAAACCATCAGTAGTGTGAAAAACAAAAACAGGCAGGAGCATGTTGCTGGGTCCTCTTCACCCATCTCCCCCAAATTTAGCTAAATCTGACCCAATTCCAACTTAACCGTGTTACTCTGTGCTAAGAAATCAAAGCACTGAGAAATCAAAGCGAGCCAAGGCAGTGCAACATGCTACAATAAATTATGGGTTATCAAAAGGGGCACGACCCTCTGTACATGCAGGTGCCACAGGCATAACCCAGAAGGGCACATCCAGGTGCAAAGTGAATTTTGGAAGGTACTTTTTGCCTCCAAATTGTCACAGGTTTGTTTCTGCTGAGCACCAAGCTGAACCCAGCCTAGTAGAAAAAGAGGATGCTGCCTGTATTTATTATGCATCCAGCAGCCTGAGTTCTTACTCCTCTCCCCTAACAGTGATGATTTTAGAGAAACAGATTCATCTCTGACTCTGCACTGGTTTTGTTCTTAGCCTAAGGAATAAGCATTAAAAGAATTGGTTTGTGTATATCTACTGTAGCAAGGCTTTTATTTCACTTCCAGGCCAGTTTTTTTCCCCAAACCATAAACATCAAATGCAGAAGAGAAACTGTGAGTAGAGTTTTACACTGAAACAGAGAATGAGAGTGAGGTCCTTCAATCAAATCAGCTCCTGTGGTTGAAGCATGTACAGCATTCCCAGCCACAGCACTTGCCTGACTTGCACCTAAAGACTCTGTCAGCCTCCCATGAGGCTGTGACAGGAAACAGGGACACAGGGAGAGGCACCAAGGGAGCAGGGAGGAAAAAAGCAGCTCAGAGAAAGTTGTGAGGGGAATGCAGAAAGAGAAACAAAAACAATGAAAGCGGGGAGGAAGAGCAGCAGCAGAGGAAGCGGAGATGGGGGAGGAAATGAGCTCTTCTCACTCCTCCCTGCAGCCTCGGGAGCCACAGACCAAACCCAACCACACGGCTTCACTTCCTATGCTGAAGAAGCCAACACAACCAGTCACAGACACGTGAAGCTCCACAGAAGTGAGGGGGTGGTTTTTTCTGTTGTTTGTTGTTTTCAAGACTTCTTTACAACGCATGACAGTCATAGGTAAGGAACCAGGAGGCAAAAGGCACCACTTGATTAGCAGAAGGAATCCAAACTGGTGGTCAGGACCCAAAACCAGCATCCCCCCTGCCTGGGTGGGTCCCTCCCAACCCTCCTGCCCCAAGCCCAGCTGGGTGCAGGCAGGGAGGCAGTACCTTTCATTGCCCGGCTGGAACTCGGAGAGCAGGGACGGCCTCCGACGCTGCGGCTGCATGATGGAGCCTGGCGGGAGGTGGGAAGCAAAATCCCTGGAATGATGCTGGTACTCCAACAGTGCTACATCCTGCAGGAACAAACACAGCACAGATCATCAGCCTGCTGGCAACTCTCAAGCAAACAGAACAACTCAACCCATGTAGATATTCCTCCTCTGAAGCACTGGGCCACAGAGCGCAGTGCTTTGCCCTCTCCAGAAGGTTCCCAGTAACTCCCAGTCCCACAACTGGAATGGTAGCTCAGCCCCTTGTTCAATCCAGCCCTTTCCTGGGGCTGCAGGCAGGGCTGGCTCCTGGGAAAGGACCCCAGCAAGCCCAATCCAGCCACTGAGCACCAACACACAGATTTTTGGCATCCAAGCAGTCCTGATGGCAACTGTGGATCCAAGAGTAAGAACAGGTAAGAACAAAATTAAGTCACAGGACACTTTCAGCTTCAATAGTCCACATAGCTGCATGGAGAAAGAAAAAAAAAAAGGGGGGGAAAAAAGGACAGAAGAAAAATCACAAATGTTATCTTGAAAATGATCCTTTAAACACAGCTCCCCTGGGCTGAGCTCAAGGGGTTTGAAAGGACAGTTTGCTACTTATTATGTGTACGTCCCTTTTGTTCCTTGACCCTTGGAGAGTACAGTACAGTATGTTCCTGATTTTAATTAAATAAGAAGCCCTCCTGCTCTGTGCCACAGACTGATTCCAGCAGCAGTATTTTAAGCAGCTACGTTCAACTGCTATTTTTTATTTGCAGATAGATACTTGACCAGCAGACTAATCATCTAATTAAGTAAGACCTTCAGCAATGGCATAGAAAACCCTGTCACAGAACAACCCTGGTAACACTGACACACATTTACCTTAGAAGAACCAATTCCACCTGGGAGTCTATTTTTGAACAGTTCTCAACTGGAACAAGAAAGCTTTAACTTCCTCAAAAAGAAAAAAGGAATTTCAGGGTCTACAGAAAAAAATATATTAATAAATAAGACACCACATGCATGCAGCTGATGGGGGAAGGGGGGGGTCTCAACCCCAACAACTGCAACAGGAATTATTTGATCTGATGTAGTGAAGATCAATATGGAAGCTGGGGAAGTGCCCCAGAAAGGTGAATGGCAGGCAAAGAAAGGGTTTGGGAGCTTAAACAGCAACAACCTGAGCCTGGAGATGCCCTCTCCCAAGCTGGAAGGGAAAGGAGCAGCCTCACAGTGGATGTCATGCTGTCCCCCAGCAATCCCTGGAGTTGGAGTATCAAGGCCCAACATGTTTGACCATCAGAGAGTAAAATGAGAGTTCTTCTGGAAAGCCAGGAAGAAAATCAGAGATCATAAACATTCAGCCTGGGAGAGCCAAGAAAAACAGATCTCCTACCTCACATCCAACCTCTCTTGCATAAAAGCTGAAAAGGCCAAATATCAAAGGGAGGAGGAAGGGGAATTGTGGTGTCCTATGGCCACCACTTCTCGTGCCTAGAAAGCTGTGCTGGTTTGTGGGATCAAGTTTATTTCTCCCCACTATCAGGCAATAGAGGGGTGCTGCTCCTTCTCTGTTCTGACCAATGTTGGGAAACACCAGGAACAAGAGAGTTCTGCCAGCCCCTGCTCCAGCCTGGCCATCCCAGACCTCATCCTCAGGCCAAGGGTGTCTGCAGACAGGTTCTTGTGACATTGAGAAGGGCATGACTTGGACAGTGCCCACTCATCCTCCCAGGGCTGTCCTGCTGTAAATCCAGGTGTGTAGGGAAGATGCAGACCCAAAAGCTGCTTTTCCTCCAGTTCTGGAGTCCATCCATGCAGGATGCCAGGGACAGAACATGCCACCACTCCAACCAGAGATGAGACAAACAGACATCTGAAGTGAGGGAGCCCATCAGCTCCTCCAGCCCAGCCAAGCAAAATCCCTGCCTACAAACAAGCTTCCCCACGTTCACACTTGTCCTGGTTTGAAATGAAAAATAAATATTTAAATAGAAGAGTGATGCAGCTCCTGACATCCACCTACAAAACAAACACATCGTGTCTGGGAAAACACACCAATAGGCCCAAAACCAGGACCATCACTTTCTGTGGGCGTATAAACAAGAATTACCCGTCTGGGAGGCTCAAAGGCTGTGCCCTTGAGAAAAAAAAAAAAAAAAAAGCTCTTGCATGCCCCAAGAGCCATCTGTTTTTCCTTTTCCCCTGCCCACACTCAGCTGAGCTTTTGCCTCCTCTAACCCCGTCAGAAAATGGCTGGTGGAGCTCAGAACCTGCTGGCATGGCCTGAAGTGCCTCTGACCCGCTCTGCCTTCCTTCCATCCCTGTTGGGTTTTACAAGGAGAAAACAAAACCTAAAATTCAGCAAGGAGGACTAAAATTGACAAATTTCTGTGCCCTGTGATGAACTGTTAAGAGGCACCGTGGAAGCCCTGGAAGATGAAGGTGGATTAATTGCTCAAAAGTTACTCCAGTAAATGGCACTGTGAGCTATGACAGTGCTTTTCAGGTGCAAACACCAGAAAGGTTTATGAGTTGCCTTCAAACTGCCTGGTGGACTTGGCAGTGCTGGGCTGATGGTTGGATTTGATGATTCTATGGGTATTTTCCAATCTAAATGACTCTATGACTCAGAAGAGGCTTCAATTCTCTCTAACAGAGTTTCAAAAACACCTGCTGGGAGGCACCTTGCTACCAGCACCACTGCACCTTCCTCACAGACACAGGACAGCAGCACTCAGTGGGTGCCACCTGAATTCCCCACCACTTAATCACACAAATGTGGTGCAGCCCTCACCCTGACCTCAAATTTCTAGCACCTGCTCATGGGCAACTCCAAGACACCTGAAATAAAACACCTAAAGAACCCTGCAGCCCCAAACTACATGTTGCTTCTTTTCCTCTTCATTATTTTGCTGGGTTTTGCTCAATTCTATATTTTTGCTCCTCCTCTCTCTCTGCAAACCTTCCTCCCACCCCACAAATCTGCTGATTTGCCAGAGCACCCTCTCCAGACCTTTCAAATCTCCAAATGCCTCCACTAAGGACTTTCTTCCTTTTAATTCAACTTTCCTGTTGTTCCTTGTGGTTCTGGTGCTGCCACATGGATGTACACTTTGGGAAGCTGTGCAGATTTCAGGAATTCAGTAAATGTCATGACAGAAATCAAGGAAGCAGAAAGACCATGGATAGTCAGGGGTCCTGGCAAATCAGATCTGGGGGAGGAGGCCAGCACTGCCAAGGCCAGACAGACACCAAGGGTGCCACAGCACCATCACAAGCCACCCCAGTAGAGCAGGGCAGAGCCAGGCAAATCTTTAGATAAATGAAAAACTACAGACCCAGAAGTGGCCTCATTAACACACTTCTTCATGCAGCAGACTGAAGAGGCACTTAGGCCCAGCCTAAGGGACCAAAAGCATCCTTTGCTGCCCACCAGGGAATTTAGACACATCCCTACTGCTCTCCTGTGTGGGGTGCTGGGAGGAAGAGCCAGGGAAAGCACCCTGAGTCTCAAGGCCTCTGTCTTATCCCTTGATTTGGGAGTGCTAAGAACACTATTTCCATCCCTTTCCTGGTAAATCCTTCTACCCCAAATAACCTGAGTCTACCAGGCTCACTTAGATTTGCTAATCAAACTTTTTAAAGCCAGGCTCCTGAACACAGTATTACAGAAAAGTTCTATGGCAACACACAGAGAAAGCCCAACAGAATGAAAGGAAGAAGTCACCCACCCACACCTTTTAAAATTACTTTAAAGCTTCCAGCCTGCTGCCTTACCTCCCATAAAGTCTCTAGCAAGCTCTTCACCCCCACGCTAAGACAACAACTGCAGGCAGCCCTTGTGCCTCTCTCGCTTTCTGTTTTGGACACATGCACTTGCTGGTGTGCTTCATTTCTCCTCCCCTGCCTGCAGCTGCTGGGTCCTGGCTGCCTGATCTCCAACCAGGAAGAAGAAGGGGAGGTCTGAGAGCGATGCTGGAAGCACTCCCAGGTGCTGACCCGGGCACTAGAAATGCCACGCCACAGCCAACAGCACCTCTGACCCTGCACTCCCAGCTCCAGCACCAAGCACATCCACACAGACAGGGTGTGCACCAACTGCTCCATCCTGATGGCCTTCCCATGGCTCCAAGAATCAACCTCTGAGGAGAAGACCTCAGAGACAAGAGGCCTGCAGAAAGGAAGCCTGGAGCTGGTCTTGCAACAGAAAGGCGAACCACTCCTTCTCTCTTCCTCCCACCAGCAGAAAAACAAGTACAAACACCCAGCACTTCTGGCTTCCTTGGGAAACAGCTCTGTTGCAAACCCATGGAGACTCAGAGTGCAGCCAGATGAGAACCTGCAGCCCAAAGCCTGGGATCCGTCCTCGCCGCTTACCACGTCCTCAACCCGAGAAAGCAACCGGGAGCTCCCCGCCGAGTTTTGGTGTAAGACAGCTTTGTTTCAAAACCACCGGGGCTTGTTTTGCCGTGCCGAGGAGGAGCAGCCTGGGGTCAGCCACCACATCCGCCAGCTGGGCCGGCTCCCGGCGGAGCGCGGCACCGGCACCGCAGCCGCCCCGAATGGCGGCACCGGGCGCAGGCAGTGCCGCACCTGCCGAGCTCCCCGGTGCAGGAGAGCTCACCCCGTGACAAAACACTGCCCCACACTGTCCTCGTCACCTTCCACAGCCAGACAAACAGGCCTGGGCACTGCACACACTCCTCGAGGAGCAAATGCCAGCTCCTCGCCACCTCCACCATGGATTACGGCTGCTCCTTACAAGCTCACCCAGAGCTGTATTGCAAATAGTTTTTATTATCTAAGGATGTGCTGTTTCTGCTGAAACATTCAATGAAGCCAATTAATAATGGTGTGGCACAAACAGTGAGAAAAAACAATGCTAAAACATCCCTATTTATTTCACTTCCCATGAAGTGGCCCTTCTCTAATCTCACAAAGGATGCCTGGTCTGTGCCTGCTCTCGTGAGCGGCTCGTGTGCCGTTCTGGGAACGGTTAACCACAAGGGAAGTGATGGGTGATGGTGGCACAGGGCTGGTGCCCCCTAGACTGTGGCACTGGTGGCATGTAGAGCCACAGCTGGACACTTCACAGCTGCTGCTCTGGCATGTCCACATGGCCCAGAGCAACACGGTGCCCAAGGCATGACCACACAGCTTTGGACTGCAAAGTCACCCCAGCCCCTGGGGAAGCATGGGGCTTGTTGAGCTTCCTGCACCCCCAGAACCACACAGCCAGCATGGAGCAGCACATCCCAGCTTGGAACATGCCAGGGCCTCAGATCATCCAGCAGTTAATCTGTGGGGTGCACAAAGCAGCACAGCCACCACTCTGGTGGATTTGTCACAGACAAGGGACGTCACCCACCCCTACTCTGCACACCCTCAACTTTGGAAAAAGAAGTTCCCTACCATCTCTTTCTGCCAGCAGTGAGTGTGACCTATTTTAGTAAAAGGAAAAGTTCTCTGGTGCCTGGATACCCCTTGGCACTGGCAGCACAGCATTTGCTCATCAGACCGAGAAATGCACTTTTTAGCATTCGCCTGAAGAAAATAATTTTTCCCAAACCCAATTCTCAAAGGTAAGAGGAAGGGGAAAGGTTTGGGAGGAAGCAGGGTGGTAGCAGAGCTGTCACTGCATAAGGTCCAGATACAGCTCAGGCTGTGAGGGGGCCAGTGTGGCACACAACCCATCATGCTCAGCCTCCCCAGCCCAGAGGACCCATCCTCTGCTGCTGAAAGCCTCCTCTGAAGTGCAAAGGAGGTGATTATTGATCCAAACAGGCAGTCCACAAGCACAATGCTGTCTGCCCAACTTCCTCCCCAAAACTCTGAGAGGAGCTCACTGCAGGTTTAAGAAAAAAATACCAACAACATAAACTAAACAATAACTCCTCCACAATCAGCTCTCCTATTAAAGATAAGGTCAGTAATAAAAACCTGGCTGAATACATGCATTTTTATCTTGCCTACAGAGATGCAACATGTGCTGAAAAGACAAATGCCCTTATTGTTCTGAGACAGTCTCACTGCCATCCATCTCTCCAAAGCTGCTGACTTGGCCTTTTGTTTCAGGAGGTGACCACAGTGCACGTGGCCCCTCATTGGAAGGCACTGATTCCTGATGCCATCCCTGCACCGAGGCCACGGCTGCTGCCAGCACTGATGGCATCTGTACCAGCTGCACAGCACTGCACCCTTCTCGATGTCCTCTCCCACCTCTCCAGCAAAGCAGGGCTGTCAGCAGTGCTTGGCTGCCCTGTCTGAATGTGCCATTCACGGAGCAGTCACGTCTCGGTGAGGACAGCTCTCAGCTGTTGTGGCTTCCTGGTCATCTGACCGGTGCCGGGTGCTGGAGCCAGCTGCCAGCCCTCTCCCCAGCAGCCAGAGGTGCCCAAAGAGCAGCAGCACATCCACTACAGTGCTCCTTTTCAGCCTCTCCCCATCACAAGACTTTTGTCCCAGTCGCATCCAGGCGCCTTTCAGTCGGGAGTGACCCGTCTGCCCTTCCTCCAGCCCCCACGCCTGGTGCTGGGCTTCCTGAAGCCATGAACACACACCCAGGGTGAGCAGCTCTCTGCACACAACAAACACAATCTTTCTACCACAAAAGGCACCAGGTCATTTAGCTCATCATCATGCCTTTTCTGTAGCCCTCACCACCTCCTACCACACCTGCTCCCATTCAACACCCACAACCTATCTGCAGGTCCACGTAGAACCCTCTCAGCTTTCCACGTCCCCTACTCTTCCTTATACCTCCACAGCAAATCCTTCACTTGCTCAGTATTTTGAACAAATGCTGTGACAATGACAACCAGCAAAAGTCTCCAGTACTGCAGAAGGTGCCTCCAGGGGCTGGTGGGGCAGAACGATCAGAGTCAGGCCCGAAGTGCAGGAAAAAGGCTCCAAAAGTGGCTATAGTGGCTTTGCCAAACCACATAAGCAGTGGAAGTTCTTTCTTCCCCTGTGGATTTACAATCACAAGAACAACCAAAAGCAGAGCATCACCTTCTGCATCAAATCATGGCCCAAAAGGAGATTAGGGAACAACCACAGAAGTTTACTGTAGATTGAAGTAAAAGAAGTGTTTTGGATAAAGGCTGTATCCTAGGGAAAACAAGATTTAAATACAAACTGCTGTAAGCCAACTTCTTCCCAGCAATGGGAGGGAGACCCTAGGGCAGGGAATTAGGTGTCCTGTTCTTTCACCTCCATGCTCTCCCAGTCCCAGAGCAGAAAGCCAATTTCCCGAAATCCACCACTGAGCTGCTCAGAGCTAATGCAATCTGTCACTGCAAAGGTACTCAAGAGAGACAGCGCTGAGTTCTCGTGACAGACCTCATCAGAGCCAGTATTTCCAAGGTACGCCTTTTATTTTCAGGTCATTCCTTAAAGCATTAGCTGGAGCCCAGCAGGCAGAATTCAGGAGTCCCCTCGCTCAGCTGGTAGCAGGAGTTTGTTCTTTGTGCTTGGAGGTGCTGCACCATAAACTCTTCTTCTTCAGTTCCTGGACCACTGACACAGACAGGCATTTTGCTCCCAGGAGACAAAAGTGTGAATAACTACTCCAAGGAAAACCACCACAGCAGCAGTAAGGCACAGTACAGTGTCCCTGTGCAGGCTTACCTGGTGCCACTGTGCCACACTGACCATGTCACCATGGAGAGGAGCGAGCTCCTGCCATCCCCGGAGCCTGTGCCTCCTGACAGCACCTTCCACAGCAGGACACTGCATTGAACTCGCCCTGCTCAAACTGCTGGGAGGAGGAGTCTGGGCAGGGAAGGCACTCCATTCCCCCCAGGCCACTTTTTGGCTTGGACACCAAATCAACACGCAAGTTTGCACCAACCTCTTGTCTCTGGTTCACACGGACAAGGAAGTTATTTATCATGGGCCAAAGCAAACGAGCGATGGGGCTGGGACGCTCCTGCACAAGGGCTGTGTTGAGAATGGGGAGCTTAATGAAGGAACTGCTGAGCTGCTCCCAGGCAGGGGAGGTGGCACAGGAAAAGCACAATAGTCTCAAAGTTGGAGCAGAGGAGTTTAGGAGGGCTTAAGCTCACCTTTCCATCCCAGATGAAGCTCTGTGCTGGGAATGGGGGCAAACAGCAGGAAGGAGGCAAAATAAGCCTCTGGTTTAGTAGGGAGGGAAAAGTGCTCACAAAGGGAAATTCAAGTGATGATGGAACACCAATTTCATATGAATGTGTACACACCCATCCTACCAATCCCTAATCCTATTTAGCATCTCTAGTACATAAAACACTTAAAGCACCCCAAAAGCAGAAGCTGTTTTGTCACAGAGGCTGCTGCTTGAGGACACCTTGTGTGCCCTGACCCCCAGCATCTCCAGCACCTGATACAACCCTCCTGGAAAGCCCAACCTGCACTCAAAGCCACACCATTCCTGCTCTGAAATGTCAGGGCACTAACAGGAGCAGGAAGGTGGTAAGGAGGTCACAGCAAGAAACTGGATTCACACAGGAGGAAAAGAGGGGAACCCTTCTGTTCCCAGGGAATATTGATCATGAAGAGGTTTTAAAAAGAAAGGGGGACGTGCACAACACAGGAAAATTGATCTGTTTACAGAAAATATCTGCAGGTTGCCTGAAAATGAATATCCTTCATGTGAGTTTCCTTTGAGAGAGCATGAACTTTGGACACATTAGAAGGTTAAGAGCGTAAGTAATGTGTTTTTTCACCTTTAGCTAAAGGTCACGGAGCATTCAAACAATTCCTCTGTTTCCAAGCTGAACATGACAGAAGTCAACTGCGCACCCCAACATTACAGCTAATGAATATGGAAAACATTTCTGTTTTCCCTGCACTTTGGCCAAGAACCACTCTGTGCCCTTAAGAAGAAACTGCTGATTATTGGAGGTTTTAGTTTTACCTCAGGAAAGTCAAACAAACCAGAACCTTTTCACTAAGCTTCCTTCTTCCCGTGAAAAGCATGTTGACTTGTCAAAGCTTTTTGCAAGTCATTGTCTACTAAGGCAGAATTAAATTCAGGCTCATTATAAAATTTTGCACCCTTTTCACATCACACCCAGCCTTCCCAACAGCTGTTGGGACCAGATATCTCTCAGTGAGGAGGAAGAGAAAGAAGACACCTGAGTGTGTTGCTTACCCTGTGGAAGCACCCGTTTGCTGCGTCAGCCATTGGAGCGAGCTCAGTCTGGGTCAGACCCACGGGTTCACAGCCCTGCCCAAAGCTGGCAACCAAGAGTGAAACCAGACAACAAACATCCTCACTCAACCAGTACTGGTCTCCTCTGCCAGCTCCAAACTCAGCAGTAGCTCGTGGAACATGCTGCTGGGAGGAGGTGCCCATATGTACAAAGCATATTTCTGTTTGTTTACTTGAAATACACTTTTTTTCCCCATTTTGTTGGATATTCCCTTAGGCTTTATGCGATGGGAGAAGAAAAATCCCTCAGCCTGCTTCCACCGCCTCCTGCCCCTTCACAACATCTCCTCTCACTTGCCTCATCTGTGAAATCAAACAGCTGCAATCCTTTAAATCACTTTTCATAAAGTGTCTCCAAGCCTAAAATAATGTCACGGCTCATTTCTGAGCTCAGCATTCCTGCCGCGCCGCATTTCCCTGGGTGCGACCGTCACAGTTGAGCTGTGATTATTTATTTATATTATAATAGCATTTGCAGCCCTGCTGTGCTCAGCCCTGCACACGCGCCCAGGAGGTGACCCAGGGCGTTTCCACCACCAGGATAAGGATCCCTGAGCTGACAAATTCCCAATTCTCAGGAAAGGATGTCTTGGAATGCAACAAACCAGAACCAAAAATTTAATTAGATGCAAGATATGTTAGTGTCAGGTTGGTTTTGGCCTCTCTTGGTTTCTTCCAAACAAGTCCTCACTGTACAAACACACCCCATGACAAAACTGACCTGGCCAAGACATGCAAGCAAATACCGCTGACTTTTAATATTAAACAGTGCAGCAACTTCAAAGGAACTGGGCTCTCCTCTCCCAAGCAATCCCACCAGAGATCAGCTCCAGCCCCAGAGCCATGGCCAGGCTCCAGCTCACGGCGCCGCCGAGCAAGAGACACGTGTTTGTGAACAGCTGAGAGCGGCGGGGCAGATCATGCAGGGACACGCTTCCAGAAACACTCTGCCTGCCCTCCCAGCACAGGCAAGGTGCGTCCCTTTGTGTGGGGCTGGCACGCTTCTGCCCACAGGAGTCTTCTGGCTTTCCATCCAAAAAAACATCTCAGCTCGGACCTCTCCTGCATCCAGACACCCAAAAGGTATCACATAACTCCGGGTGATTACATGTGCCTGTAAAAATAGCTTCTAGAAGTAAATGCCAGCAGCTTCTTCCAACATTAACACAACAGAACAGAACCAATGTTCACTGCAGGCTGCAGAAACCCCCAGCTCCAGCCCACTGCAATCAATCTGCTCATCCTGCTCTTGCAGCACCAAGGGGAAGCAGGTGGGATTTTTCAGGAGACAAGGGCTCAGCACCCCAAGGACAGGAGCCATTCACACCCTTTTTAAAATCTGTCTCCACACTGCAGACTGAGGTTCCTTTGGTTTGTTTTTAAACCACAGTCTTGCAACAACTGCAGATCATGCTCACCTGGTTGCATCCTCCTCCCGCTTGGGTTTCTTATAAAAAGGAGAACTGGGATTTTCTTTTTGAGACAAATGCTCTTGGTTATGTTCCAGCCCCCAAACAAACACGCTCACAGCGATGGAAGCAAAGCTCCCATAAATCGAACCAGGTCAGCGTGTCTCATAGCCAGGATGAAAAGCTCCTTTGTGCAGCAGCACGCAGGCCCCGAGCGATGTAGATGAGCCAGCAAATGCAGCCAAGAGCTCGTCCTGCACCCTCCTTAACATTTCTATTTCAAAGCCTTTCCAATCTCCAGGTCTGCTCCTTGTGCCACTCTGCTGAAGCCAGGCAAAGAGGGCAAATGAGGGAATTTCATCCCTTCGCTGGCATTTTGTGTGTTTCCAGGCTCTCAAGTCAAACACTAAAATCAGTACAGACTAAATTTGACCATTCGGTGGCTGTGACTGCCAAATGCAACCCCCAGACTTCTCCTGCCTGACTTGCATTTCAGGCACCTTCCACCTCACTGTGATCCACCAAGAAGCAGCTCCAAAGACTCTTGGAAGTGTGAGCCATACTCCAGCACCTAATAAGATTCCTTTAAGCAGCCTGAGCTGACTAAAGCTGTTCCACTAAGAAGAGTTTCCTCCGTTAAGGGCTTAAACGAAAAACATTCACCCGTCCAGGATGAGCAAACACAGGCATGAGTGAGACAGCACAGAAAGGAGAGGCTGGATCCAGGTGAATTAACCTCTGTGAGCTCTGGTACATTCAACAAGACAGAGCCAAAAAAAAAAATCATCTGCAGCTTATGCCTTGATCCAAGAAGAGAAAAGATTACAGGTCAAGACTAAGAGGGGGGGGAAAAGAAGGGAAAGGATAAAATGGAAAGCTCAGCAGCTCAGTTATCTTCTTGCTCCCCGGGAGAGCTGCATAAAGAGAGGCAGGTCTGCTAACAGGGCAGGAGGCAGGTTCACTCAGCAGTTTGCTGGGCAAGTAGCAGAGCTCTCCTGCGGGTGTGAGGAGCAAGGACTGCTTCTCAGTAAACCCACACGTTGAAGATGGTCTTGCCCTTGTGATTCAGTGCCAAGGAAAGGCCATGCCAGAAAGGGCTGGAGGGCATGTGCTCCTGCTCCACAAGAATGGTCAAACCTTCCCCTTTGCCCCCAGGCTGGATGCACCCAATCAAGGGTGCTCTTGCCAGGAGGACAAACACACACAGGCACCAGAGCCTGTGAGCACCACTACAGCAAGTGCTTAGGAAAAGGCTGGAAAGGAGAGAAAAACTGAAAGCAACATATGGAGAAACAAAAGAGGATCCCATGAGAGAGGAACAATGAAATCTTGTACCACAGGCACGGAAATGGTCTGATTTCTCCGTAACAGTCGCAGCCGAGAGCGGCGCAGCTGAACCGCTGCCCTGGCACCAGGGATGCCCCCGTGGGCTCCCACCCTGCCAGGGGCTAGGGAAGGAAAGCCGTGGCCTATTGTATTTGAGAGGTGCCCCGATGAAGGAAGGAATGATGAATCTGACTCCTTGTTCTCAGAAGGCTAATTTATTATTTTATGATACTATATTATATTAAAGAATAAACTATACTAAAGGATACAGAAAGGATACTAACAGAAGGCTAAAAAGATTATAATACAGCTCATGGCTCTCTTCAGAATCCTGACACAGCTCGGCACTGATTTGCCATTGAGTCAAAACAACTCACCAGAAACCCAATGAAACAACCACCTGTTGGATAAACAATCTCCAAACACATTCCAAAGGAGCGAAACACAGGAGAAGCAACTAAGATAAAATTGGTTTTCTTTTTCTCCGAGGCTCCTCAGCTTCCCAGGAGAAGAATCCTGGGCAAAGGGATTTTTCAGAAAGTAAGACTGTGGCAGTGGCCTTACCGCGTGTGGCCGGGCGATCTGCACCGGGTAGGACATGGCGTGCGGGGGGTAGCGCGGCTCGGCCGCGCGCCAGCTCTGCGTCACGGGCTGCGTGGAGCCTGACATGGCCAAGGCGCTGGCGGCTGCCTCCAAATCACCAGCCAAGGATTAGGAGAGCAGAGAGCTCCTCTTCATCGTGTGTGCGCTTTCCACGTCGTGCAAGAGCTGGAAGGAAGAGGGAAAGCAGCAGGTTAGAATTCAGTCAGCCGCAGTCCTGTGAGACAACCGAGGGTCAGGGCTTGGGCTGTCACCAAAACCTCACTGCCCTCGCAGTTCCCCAGCAGCCCTGTTCTCCATTTGGCAAACCCCACTGCTCAGTTTTTTCTGCAGATTATTCCTATCACAGGAAGTTCAAATGTAAGATTTCCCCAAATTTATCCCACCCAATTTCCCCAGAAAGCCTTCACCCGCCCCCAGCAGCACCAGGAAGCCAAACTGCCAGCTATTTCTTTGGGTCCTGCTGATCTCCAAGTCTCTTGGAGATGGGTATTTTTTTGCAGGGTGACTCAGTTTCCAAAAGCACAGTCTAGAGTTTTGGCATTTCAACAAAAGGCTCAAAAAGGCATAAGGCCCCCCCCCGGCTCATCCCTTTCAACCTCCACACTCTCACAAGTCAGTGCTCTTCTTTCCAAGCTGTGGCCACTTCTGCAGCCCTCTGAGTAAGCCCTGATCTAATAGCAAGAGGGACAACAGGCATTGACCGCGCCTGCAGCTGTGTCCATCCATGAAGCTACAATAAAACCCAGGGCTAAAACATGTCACACACCTTCAGTGCCACCTGGATCAGTCCTTCTGATAGGGCCAGAGTGCCAGAGAACACAGCACAACCCTGAGGGTATTTTCACAAACACCCTGTCACCCACACATTGACTCCTCTACCACCTGCTGCAATTCCTTAAGCAGCTGCAACAAAATCAGGAAAACCAACAAAGTGGGAAGGTGCCTCTTGGCCCCAAGGGCAGATTTACAAGTTACTGATTTTTAGAGATACTTCACACTGTTTGCTTGGTGATGATTTTAAGCCTCCTGGCTTTTGTCTGGATTACAATGAAAAAGTAGCAAAGGTCTAAATGCTGTTCTTCATGGCTGTCAGTGTGAGGTGCATTAACTATTATTCTCAAATTAACAGCTAGTTAACAAAGCTTAAATTGCCTCTGCTGCCTGCCTGGGTCAGGGGATGTCATCAGGACTGATCCCAAGCAGGGATCAGCTCCCTGGGACCCATTCCCCATCCCACCCAGGGCTGTGCATGCTCACACAGCTCCTCCCCAGTGCAGCTACATGTTATGTATGGATCTGTGCAAGGTTTTTGGCAGTATCAAACTCTTCTAGCACCACATCAGGAACAGCAAAGGAAACTTCCAGTGCTCCCAGGAGCCTCTCCCCACACTTGTGGTCTCTGTACATGGGGAGCACAGCCAGCCCCAGCCAACGCAATTTCAACTGAAACAGCAGTTGGCGTGCACAAAAACCAAAAACGGGGTGGGAAAGCTGGGGGGGGGGGGGGGGGAAGAAAAAAGAAAGAGGAAGCTTTTCTTTTTCTATTTCTTTTCCCTCCTGCGAGACCACAGATGAACCTGGGCTGATAAACCCCTCGCTATCTGCTGCAGGCAGGCACAGGGCTGCCTCTCTGCTTTGCCAGCAGCCATGCACCTCACAGCCAGAAATAAACCAAACCAAGCAACTGCCCCTGACAGCCAGGGCAAGGCAGCCCTCTCACCCAGAGGTCAAATCTTAGAGAAATCATCTTCTCAGCAAATCCCCATGAAGACTAAGGATGACAGACACACAAAGAATCACCACACTGATGGGGGTCAGGTGAGTCTCTGAGTAAGGTATTTTACCAAGTGACAAATGGAAAAAGACAAGGTTTAGTTCTCAAGGCAGGGTGCCAATGGACAACCAGGTCCCTCCTGCTTTCAGCTCACTCCCCCCAGTTCTGCACCCACATATCCCTGCTGAGCCCCAGGGCACCTTACCTGCCAGCCCAGGGAAGCACCGGTGGCCTGGGAGCAGCCTGACCCTCATCCCAGAGGAGACAGCCTCCCCATGCAAGAGCTTGGCGTGCTCAGTGCAATCCAGCCAGGGCAGGAAAGCCCCTGTGCACACGGGGGAATTCAGAGATACCCAGAACAGGCGTATTTATACTTCCAGTATGACTGTCCCACTTCCCCTCACGCTTCCGACTGGATGGGATTTTGCTCACCCATTCCCACCCCAAGCTGGGGACAGTGCCAGGAGCACATGGTCCAAAATCTGCTGTGCTCACCAGCCAGGGAGACACCAGCACCCTCCCAGCCCTCCTACAGTCCAGCTCTAGGGGCTCTGAACCCTCCCTGCAGTTGCCAAGGACGTGTTCCAGGGGCTCTCAGGGGCTCTGAAAGCTCAGTGGGATCTGCAGTAATTTAAGGTACTTTCCCAATAACAGATTCAAACTCAGACATCTTGGCTTACAGCCACCTACAAGTTAATTAGCACATGTAAAAATATACACACACACACAGACACACACAGTCCAACCCAGAGTCCATGGCAGCTTTCAGCAAGCCAAGGCTTCCTGGAAGCACAGCAGGTAGACCTGACCATGCTGAGGCAGCTGTCTAGAATAAAAGAAATAGGATGATTTTTTTTCTTTAACTCTTCAGATCAGCAGTTCAGCTTAAAACACAGCACCAGGTGCAAAGCCACATGGTATCGAGCTCTAAAACACTTTAAAAGCTTTTTTGCCTTGGTCTGTGCAACTAAAAAAAGTTAACTGTCTACTAGAGGAAAAGAGACACAGGATGAAACACAGGGGCCAACAAAACTGTCCTGCACCAAGGCACAGTGTCTGTGAGCTGTGCCCTGAATTAATCACAAGCTAGCAGCAGCACAAAAGGATTTTTCCTTAACAAGGGCAGCAAACCACCTCTGCCTCTATTGAGGCTTCTCGTTAGAAGCCCTGGGAAGACTAAAGTAAAAATCACATGGTCCTTGCAGGCAGGAGAGAAGCACTGCCCATGCATTCCCACATCTGCAAACAGCAGGTTACCAGCACAAGCCCTGGATGTTTCTACCACAGTAGGACTGGGCTGGAGCCAAACAAGGTCACCAAAGCACTGGGGCAGCTCCACAGATGCCTTAGATCACACCTCAGGTCCCATTTTTACATTCCATGTGCCCAGCCCAGCAGGCAAAAACATTATGGGGGCTCCCACTGGGGAGTAAAGTGGGAGCACATCCTACAGGACATGCACTGGTGTCCTTCTCTGGGAGCAGCTGGGACACCACCAGGACACCTATTCCCAGCAAAAGACACTGGGTGCCTCCTCCTCCCAAACTCTATTAATTATTTTTTAAGAGAGGAACACAAACAATAGGAACAGATTAATGGAAGTAAGAGAGAGAGGGCAGCCAGGCTCTTTAAATCTTTAAAATCAAACTGTTTAGTTCTTACTTTCTCAACTGATTTTGATGAAGAACAGACATTGTCTCACAGGAAAGGTATTTCCCCCCCCCAGTTAGAGTCTCCATCTGAGACTGTTTTACCCACAAACCTGCATTAGCCATTACAGCACTAGGTACCAGGAGATTTATGGTCTCTGATTAGGAACAGGAGAAAGCTGGAGGTTATCACCACAACCAGAATCAGGGCTACAACATGAACCTGTGGAGGAGGAGAGTGCCTATGGAACCTCCCGTCCCTGTTTATACTCACAGGATTCCACCCCACTGCTAAAGCCTCCCAAACTCCCCCATCCTCCCCCTACAACCACCCTGCTTCTCCTCTTTCTCCTCTTCACGTGCCATTTACCACCTAAAATTCATTTCCCCATCACCTGTTCTCCCAATTCACACCACAAAAGCACACTACAAGCCACAGCAAGTTGCTGCAGGCTGGCCCACATGCCAAGGAGCTCTGCCCCAGCACCAGCCAGCTCCCAGCAGTGTCCCCAGCCTGGGCTAACAGGGTGCACAGCACCAGGCCAAGCACATTCACATCCAAAAGAGGGGCACAGAGGAGTCCACAACACCCTGCAGCCACCTCTGGATTCCCAGCCCACTCAGGCACAGGGCTGTACAGCTCCACCCTGGACCTTTAGTGCAGCTCCCTACCACAGCAAAGCCTACACTGATACAGGCAGGACCCTGCTCAACCCCTGCAGCTCTAAAATAAGGGGTTTGCAATTAAATCCAGCTGCAAAAAAAAAAAAAAAAATTAATTAACATCATCCAACACACTTGTTGCTCCTCAAAGTTAGAGACAACCTTCCTGATTTGCTCTGGCCTCCTCAGGGAGAGCAGGATTCCCAGGTGAGGTCCCTGGCTTGACTGGTACAACACAAATGTGGGCCAGTTGCTGTAATTACCCCGTGCCTGAGTTCATCTATCTGAAAGGTGAGAACAACAAGACACTCCCAGCTCACAGAAAATACTGGTTCATCTGTTCTCACAGGAGTTTTAAAGATCCCAACAAAAACACATGGCTCAAGTTCAAAACACACTTTAAAAAAAAAAAAAAAGTACGGACATGCTGAAATAAGATTAACAGAATATTTTGTTTCCTAAGCCCAGAGTAATGTTACTCAACTTGTGGTCTACGGACCATGGGTGATCTACAGAAGACGTTAAGAGACAGCCCACAAAAGGCCTGCCATACCCCTTATGAAAAGGCAGATACTACTACCACCACACCATGCAGACATGGCAAGTAAGAGAAATACTGTTGGCACTCACCAGTGCATTTAACTGAAGAGTATTGACAACAAAGCTCATATTTAATTACATTAAATGATGCAGGTTTTGGAAAAAACAACAAAGTCATCTTTAATGAAATGCTAAATACACGACAATTTTCCTCCTCAAACAAGAAATAAAAGGTATATATCCTCCAGTCAACTTATGTATTTCCAAATAAAAGTTAAGGAGACCTTTGTAATGATGCTTCATTAACACCAAGCTGTAACATCCACCTCCAGGAGTCCAACCAACCATGGTGCCTAAAAAACCCCAGCACCCAGCTGTGTGTGGCACAGCAGAGTGCACTGCTTGTCAGCCTCCACCCCACTGACTGCAGCTCTAGATCAAAACCAGACCTGAAAAGCAGCTAAGAGATTTACTCACTCTTGCTTTAAAGGCCTAGTGGAAGCAGAAATAATTTAGATGTGATGAAAATGGGTAGAGAGCTGTTCCTAAGAAATGCACCGCAACGTAACGTTAATGGATTTGTCTAATCAATATGTGCATGAAATTTTCTTGGAAGACAGTTGACATTAAACACAAATATTTGTATGTACTGTATCTATGAAGTCCTTTCAAGAGGAAAGCAGGCTGTCTGCCACAAATTTAGGGCTCTATTCAGAACAACAAAGATAACAATGTCAATGTCTGCAGCCCGGGAATCCACAGTTCAATCACAGCAGAGCACAGAGGTTTTACATTAACATTGCAGCACGGGGTCAACAGGAAAAATCAGGCACATCCTGAGCTCTGTGGCATGAAGGAGAGGTTATTTCAACCCCAAGGATCAAGGCTTGTACCTGCATGTGATCCTAAAACATTCTCCTTGCTTTGGAGGAGTACAGAAGTCAAGCCAAACTGGCAGCACCCCGCACATGATGGTCAGATCCTGCAGCTCCTCAACTGCTCCTCCAATATCAGTACCCAAAACAGCTCTTGTCAAAACAGCTCTTGTCCCATTTCCCAGCTCACCTGCTGGCAGAGGCTCTCCTCCCTTTTGTCTTTTGCCCAGATGACTTCTGAACTAGATTTTTCCCTTGCCTGACCCATGGTGAGCCAACCAATTACGGCAGCAGATCTGGGGGAAGAAGGGACCTTGCAAGCCCCACCACAGAGCTGCTCAGAGCAGGGTGTTGCCCTTGTAAGAAGGTACAACTGCTCCCTAAGGCCATGGAGGGGATGACAGAAGCTCAGGAGCTGAAGTCTCCCATGCTGGTTTGCTGTCTCATAGCTGCAATCAGGCTGCATCAGCTCTCCCAACCACGGCATGGCTTCACACAGAACCGGTTCCAAGCCCTGATGAAAGATGACTTCTCTGCCCTGCTCCTATCACTGCCCAAAGCCACAAAGCAGGATTTGCCACTTGCATTTCTCCTTTTCAATCTTTCCAAGCTATTTTGGGCACAGGACCCATGTTTAGCTCTGCCCCAAGATAACCTTTGCCAGCATTTGTGTACAGATCTTGGCACCGTGGCGGCACGGAGCAAGGTCAGAGTGTTGGATTTTGCCAGCCCCATTCCCAGTAGTGTTTCAAAAAGCAGGTTTGCCAGGCCAGCTGCTCCCAGCCTGATGCTTCTGGAAAGGACATGCTGACTGTGCACTGTGATTCCTGTCCCTGACAGCCCTTGCTCAGACCCCAACCCACAGCAGGAGAATCTGATGAGACACCTGCGCACCTGCCCCAGCACTCCTCCTCACCAGAGGAGCACTTGCAGGGATTTCACATGCTTTAAATACAACCCAGCCTTCAGCAGAGGGGCTGCAAGTGACCTTGTGATGGTTCCCAGAGGGACATGTATGTGCTTAAAAGAACAAGACTGTCCCATTTCTCTTTGCAGGAGTGCTTGGCCGTCACTCCCCAGCTGCAGGGACATTGTCTTGTTAAAATGCACAAGCCACACACCAAGTGCCAGCCTGGCCATGGCTCCAGCCTCAGGTCAGCATCAACACGGCCAGTCTGAGCCTTTGCTTTTCAAATCCAGTCCTAATGTGCTTCTTTTCCTTTAGTCTCCCAACTCCCAGTGTTGGATTCTCCCCTTGGAATCAATCTAAAGAACATAAGCACCTCCTGATTTTGCCTCTGAGACTGGTAAACCATGCAGACAACGCATGGCTCTTTGAGCAGCGAGCCTGTCAGCAGGGACACGATGGCAGAGCTGCTCCTGTTATGCAACAGCATCATTGCTTCCTGTGCCAAGGCACCCACAGCCCTGCAAACCCATTCCCAAGCTGCTCCGAGGGGAGCGGGGACAGCCAGCACACACACGGCCACACACAACCCACATGCCCAAAAGGGACACTTCAAGTAATTAAAGATAGTGACAAGGAACAGTGAAACAGAAATCCACACTAAAAAAAAGTAAAAAAAAAAAAAAAAAGGGGGGGGAGGTGGGATTTGGATCCATGCACAGGCCATTCATGGAACAAAGGAGTTATTTTAAGTCTGGGCTGGAAATAGAAAACAAATTAGACCATGCAAGGCCTTTGTTGAAGATGATCTGCAAAGACAAATAGAAACGCCTGGAGAGGAAATTAAAAAAAAGCCCAAACATGAAACCACCCGGGCACTGGGACTGCAAAGGGAAACAGGGCAGGGGAGTGGAGAGGGAAAGGAAAGGAGTGACAATCAGATGCCATAAAGGAGACAGATAAGAAAACCAGTGCAGGACAGCCAAAGCAGACTAACAGAACTGATCCCTGGTAAAACCCCAGGGATGGAAAAACAGCTGAAAATGCCCCATTTTGTGGTGGAAGCCCATCTCAAAGTCCCAGATACAGAAATGCAGGAGTTGAAACTAAAAAGCACATCTGCTGGGGCAAGATGAGCTGTGCAAAGGAACAAACCAAACCCTCCTTCTGCCCAACCCCCTGCCTGGCAGCCTGGTGTGCTGCAATATTCACCCTGTGCTGCCACATCCACCTGGGATGGGATCCAGGCAATTTTAACCATGGTACAAGTGCAGACAGCCCGTTCCAGGGCAAAGCTCCTTCTCTCCCCACTTCCAGACCCCATTTCTCTCTTTTCCCTGCTCACACTGTACACCATCTTACATTAAACATGGACTTAAATGCTGGAACCATTAGGCATTTCTAATCTCAGTTGAATAAACACACACCAGCAAGTTTAAATCAAAAAACCCCACGCAATTCCTTGCTGACAATGATACTGTGTTAGCATATGGGAATTTCAGCCCCACTCCCAAGTGCATTGAACAGCACATTAACAACCATCACTGTTACAACACATCACCACTGTGACCACTTGCTGCTCCCAGGAGCTAACCCAGAGCCCAGGCTACCCAGACAAGCAAGGCTTTTAAAATGCAAGGCAGATTACAAAGCACCTGCGAGATTTATTTATATATTTTGCACAGAACACACTGCTCATTTGATTTTCAAACCCTTCAGTTCATGTTGCTAAAGAGACAGGTCCTCTGATGTCTTGGGCACATTCATGAAAGCGAGGGGAGTCATCTCCTCCAGATCCTTTTGTTGAACAAATTACTCAGCTCAGGAGTGACATTTTCAGTTATTTACATCCTGAATAAAGAAGGGAAATTCATTTTCTGGAGTTCCTAAGATAAGTTCTTTGAGGAAGATTGTACCACTAAACATTTTCTCCTTTCGCACATTCCCAGTTTTCAAAGGCGACAAAACATCTTTGCCTTCTAAATTATTCCTTTTCTTTCATGATCCTCTAATGATTCAGGAGTCTAAACTTCACAAGAGGATCTTTGAAGAGCACCAACTGCCAGCATAAAAGCTGAACTATTGTGACAAACTGCACAATTTAATGCCTCCCTAGGAAGACACGTGCAAAGGAACAGAATTACCCTAGGGAACCGAAACGAAGCCTGCAAATAAATTAAATGACCTGTAAACCAAGGTACTCAAAAATATATGAGATGCTATGCAACTGTGCCATAAAATATCACTAAAGGAAGGGGTCTTTTGGGAGCAGAGCTGTTTTAAACTAACCCATTTCACTCCTAGTTTTCACTGCAGTTGTTGCACACACCCAGCACAGCCCTGTGCACCAGACTCCGGATGGGAACTGAGGTAATGCTACTCAGCCACTTGTGATGGTCTGTCAAATGCCAGCTCTGAACCCTCCCCTGGGCTTTCCTCCTAATATCCTCCAGGTAATTACTAGCAGATAAAGTCAATTTTCAGCCCAGGTTAATAACTGAATTCCAGCTATTTGTTGCTGCATATTGCTGCTGCTTTCATTTCTCCCCAGGAACACTGATGAGAAGTTCTGGCTCGCTGGTGGCCCAGAGAAAGGAGCTGCTCATTAGTTCACAGTCAGACAGGTCCAAGCAGTAGCAGCCATTAATTGGCTATATTCTCCTTTTCTTGTCAAGGTAATTAATAGCTTCTAGCCAGAAAGTCAAAGTCTCTCTAGAGGCACCAAAAAATTCCAATGTTTGCATACAACGAGGGCAATTTGCAGTGAGGGAAGGGGAGCAGGAGAACATCACCTCCACCTCCACCTCCTCCTCCATCCCCTTGTCAAATACCCCGTACATAAACCACAGCCCACTGCAGCAAGAGGCCTGGACTGCAGCAAACCTGCTCTGAATCCACAGAGGAGTCTTACCCTGAAAAGAAGGAAAGGCTTGCACAGCTCCAGCTCCCTCCAAGGCAGACAGCACTTTGCAGGAGCCAGGTTTGGGTTATGTTTCTAGAGACAGGCTCACAGAACAGCTGGGGAGTCCCGATGTGTTTAATAACTGAACTCAGGCAAGTGGGCAATCAGGATTTCAGTGCTTCCCTGCCAAGCTCAGTCCTGCTGACAACACGCTGTCCAAAGCTGTCAGTCACTCCCCAGCAGACCAGGAGTCCTGCCTTGTCCATCAGGACACTTCTCAACTGCAGCCTGCTCAGACCCTTTGTCATTTGCCTCTCCTGGGCTTGGGGCAATGGTTTTCAGCCTGTCATTTACAGGTTTCTGGGAGCCTGAGGACTCAGTCTGCAGGAGCCCTTGAAAGGTGACTGTAATTCATGCTGCACAGATGAGATATCTTGCAGGGTCTGCTGCTGCAGGGAGAAGCAATGAACACTGGGGTCAGAAGACTCTGCTCTCCCTGCCCAGTCACATGGGAGGGAGGGGAAACTTTTGCCTTGTTTGCTGGCAAAAAGCCCAGTCCCTGGGCTATCAGTCCATCCTGTTTAGCAATTGCTGAACTCAAAGCTATTTAGTAATAATAATTAATAACTACTCTAAAAACCCCCTGAGCTGCCACTGTCAAGCTATTCCTAAAATGAGTCACTGGCCCAATTTGCTGTTGCCACTGTACAGGCACAAACAGGTACCTCCTGTCCCCCTCCACCTGTCCTGGGGCCAAGGTTTCAAAGGGCTCCTCACCCCCCAACCTTTCAGCCATGGAACAGAAACAAAGAAAACCACGAGGGAAGCGTGTGACACAAAGCAATCCTCCTCGTGTGGGCAGCACAGCTCCTGGGCAAACAGCAGCTCTGTCCCTGACTCACTGAACTCTCACCAAGCTGGTCTGGACAGGAGCACTGGGAATGCCAGCACAGGAAATAGGAGAGCCACAGCCTCAAGGTCAAATACTGCTTTTGTGGAGCTATAGAAACAAATTATGGCATAATCATCTTTCCAGAGTCCATCTGGGAGGTACTTAAGGATGCTTCCCAGTATTTCCATGCATTGAGCTAATAACCTTGATGAAGGCCTCAGATTTAAACTAAGATGAATGCTCATCATGCACAGCAAGAAAAGACATGGCATCCAAAATTGTCTCTGCTGAGGCAATGAGCTTCCTGTGGTATCAAGTTGAAATAGGGCAGCTTACACAGGGATAGCTAAGACAATTATTGCCCCCAAATCTCCATGACTTCTGCTTGGGCAGTTGAGCTGCTCATGAGACAAGTGCCTTTAACAGCCCTGCTGCTTTACTGGGAGTAGCCATTGATGGTGGATTTCACTGAAAATAGCTGTGGTGCCTGTGAGTGCTCTGTAGCACAGCACACAGCCCTTCCCACTGCTCCTGCAAAACCCCTGAGCCCAGCCAGGGAACACAAATCCAACCAAAAAAAGATAAAATGAAGCCAAATGCTTTTTAAATAGCCAAGAGGCCATCACAGCACTCCAGGCGTAAAGCAGTCACATCAGGAGTTACTCCTCTGCACAGCTGGGCAGTGTGTGTGTGCTCCTGGGGCCCCCTGACATGGCAAAGTCCTTATCTGTCCATCTTTGGAGCTGCAATTCCAGAAGAATTCACACCACTGGGTACTGATTACAGCTCAGTAGGCACAGACAGGCCACTTCAAACTGGAAAAACAGCAAGTTTCTGCATTTGGGTAACTCTCCAGCTTTTAAGCTGTACAGGAACTTTTATGGATGAACACAGCACACACACATTGTGAAGCTCTGCTGCATGCTTTACCCAGGAAATTCAGTCTGCTTTAATACAAAACGCTTGACCACAATTTCAGCCAATGGAAGAACTGTCTGCCCTACAAAAGGAGCAATGCCATCCTCCCAGCAGTTGGGAAACAGCAGGTTTCCCACACAACCACTGCCAGACTCTCACAGCAGAAGCTCTACAAAGCTCAGAAGTGCTGCCTTGCAGGACAGAGATGACCCAGGTGCAAGGCTGGTGACCAACTTAGGCAGGCAGGATAGGGAGCTCCTCAGTCCTCCTCCCACAGCTCCGGTTTAAGGGGTGTGAAATGACTTAATTATGCCCCTCAAGGCAGGAAGAAGTCGCTTGTCTTTAAATACTCAAACTTTTATTGCGTTAACAAGTTTTAACAAGGTCAAGGCTTGAACAGTAAACTCTAACCCAAAGGGGAATTTGCTGTTTCCCCTCTTGCAATCCATTAGTGTCCCCCACAGTTCATTTCTTATCCTTAGGTTAAAAGTGATAAACTTGACAGAGACAGAAAAATCAAGGAAAGAAAATATTAGAGCAGTTCGGGTAAATAAACCTTCATTTTCTTCATCCTATCACAATGTCCCAGAGCAGCACCTGGCACTGTACACAACACCCACACACATCCCCCTGGAAGGGCACAGGCAGACAGGGCACCCTCCTCTGCCTCTGGGAAACCCCCTGTGTTCCAGTCACTGTGGTCTCTGCACTGCAAACAGCTGCAGCACAGCTGGCTGGGAACTGAACAATGGGCTCAGGCCACTGGAGCCAACCCCTTCTCCCTCCATTTCCTACAGCATGCCTGATTGCTAAGGAGTAGGAAATCTCCAGAAACAAACACACTAATCTTGCAGACAGATGCTAGAGGTAAAGAAATGAATGCTGAACTCTTGAACAACATGGAAAGAGAAATATTAATTGCAGCCTTCCACAAAACCACCTCCCTGTTCCCCAGCCCAAGCCTGGAAAAGGCTTCCCAGTTTTGTTTTTACATCAGCCACCCACAGGGCAGGACCATTCCCACGTCCCCATGTGCTCATTTACATCATCAGCCTTGCCTAAATATTTCCAAGTCCTACAAGCTCAGACTGCCAAGGAATAGGACAGCATTACCATCCAAACATACACCACTCACCGAGATCATTTAACCATGTGAGCAGAAAGCCACCTACTAGGCAGGAGTGGGGACAGAGGAAAAATCAGCCTTTGCCAAATTTTACCTTCTTCCCACAGCCCTGTGAGAAGGGCAGAGCATCAGGGATGTGCCTTGCTCAACCTGCACTTGAGAGGTTCTGCTCCTTGTCCACTTGAGGATCCCTCAGCAGCAGTTACTGACCTGAGCAGAAGTGCCATCCATTGGACATAAAGCAGTTTTAATTCCTCCGAGCAGGAGTTTGTACTGGTTTGACTGAATTTGCCTTTAAATCAGGTCTGCTTCAACTGGAGCTGGTTTCCTGCTGCAATTCAGATATCCCATTACACAGCTCATCCCAGCTGCCAGCTCTGTACAGCTCAAGCAAATGGAAAGTTGAGCACTTCATGGAAAAAAAATGCTTTTATACACAGACAAAGAAGTGAGATTTGAAAAAGTCTGTCTTCTGTAATCCTGTGAACAGAATTTACCTCTAGGATCTGGTACTTGGTTAAATAAAGGTAAGGAGAGGTTGGATGGGGGGTTGAGCAATCTGATCTAGTGGAAGGTATGAGGGGCAGGGTGCTGAAACTAGATGATCCCTAGGGTCCTTTCAAACCCCAGCCATTCTGAAACTCTACTAAAACTCAGAAGACAGCACACTTCTGGACACGAAACAGGGTGCAGAGCTTTGCCTGTACCTCTTCTCTTTCAAAGCAGCCTTCCTGCTCTCCCACTCCAACTCAGCCTCTTCAGAGAAATTCCAGTTTGGCATCCCATGGCTCCAAACCAACCACCCTGTTCCCTTTACAACTTTTATCTTCCTCAGCCTAGATCAGACAGGGCCACAGGGGAAAGTGAAGGACCCCACCTGCTCTAGCAGCAGCCAGGTCAGCTGGGATTTGTGTGAATAGTCACCAGCACCACCAGGGCTCTGCTTCAAGTCAGCAAGGAGCTCTGTGAGAGCAGCTGGAAGGAGAGAAGCAAGGTAGGAAACTGTACTTCTGTGCCTTAAACACACTGTAGCAATGTACTTAATACTTCAACACATGAAATATCATTTCTGTCAACAAAATCAGTGTTACAGGTCCACAGCCTATTTTATTAGCTAGATGCTAATGGAGCTACAATACATCAGGTCCCATTTTTAAAGTTGCAAATAGTTTATAAAGGCTTAATCAATCATTAAATAGGTGTTTGAATAAATGGCTAAATCAATCATTATAAGCCCTAACTCTAAGTAAGCTATTGGACTTTGTAATAATTTGCAATATCTCCAGCTGAGATTCCCACACCTACGTACAGGACCCCATCATGTTCCAGACCTGAAGAACAGAACATGCTATCTATCATTTCTTAACTATTTGTGCATAAGCTTTAATGTAAATGTAGACCACATATTGCCACATTCCATGCGGGTGATGTTAAAAATGCAGATGAAGCACTGCAGAGCACTAAAAAGCACAGTCCTTTGGGACAGCACTGGAGAATATTTAATAAAGGCAAAAGCTGCAGGCTAATTTCCCCTGGGAGTTCCCATTTAGAGCCTGTCACAGTGAGAATCCATCACAGACAGCACTGATTCACCCAAATCTGAGAGGAAAACCTTTTTCCTTCCCCAGTGGCAGCCACCAGGACATCACCTTTGGTAAATGAAGGAGCACCTCTTGCAGAGCACTGCCAACAACCCACCCACCCTCTCTGTGGTATCCAGCAGTGGCATGGAGAGGGATGGAGCAGAGCTCTCCCCCAGTGCCAGAGCATCCCTGAGAGCTCCCACCCCAGCCCCTCTCATGAACCTGCCTGAGAGGGGTTGTGAACAAGCTCTTCTGTTTGATCCTCCTGTATTTCATGCCAGGTAGCTTTTGTAAATGCTGTTTAGCAATCCCAAAGAGCAAGAGATGCAGTTTAACACAGAGTGATACATTAAAGTCACTCACACCCTGCAGCACCACTGTTCTCTCTGGCACACCAACCCAAAGGTTAGCTATCAGCAGGTATTCAAATTTCAAAGTAAAACAGTTAAACTTTAAACCATTTAAAGTCTGTATCACACCCATGTGTGCTAAGTAGAGAAGGGAAAGGCATTCTGTCCAATGGTTTAAAAAGATTTCAGGTCACTGTCCCTTATGCAATGAGAGTTACTCAGCTGGATAAGATCAGCCGTTAAGCAGGATTACAAATTTATCTTCCCTCACTAGTGTGATCTTCTACTAATAATGGTATCAATGAAAAATAACATAGAAAATGTTTAAAGAATTGCCCTTTGAGTCACTAGCAAGGCACAAAATGCTCACATGGCAAGAGGCAAAATCTTTTTTAATTGCAAGGATGCTGCAAGAAACTGAGGTGGGCAGAGAGACAGAAAACAAAACACTACAGCCCTGGTGTCACCAGCAGCACGAGAAAACTCTGGCACTGCTGAGACCCTGCAAATCCACCAGGAGCTCAGCTGGGAGGAAAGAGGTGAAGCATCAGCAGCCAACTCATCCCAAGAAGCCAGGATTTGATACATTCTGCTTCTGATGGCACCTTTCTTTCATCTGTCCTGCCCCAGGGCGGTAAAAATAAATACAGACACAATCTAAGATATCCCTTGAGAGAATTAAGACAATTTTTAGTCTCACCCCCAGCCCCAGTGCTGAGCACAGTGCAGAACAGAGGCAGATCCAGGATCAGTGCTGGCCAACAACTGCCTCACAGCTCCCAGGGTGGGGACATCCCATTTTCCATCACCAACTGCCCCACACCTCCCAGGGTGGGGACATCCCACTGCCCATCACCAACTGCACTGACACTTCAATCTCATCCCACTAATCACTGCACCAGGGAACACTGGACTACTCCAGCAATGACATCACTGGGAGATTTGATTACAGTGCTGATTACATCATCACCCACAAGAGATTATGCAGCTTTCCAAATGGCACCAGCAGCTTCTAAATAGCTTAGGTGGAGGAAGCCACGAAGGACGTATAAATTTCAGAAGTCTCAGGCTGTAAGTTTAATGGAAGAACTTTCAACACTATCTTTTGGAAATATCTGTGCATGGACAAAGTATTTTCACATGCTGTTGCTCATGTCAGTGAGCCAGCACACGTTCAGGAGAATATTTTGGTTTCTGGAGAAGTCACAGGCTCGGTGAGTGAAGGCTCTGCATGAGCGTAACCAGAAGAACGTCACCGCCGGTCGCGGGGCAACAGGCAACCCCACATTGGCCAAGAGCACGATAAGGAATGTGTGTGCTGAACCATCTCCCTCCAGGGTGGGAAAAATACTTTTAAAAGCCTATTTAAATGACTTTCAGCAGAAGATAACAAAGTTTAATAACAGGAACTCAAATGAGAGGCAAGCACCCGTTACAGAGTCTGGCACTGTGAGTCCAGGAGCGTGAGAAGGACACTGTTTTGCTGTCCCCATGCCACACACCAGCATTAGCTCTGTCACGGGGTGCTGCTGCTTGCTCAGCCTTCCCTCCTCTGCGTGGACTATTTGCAGAAACAGCATTAAAGCAACCATCAAGCAGATGCTTAAAAAATGCAGAATGACGTTCAAATGACATCTATCCATAAATCAGCCCAAACCACAAACATCTGAAGAAGATTTTCACTTAATCCAATTTATTGTAATCTCTCTCTTTAGTTAAAATGACAGAAATGTCAAAATGGGACTTTACTCCTCTGTCAAAGCATCTCATGGTGAAAAAGGAAAATAAGCAGGCTCTCGCACGCAGCGCCACTTATTAGGTTAGAAATGTCAAAACTGTACTTTGATTCTCACTATTAGCAGTCACATCCACATGCTGTGCCCTTCTGTTGCACTTCATTTCCCCCAAAAGTGAGCACATAGCATATGCTCCATGCCAAGCATCATGCAGGCAAAACCACAAGTTTCCCATTCCTGTTGCTGATGACCCTTGTGCTCGTCCCTGCCTGGGAGCAGGCACACCCTCCCAGGGCCTCTCAGATCACACACAAACAGTATTCTTTGCCATCAAAGCTCTCAGGAGGACTGTGTTCTGCTGCTCCCAAAAAATAAAACAATGACCCAAGCCTGCTCAGCAGACCAACCTCAAATTGCTCTCTCCTATGTCCCCACATTAATTAGCAAATGGGGTAATTGACTCTCTGCCTGGGAGTTAAGCACGTGTGTGTGTCCACAAACACATTTCCATGTGTGAGAGTGCACATCGTTTTCCCCAGTGGTCACAAAAATTAAGCCATATTCCAAGAGTCCAGGGAAGTGAAAGAAAAATACCTACTGTCAGGAGTGGGGTCTTCATGCATTATTTAACAAGAACTCTGTTGGCAAAACTGGTGTTGTTTTTATATAAAAGCTAATAGAAATTGTACCTCCAGGTGTCAAAACACTGATGGTAATTCCTGCTGCCTCAGACATCTTGATGTTTCAATTTTAGCAGTATGAGGAGCCTGCAGGGAATCCAAGAGGGTAAAGTGCTTGTACTCAAAGAGAAGCAGAGAGAAGGAGAGCCTTTTTATTTCCTTATAAAGGGCTCAGGGGAACAGTTCTACTCACTGGAATTATCAGATCTGGTTCCCCTGCTCCTTCCCTTCCTTGAAAGAGGAAAGAGCAAGATAGGCTAACAAGGAGTGATTGTATTGTGTCGACAGAGGCAAAAAAAATCCACGAGGCTGCAAAGGAGAAGCAAAAAGACAAAGAATTGGTGAAAAGAAGATATCACTGGGGTGCAGCAGCACAAGAGCAGCTGGAACTAACAGGACACTTCAATGATCTCCAGGGAACAGAAAAGCTGCAATGGAAGAGCAATTTTAATACAAGTTGGGTTGTATTAAGGTTGTGACTAAAGGCCTAGTGCTGTGTGGGACCCCTCCCTCACTAACTTCCACCTGTACTTCTCCAGCCCATCACAGCTCCACAGAGCAGTGACAGGCCTGTGAAACAGTAAGAGACACATCAGGAGTCCTCTCCCTGACCACCCCAGAACATACACCCAGCTCCAGGCAAAATCAGAGCCACAGCAAAGGCACCATGCAATAAATAATCTCTGACATTTCAATAATCAATTATGGCACCTATGAAATAGTGGCTCCAGGCCAAGGCTGCACCTGAGAACCACAGACAATGCAGACCACTGTCCCCAGGTACCCCAGTGGAGGCTGTGGGGAGGAAGGTACAGCTCTCCAAATCCACCCTCCTGGGCTCAGTGAGTAGGAAAGCCCCAGGTTCCACCTCCTGGTCTGGGCAGTCCCGTTTCCGTATCGCTTCCACCATGGGATGGCGGGGGGGACAGACAAGGAGAAAACAATAGCTCAGGAATCCACACACAGCTCAGCATGGAGTTCAAGGAAAAGAAAAACAGCTTCTCCAGGCAGCCACTCAGCCAGGGACACAAAGGTCCTGGAGAGATCCTTCATTGGGTCATGAACTTTCGCAACCCCACTGCAAAAACAGCGCTGAGGAAATTCCCAAGGAAAAGTAAATGGACACAAGAGCAAGCTCAGACAAGGAATGCCAGGACTGCTGCTGATCCCATTGCACAAAAGCACATGCCCAGTCTCCTTCCACCTGGCAGCCAACTAAAGAGCACGACCACCTCGTGGAGCTGTACCCAAAGTACCCCAGATCCTGCTGTGCCAGGTACCTGGAGCACAGCAGGGCTGGGAAGTGACCAGGGCACTCCCCTCCCACACGGATCTGACCCTGTAAGGTTTTCCCAGCCATCTCCAGCAGGCCCCCTCCCCACTCTGTCTGCCCAGGTATCACTTACGGGTGGCTGACATGTCAGGGATGGGCGGCCATCACTCCCACCGGCTCTGAGAGAGTCATTTGTTGCCTTCTTGCTCCTCCAGCCATGTCTCACAGTGCGTGGTATAAACTTTAAGAGGCAATGACCTCATCGGAGCTGGGAAGAGGGAGGCGGGGAAATTGGCTACTTGCCACCTTCTCATTTTTCACATAAGAAAAATAATTTATGAGTGAAAGCCCATTTTATTCATCTGAAAAAAAAAAAAATCCTACTAAAAGCAGCAGGCCTGCCTTGGAGTGCATCACTCGTACAGCAGCTCCTGGAGCAGCACCCACCTGGGGTGATACAGAGAGGGAACCCCAGCATTCCCTGTACTCCCTGCTCCAAGGAACAAACCCCCAGGCCCCCCCAGACACCTCGCTGATCCACCAACCCCACAGAGCACATCAGGCTACAGAGCAAGCATCCCTCCCCTCGCTGTTAAGGCTGGCTTCCGTTAAGGCACAGGGAGGGACTTCCAGCTCTCTCTAATTTGTAACTCCTCCAAAAGGGCAATTAAGCAGCCAAACTGTAGCTGTGACTGGGATTTCAGCTCAGCTCTCTGTGATGAGGCCATCAGACAGGGCTCTGCAGCGAGCAGTAACTCCAAGGCATGTCATTAATTTTGCCCAGACATGTATCACACCCCATTTCAGAACGCACACGGAGCATGTGTGCGGTGCTCTGCAGACACAGGACACACAGATCCTGCACACTCACACATTTTATATACTTGTATTACTTATGTTATAGATTCACACATACATTACTCATAGCTCTTACGAACAGAACATACAGTTCATCTTGGCATAAATCCCAGAGAAAGGAAAAAAAACCCCAAAACCCCTGCAGTAACAAATCCAACTTGCATTGAATCCAACAGCATCTGTGGTAGGAGTTAGAGCAGTATTATGGATCATTAAATGATTGAATTATTTTGTGTAACACACCCATGTGTCTCTGATAACAGCAAGCAAGCCTGCTGTTTCAAAGGACATTTCCCCAGGGAAAGCATGTCACCACTCTCCCAAGTTTTTGCCCATAACTGTGGGAAACTGTGGAAAAAGCAGCTTATTTCTGCAGTGTGCATTCAACAAGCTGTTGTGTACATCAGCTCCACTAAGACACCCCTGAGTTCAAGACAGAGCCCAAATATGTTCATATGGGACTGCAGCTGCCCTAAGAAGTGCAAAATCTCTGAGTCACAAGTGCTGGTCGACACTGGAATCCACTCTCAAAAGCAGTCTGGCACAGCAGTGGGATATTTCATCTGTCCACACCATACAACAGTGGCAAGAAGGCAGATTAGCACGGACTGAGAA
Source organism: Serinus canaria (assembly GCF_022539315.1). Taxonomy (NCBI): domain Eukaryota; kingdom Metazoa; phylum Chordata; class Aves; order Passeriformes; family Fringillidae; genus Serinus; species Serinus canaria. The sequence continues at coordinate 12,211,002 of NC_066329.1, forward strand.
GGTAACTCCTTCGTAGGATGCTGTGCAATGAAAGAAAACTAAAAAAATAAAAATCCCAGCACACTGCAGATTCTATACACCTTTGTAACCTCTGCAGCAAGTTTGCAGCATATCAAAGCATTCTTCTTCATCCCCTCCAAAAACGGGATTCCGTCACTCTTTGGAGTTTTACACCCCGTGTTAAAGAGACTTAGAAAGTCACAGCTGCAAGATTCTCATTTACTGAAGGAGAACTGAGCACGATGAGGAGCAGCACAGCTCAGCCCAGCTCTGACTGTCCCAGCACAGCCCTCCCGTCCCACCCGCACATCCCTGTCCCTGCTGCCACTTCCCAGCCCAGCTGAAGCCCCATCTCACCATCTCCCCTGGAATCCCCACCCCACCACAAGTGTCTTACCAAGGATTACAGGACCACGACCCTCAGAACCAGCAAAACCACCCATTCTCAAAGTTCTGCAGGAAAGTTCTCCAGCAATAACTCCCCGTATGTGACAGCAGCACCAGAGCAGCAGCTGCAAACTCCCACCGGCCTGAGCCAAGTCAAAACACACCGAGCGCCGCTTTCCAGGCAAACCCAAATTACAGCATCATCTGCTGACTGCTCCTGGGATGAACAAACCCACATTAATTGCAGGCTAAACTTTGCAATTCACCTCTCAAAAGCACAGAAACACCAGCAAAACTGCTTTGATCCCACTGACAAATCCCCTCTCCAGCCAACGCGTGAGACCAAAGCTCCAGGGAAAAAAAAAATCCCAAACTTTTTCTCTCCTTTTCCCTTGTTGCTACCCTCCCCATAAAACTACATGCTCCCCGCCAAGGAGGGCTGGAGGGAAAAAAAATCACCTCAGAAAGCAGCAGGGGCTCACAAAACCTTGCACTTCACCTCCAGCAGCAAGCAGCCGGGCGAGCGCAGGAGCGTGTGCTCAGCCTCCAGCACTGAACGCTGCTTCTGTGTCGCCGGGCCAAGTCCCAGTTTTTCAAAGCAACTTCTTTCTGCTGTGGCCTAGTTTAGTTCTCCACACAAAATGCCACCAAAACAAAAGCTGCCCAGCCAGCCGGGGGAGGGAAGTGGGGGGTACTTACCTAGCAGCATCCCCACATCACCTCCTGCATCTTTAGCAGCCACTCTTTAATTCAAAATAAATAAATAAAGCGAGGCCACACAGCCTTAAAACCAATCTGGAAATGAAATGGAAAGCCTGTAATTATTTCTCAATGCTCCTGCCAGTCTCAGCCTATAAACACAGTGGATTACATAAGTCCACCCCTCCTGTTTTGAAGCCAAAAGTATGAGCTTTTCCTCCAGCTCTGGCAGCAAGTAATAATTCCTCGTCGGCATGGCAACGCTGGCTGGCTTCCAGCAGACAATGGGCGAGTTGAAATACTGCTACGGCCTTTTTATAGCTTAGCTCTGAAAAACCTCTAAAATATTAGCTATCTGATGGCTAACCCAACTTGACAACCTCTCCTCCTTTAACCATTTCCTTCCTGCACCACCAGCAGGAATGGTCCAGATGGTGCAGGGTCACAGGGCAGTGGAGCAGGGGATGCTCCTTTTCCCAGGGACAGCACGCAGGAACCGTTTCCCATCTACTGGATTTGTTGATTTGTCACAGACACAGCATCTGCAATAAGTGCCACAATCCCATCTGGGCTCTTCTGGGGTTATTTCAGTCTGTTACTCAGCAGGTACATTTGCTCTGCTCACTGCCTCCAGCGAGCTCCGTGTGAGGTTCTCCTCCAGCTTGCCTGGCCTGAGAGAAAGCAGACCACAAAATAACACTTTGTGCATGTGGTTCTGTCACTGCCCTCCTGGGCGAGCTGTGAGCAGGCTGGTGGGGCTTTGGGTGTGATATGCAGAGCTGCAGGGAAGTAAGATGCTTCAGAAATCCTCCCTCGTCAAATGCTGGGAGAAGTCATGTGTCCTTTTGGGACAGCAGTGCAGGGATGTCCTGCAGAAGCAGCTGCACTCGAGATGCCCTGTGCCCCTGTGGCAGTGTAGGGCAACCTGCCCATACTGTTAGGGCTTATTCTGAAGCTGAACGAGTTAAAAGCAGTAACACATCCTGGCAAGATTGAGAAACAGCAGCAAAACTCAAACAGAAGAGAAACAGACACTCAAGCCATCATTAATGTCAGTGGTGTAGGAAGACTGATGAAGTTAAAGAGCCTTATGATTGTGTTTCAACCAAATCCTACTGAAACGAGCAGCTAACACACACACACACAGAGCAGCCCCCAAGATCATGTGAAGTTAATATTTACCCTGACTACCCACACACTCTGTCCAGGATGACCCCACCACCTCCACACCCTGGCACAGACCCTGAGCACCTGAAGGCCAGCAGGTCCCAGCTGCATTTACACCTCTGAGCACGAGCTCAGTGAGTGCCACTGCCCTGAGGAAAACTCACCCCAAGGGCTGGGAGATCCTCTGCAATTTGCTGAATTTTGCAAGTTAGCAAATAAGCAAAGAAAACAATAGAAATTAAAGGGAAAACTGAAGAACAGCAGAGCCAAAGCCACCACAAAAAACAGAGTTAACTCCATTCTCAATGCTCAGTTCTCAAAACAGTGTTGCCCGTGTTCACAATCCAGCTCCATTTCTGGCAAGAACGCTGGGAAACCCAAAGGCTGCTGCTCTGCACTGGTGGCTCTCCATGGCCAGCCCTCTGCACACAGCAGCCCACTGCCCCGTGATCTCCAGGAAAGACTTGAATGCACGACCCCTGGGAGTCTTTAACACTCAAAACCAGAAGGCAAACAAAAAAAGAATATTTCTTTCTAAATCTCATTAAGTTGCAGAGCATGATTATGATTTTCTAATGTGTAGAGGTGATAACACTGCTTGGAGCTCTAGTTCAATTAATTATTTTATGGGAATAAACATACCAGGAGAGACTAAATGCAAACCATAAAGGTTCCTTGGTAACATGTCAGGCTCACAGCTGCTCAGCCTTTGATACAAGGCTACAATTCCTAATGCCACAGAAGAGCCTAATTCCCACAGCAAAAAGAAAAAAAAAAAGTCAAGCAATCATCTCAGCACCAACCAGGATGCAGCACACCCTGGCAGATGCTGGTTCCTATAGCAAAGTGTGCAAGATGGCCAAGAGCAGCAGCTGTTGCTGCTGATAATTAAATACACGTTATGCTACCAGAAAGCCAAGCAGAGCCACACAGGAGAGGAGAGAAAACCAGACTTGTCATGGAGCATCTACCTGAATCTCATGAGCTCAGAATGGGCTGAAGTTAAGGCATGCCTACCTTAAGTCTCTATGTTGTTTTTTCTAATGAGGACTCTGTCTCGAGACTGGAACACTTGTGTTTTCTAGGTGAGAATAACAATTTAGTCTCTTTTTAATGGTAAATTTTCTGGGTTTCACTCCAGGTGAAACACAAACCACAGAGAACCCCAAGAACTTCCATGGGCTTGGGACTTAGAGCTGTGTCTGTGGCATTCAGCAGAGCAGGGCTATCTTTTGCTCCTCTATTCCAGGGCAACCTCAGTGTGTCTCGTGATCCCTTCCTGAGCAGGCTGCATTTGATCCCAGCCTCCTGTCCCTTCCCCCAAAACCTCCAGCCCAATTTGCTGTTACCAAGATGACATCCAAGAACATGACTAGAAACAGCCTGAAGAAAAACCCCAAGCCATTAGGGAAACCAAAACTGGTATTTCCTCCTGTGGGTAACACACCACGTGCCTGCAAAGACAGCACCTCTTAAGGTGGGCATCAGGAGTCACGAGAAAATAGTGAAGTCAGGGCTAAAACATCTGGAGAAACCTCCCTGCTCTTACACAGACCAACCTCTGTTCTCTGGGTAAGGAACACCCAGCCCCACCATGACCCCAGACACAGAGATGGATGATGCAAGATGAGGAGTAACAACTGCAAAACCCTGCTGAAACTTTAAAATGGCATCACACTACACACTCTTCCAGCTTAAACCCTTAATTAAACAGACTATTCTTTATGGTGCTGGAGCCACTCCAAGTCCCATTGTTAAATTTAAAATAAAACCCCAAAACCCCACAGCATCTGTAAGACATTAGAACGTTCAATACCGACTTCTTTATTCAGCTTTAAGACATTATTTATTAATTTTTCCCCTCAAACCCCAAATCTAAGGATTTAAAGGAAATAACCACCAGCACCTCTTACAGAATGTTGTTGTTTGGTTTTTTTTTAATGAACCTTCTGCAATAATATCCTTGACCTTTAACAATTCCAGACCAATTAGGTGCATGTTTGATCTTGCACAGCCTCTGCATGGCCAGGGCACATTCAGTGCTGGGTGTCAGGAAGAAGCAGACTCTGCAGCCTGAAAGCCACCTCCAAATACAATCCATTCATGCACAGGGACAAAACAAGAAGGCAGATTTGACCACAGAAAATCACTGGGAGCACAAGAAAAATACATCAGAAAATCAATTTTGATCACTGCTAATAAAGCTGGAAACACAAGCCAGAACCTTGTTGTTATAACCTCCATTATTCCAAGGTGGGTCTTCACTTCTCCTGCTCTCCCTGGAGAAGGAGCCACTTGCAGCCACTCACAGCTCCTGTAGCAGCCCTCAGGTGGCCCCCATGGCCTGGAAAACACATGTTCAGCCATGCCAAGGGACCCAGATGTGGTGACTTCCCTGACAGGACCAGGAGAAGAACTTGGGCTGAATGCCAGCCTCTGCAAAGTCATGGGGAACCTCTCTTCACCCATTCACTGCAGGGAGAGCAGGATTACAAGCTGAAATATCACCTGTCAGCAACCTCTGAAAACATGCTGGCAGACCATGACAAACCTCAAGGTTTCCATAAAGCTCCTGCAACTTTAACACCACTGCTGATATTTCTCCTGCAACCAGTTTCACAGCCTCTGACACAGTGTGAGGTGTCAGGTGGAAGAGTAGATGACCCAAAGATTAGCAATGTGCCCAAGGTGCACCTTGGCTCCACGAGCAGCCTGCCCAGATGGGGGTACCAGATCAGGGACTGGCTCCCACCATCAAACAGCCAGCCTACACACCAGAGTCAACTGCACAGGCACTTTGATCTCTGTTCAGGTGATAACATCTTACCTGGGCCACATCCTCGGGCACTCCTGCCTGCTTGCTCACAGCAACTCTGCTGAGCCATAAACATGAAAAGGGCAGCAAGGTTTGCAGAAAATCCCAGTAAGTTCTCTCCAGCAGCTCCCACAGTTAATTAAACTGTTCAATCACACATGCTTTAAAGTACGTGAAATTAAAAAAAAAATAATATCCCCCAAAGAAATACAAAAGCTGGACAATTGGTGGAAGCAGGTTTGTTTGATCAACTCTCCTCCACCTGCCAAGCAATTCTGTGGCCACAGTAAAAAAATCCTTCAGGCAACTCAGTCCTGTGTGCTGATCCTACCCTGCAGCTCCAAGTCTCCTACACCCACAGCTGCATGGCCAGGGCTAAACCATCCCTATGCTCCACAAGCCAGAGCCTCCAAAAAACACACCCACCCCAGGTACAACTGCACACTGGGCACACCTACCCCCACCAGAGCCTGCAGCAGAGAAAAAGCTTTGCAAGGGCCAAGCCACATCCTTCAGAACAGGCTCCAACGTCAGAAAATTCTGTTAACACAGGCAAAACAAAGGAAGCATGTGGCACGTACGTAGGAACCAAAGGATGTTGGATGAGGAACACAAAGAAGGGAGGAGGTGGAAAAAGACGACTCATTCAAGGATCTGTGCAAAAAAAAAGCTGACATTACTAGGCAATGCCTTTCCAAGTGGATCAAGAAGTCCAGTAGCAGAGTACACCCTGCAGTCAGTAGGGAAGGGGAAAAAATCCAACAAAACCGAGTAGGGAAGTAGTTCATCACATCTTTTAGTGAAACAAAGTGGAAGGGAATAAAAACAAAATCAATAATCTGATCCCAAGCCGTGCTTTACTCCAGTAAGAGTCTTCTCTGTTTCTGTGAGTTCTGGACCATGTCCTTGCCAAAAGCACTGCCTAGGCAATTTTAAAAAATATTTTAAAAGCATCAAAAACTAGATGTCTGAAAGGTCTATCAATACAGTGTGCAGAGCCCTGAGCATCTTCCTGACACCTGGGAGAGAGGTGCAGACATATAAAAGGCCACATGGACAAACAGATCCTGAAAGCAAAGCAAGAACATGGTGAAGATACTCAACAGCAAAGTTATAAACCAGAGCAAACTCCTTAAAGATCAAAAAAACCAGCTAGCTCAGACTGGATGTGGAACCAGAAGGAAAGATGAGTGGAAACACAAGCCACTCCTGTGCAAGCCAAGAAGCCAGGGAGAAATTGGAGGACAAGTATTCAGCCACCGACTGGCAGAAGTCACAGGAGCTTTGAAACATGGCTGGAACCAATGTAAAGCTTTTTTTTAACTCAGGAAAGGGTAAGCTCATAGCCATCCAACCACCACACCAGTCCTCTTCCGACATTTCCTGATTTTCAGTCTGAAACAGAAATATCCTGTCAAGAAAAAAAAAAAGTCCAAATAAAAAAATCTAAATGAGAGGGCTGTACCCAGGCCATGCAACTCAGCTGCTTCCCAAACACACACCACTGTTATCTGTTTATTCTCAGCTGGAGCTTCCCCTCCACGTCCACCTCCTCCCTCCTTTCACTTACAAACTGATATGCCATTTAAGATCTCCTATCTGCTGGCTCTGCCCACTGCATCCTCAGCATTTAAAATAAGCTGTGACAAGCTGGGTAAACCCAGGCACTATGAATACTGCAGAGCAGAGTGGCTGAGGGGTATTGCAGTCTAGTCATATGCTTCAATATTTGTCCCCAAGAACTCGGCCAATCCATTTAGCAATGGAGCAGGACTCTAATAATAGACACAAGGATACACAGGAGATAAATGTACACAAGACAAAAATAAATCCCAGCCTTGTTATAATTTTAATACGGGAGCTAAACTGGGAAACGATAAATGAAGACTGTTTCCACAATTGAGTCAAGAGGAAAATTTAACTCCCAAGAGCCCAAGAGTGAACACAGACATTCAAAACTGGATAGGAATTCTCAGGAAGTTGGATGGGCATTAATCCTAAAATAAGTTTTTCATTATTTCAAACTACACCAAAAAACCTAACACTTTTAAGAAGCAGACTTTAAACAACTGTGCATGTTCTCAGTCATCACGCTGTGAGGCCACCATCCATCTCAAAAGTTGCTCTGAGCTCTCTGTAAGTGGTTTAGCCCCACAGCAGCTCATTCTAATCTCAGTCAGCGATCTCAAATTGAAGTTCTAATACACACATATACATCTATAAACTCCTACATGCATTTTTCCTTTATGAGCTTCAGTCTGTCTTCACTCTACATGGTTAACCACGCTCCCCCACAGCCCTGCCTTTGCTTTACAAAACAACCTCTGGTGTTTATGAGATTAACTATTTCCCCATGGAAATTATCTGAGGGATAACTCTTCCCTTCCCACAGGAATACCCAGAAGAGCCTCAAAGATTTCACAACCTTAAGCCCTGTGTCATCATGACTTATGCTTCTGCATACACAAACATCTTCTGTGTGATCAAACGAGGAGGCAGAGCAGGGGCTGTGGGCCAATGTGATGCTCTGATCCGACCCCTGGCCAGATGTCTCCAGCCCAGGGTTTCACCTAGCAGCTCTCAGACACTCCCCAAGCATCCAGACAGGGGAAACCACCATGTTCTTCAGCCATCTGCCCCAGTATTCACCACCCTACCTGTCCATCCAGCCTCTCCTACGTGTGACCATGTTCACAACCAGGTGCTCCAGCTCTGCATGGAAGCAGCTTTGTGACTGCCCATGGTGGGGCCTCTCACAGGGCAGCTGAAGGGGACTGCAAACAGTCCTGGTAGTCCTCCCATCTGATTCCCCCAAGCTCAGGTTCTGCAGCTCAGCATGCACAGCATCATTACCAGGAGTGATGTGAGATGATCCAGAACAGATCTTCAAGCCCATCCTCTGCTGAATGACAACTGCTTGGCCCTCCTGTCCTCCCTTACCAGCCACCCCTGCCCATGGCTTCACAGCTCATTAAAAGGCTGAGCATTCTCCTTCAGGTGACTCCCAGACTGCAAGGAAATCCACAGTGGCAGAGGAGTAAGACTGGACCAGGCTAAATTTCACTGCATGTTTATCTCTGCTCAAATCATCCTACTAAAAAGGAGAAAACAGTCATGTTCCAGATGGGAGAGACTTTTTATAGCCAGCCATGGATATCTGGCATGCTTTACTGAAGGTCTTTCATCATGCACACAAGGTATAATGCTATCTAGTAATCTGAGGAAACATCCATGGGATTTTCAACCTCCTCTAGAAATTGAGATTCAACAGGAAACCACAAATACACCACGCAATTAATTTTTCTTTACCAAATGTTTCCAGTCATGTCGCAATTTTAACAGTAAGCAAACTATTTGGGTTCTTTCCAGTTCTTGTGCAACAATGTTCCTCATTTTTCATTTTATTTTTTAAAGAATCTGGCTGAGATTTTTTTTTTTAGAGGAGAGTTTAAAACAAGTTAGGAAGTCAGTGTGAATAGATCATACTCTCCCTGTTAAATACTCACGCCACCACCCCCCCAAGTTTCCATACCACATAGCAGAGGTTTTGTACAAACAAAGTAAAGACTTTTCCCAGCTAAAAATACAGCAAGCAGCCTAAGAAATAAGAGCAGAACAACATCTCTACCAACACAGGCAACGCTGAGCTATCTGAACCACATAAATAAAAGTCTCATTCAAACATTCCCCCACTCCCCTCCCAACACCATTCCAGAAGAACAAAGAAACATTAAGTCTTACTTTCCTGGTGTATATTTGATCAGACCTTCTGTTAACACCAAATGACAACAGCAATGAAGGGAAGAATATCACAGCTAAACAACCGTCTACCATTCCCCTTCCTTCTGCCGAGCCCGCGCTGACGCAAGGATGGAGCAGCTGCTGTCTGTTTTTAAACAGCTCCATATTTCATAAGAAGCTGCTGATTTCTGAAAGGACAGAAAACCCAGCCAACGGCTTACAAAATAAGAACCAAATTAAAGCAATTCAGGACACACTATTTAAACATGGTGTCCCTTTGCTCAGCCTCCCTCCAGCGTACCACCGCAATGAAATTCCTAAGACACGTCTGTCCTCTGTCTCAGCCTGCTCCCTTATCACCACAAGCACAACTTTTAAGTATTCATCTAGCACAGAGCAGAGGACAATGGAAAATCCCTCCCACAGCTCCAGATAAAACAAATGCTTGAAATATGGCAGAAAACAAACTTGTGTCCAGCTTGATGCGATCACAGAAACTACTTCACCAGATTAACATAACCCTCCTCTAGCTGTGTGTTCTGCTGCTGAGGGATTTTATGTCTATTTTATCAACAATAAACAGACATTTGGGATGGAAGGACTCTCCTTGAAGGACACAGCCATGTCTCAAACTTTTGAAAACATATCCCACAAAATATATAGCTATTGATACTAATTTATATTTAATCACAAATGTATCAGGTATCTGGGAAACCTCTTATCACCACTAGAATTCCACATTTGGGTCTTCTAAAAAATCTGCATCATAGCATACAGGTCACTGAGTATTAGGACCTGAAAAGAAAGAAGCTTAAAGCTTCTCTGTTCTGACTCTGCAGCTCTCACTCTGGCTGTTAAAAGCAGTGGGTTATACCAGGCCAGTCCCTCCCGAGGGGCTCCAGACACCCGCTGTCTCCTTTCTAGTTAATAGCTGCTGTAAGAATCCTGCTTTTTTGGCTGTTTGTGTCATGTTGATTAGCTTAGATAAGGGTTTGGGGAAGGAGCAGGGAGAAGAAGAGAGCATGTAGGGGGAGGAGGATTTAAAGAGGGGGAAAAAAAGGCTTTCATCTGCTCTGATAATTAGCAGGTCATGCTGAAAATGATCAGCATCCCTTGAACGCAACTGCGCATGAAATGTGCAGAGCCCTGCTCAGGTCACTGCACCCATGCAAATCACTTTGTTATATCCCTCACTACACCCTGTGGTTTACCAAACTCCTCTGCCTTCATCATGACCCTAGCCAAGATCCTTCTACTCCCACGTGGGAGATGGGGGGTCACAAGGGTCTCCAATCTGGCTGCTCTGTCACAGGGCACTGGGCATGGAGGTGCCAAGGCCAATCAAGGACTAATTGAAGGTTTGCAAAAGACCTCCAGATTCTCTGATGAAGGGGAAGCACTCATCATTTCTGGAGAAAAGGTGGTTGCGTGATCCTCCTGTTCATCACCTAGAGATTTTCCCAGGGAAACCATCAACAAGGAAGAATCAGACTGCCCTGAACGTGACAAAAATCTTCTGTCATTCATCACCTGTAGCTGCTGTCCCAGGTGCCTCCCTGCAGAGCATTTATTGCTTCACACAGAACAATCCCCCTGCCAGCTGTGGGTCCCCAGGAGCACAGCCTCTGCATCAGGCAAGCTTTGCTACTACACTGAAGACACCATCTGGGACTTAGCACATAAATCCTGGTGCAAAATGAACAGTGGGGCAGGGGGGAAATTCAAAAAGCAGCCACAGAGCTCTGGTCATTTGGGCTGTCCCTCCTCCTCACACCTACTCTCGTCTTCAGAAAAGTCAGGAGTCATCTCCTGGAGGGGCAGGACCAGTTCTGCTGGAGCAGAGGCCCTTTAATAGACCTGCCCTTCTCAAAAGGAGGTGAAAAGATGATAATGACAATGACAATTCTTCCTCTGATATACTCACATCCTTCTATTAAGGACACATTACCTCAAAGGTCAGTAATTGCCAGCCAGAGCCAGCTCTGCCTTGACAACCCATCTTCAAAATGCACTGAGTGCCTGAGTGTGCCCAGGACAGGGAGAGACTGCCCTCAACGTGCTGTCTGGAGAGAGAATTCCCTTTGGTGGCTCTGATGGCTGCATTTTCTCAAGTACCTCGGATTTCAGCAGCTTTTCCTCACTTCAAAATTGTTCTTCTGCCTCAGCTTATCCCCAAACTGACACACACCTTCAAAGAGCTGCTGTTTGAAAGAAGCCCAGGAGGATGGAAATTAAGAGATTATTTTCAAATAGAGAAATGGGCTAAATCATTGTGCCCAATTACCAGATGTGCCATCCTGCTTCGTGGAAACAGGAGCAACTTGCCAGGCACCACAGGGATGGGAAAAAACAGGGAACAGTCCCACCAAGGAGATCAGTGGGGCACAGGAACCAAGGAAACAGCACTAAGGCTGGTCTAGGAGCAAACCAGAAACCCTCTGCAGCAGTGTAAAAAACCATCACATAAGCAGCAGAGACAGTTATCACCCAAACTCCCTCCACACGTCTCAGCAAAACAGAAAACAGCAACGCTGCAATGGTCACAAGAGGATCAGGCAAAGCAAACTGAAGTGTAAAACACATCCCTCTGTGGTACCAACATTCACCTGGGAAAGGGGAAGCTTCAGCCAAGAGGGCAGTGTGGAGTTCCTCAATGACAAACCTACAGCAATTATTAGAAAGGCATCATCCATACATAATTTTGAATTTAATTTAATTAGGCACCCTGCTAACTTCATTACTTATTTAACTGGACTGCTCATTCAATTTACATTACTACTGTTCCAGATAACTGCTCCAGGCTCCATGCAGTGGGAAATGCACAAGAGGACACATTTGGGAATGCTGTAGCCCCAAGCCACAACTGGGAATGCTGTAGCCCTAAGCCCATCCCCTGACACTCAGCATTTCTCCTAGGACAAAGGCATTGATCATATCTAAGGTTTTATTTTTCTACCTGCATGCAAAGAAGAAGAGCTCAAAGAGTTAAAAAAATAAGACAAAAAATTCCAGGTAAAACCCCCAGATTTATCATTTTTAATGCTTGTGTACACCAGTCGAAGCAACAGCCTCCTACACAGTTGCCAGATTCTTCTTTTTCACCTAAGAAGTACAGAAAAATAACACTCCATGGGGCTTGGGGGAATATCTATCAGAGCACTTCACTCACCACCCAAGAGCATCTTTATAAAACCTCTCCAGAACATGATACATCAGGTCAGGACAGAAATCAGCAAAGGTCTCACGCAAGCAACTGCTCGTGCCACGCTGCTGGGCTGGGGAGGTCAGCAGCCTGGAGCCAAACCTTTCACACCAAATCAAAGCCAGCAATGGAGGATCCGGCTCCCAAAGCCTCACTGGTCAGCATCCTCCTCCCCACTGCCTCAGACAGTCACATCCCTCCTCGTCTGGCAGCTCTGCCTGCCCTCACCAGCTGCTCAGACACAGCAGAATTTTCCCAGGCAACTTCAGGAGTCTCCTTGGAGGACTGAGTCCAAAGCCTCAATTCCCTGCCTGATCAGAAGGGATGCAGCAGCGTGGCTGTGAAATGGAAAAGAGGCAACAGCACCTCAAGCAGATTCCTGACACAGCCTGAAGTATGCAGGAAGATACCTCAGCCTTAGACTGCAAGACTCACAAAATTCATACACATTTAAAAAGATCCCTGACTGACAGGAGTAAGAGAGTGTGACGTGGTACAGACACCAGCCTCAAATTAAGCAATCCTCCTGTTGTGTTTGGATTGAGGTTTTTTTAATTCCTTCAGTTCAACATTTCTTCTTTCAATCAAACTCCTCTGAGAATTCTGAGCATCCCTTTAAAAAAATATGTGAACAAAAAGCTGGAGAGCAGCACAAAGCCAGGAACACCCCAGGACAGCCATCCATTCCTTGTGCAACAGCCCTGTTAGCAGGGAGGTGCTGCTCACCACAGCATCATTACCTCGGGCAGTGTCTTCAAGGCACTTGTGACATCCATTTTTCACTCTCCAAATCAACTCCAGACCCAAAAATAATTTAAGAACTCAGGAGATCAATGTAATTTGCTCCAATCAATGCACAAGCCCTGTATGAAGCACCAGAAGTTTAGAAGAGTGCAGACCAATCCTCATGTGGCATTTTGGAACCTGCTTTCCCTTAATGGAAAAGCTACAGACCCACTTGGAGTGGGTTTTTATTTTGAGGTTACCTGGTAAACAAGAGGACTAAAATCATCTCCACAAAGATCAACAATCATGATCAACAAAGATCAACAAGTCATAAAACCAACACGGAGTCAACAGCAGTCATCCCTAAGTCACTACAAAACCCTCAAGAAGAACCAGCATCAGAAGTGATGAGTTTTCCAGCTACCTCCCATAAAAATGACACTGTCTAGCTCTCACCTCCCCTCTGATCTTGTATTCAGGAAGTTCAAAATGAAACCTCTCACCAAGGCAATCTAGTATTTGGTTTCATTAGCGTGCAAGTGCAGCATGGACCATTTGCCTGTTCCTTGTGAAAATAAAGTTGCAAAATGATCCGTACAGCATTGGGGAAGTGTAAGCATTACAGTTCCCATCAGTGGGGAAGGAGACTGACAGTCCCAAAGCCATCCCTGCTGACCTAACCTTGTAGAGTGTTGGCAGAGGCAAATCATTGCATCAGAAGCAGGATCGGGCTTTGCTATCTGGCAAGGATGAAGTGGCAATATCAGCATTATTTCAGTCCTCACAAGGGGAAGGGATCACATGGACTCCATTGAAATACAGGATCCTGGCAATTCTCATTTCCTACGGCAAACAGTTCTCAGGGGCCTCCTCCAACCTCCTCCAGCAGGAAGAGGGGAACTTCTAACACCTAATCGCTGACATTTAAGAATGTGAAGCCTAAGCCATCAAGTTGACATTGCAGCAGGGAATGCAACTAACAGGTATACAGTTGCAGGCTCCCAGACTGTGGATTTCAATTTACAGTTTAAAAAAGGAGAGAGGAAACTAACCTACAAAAACAATCAGCTTTATCTGGGCTATTTATCACAGAAACCATGTGGCCACACCATAAAGTGAACAACTGTGTGGATTACGCATTTTTCCTCCACTAGCAGTGTCCAAGACATGCTCACATCTGGAATCCTTTATGTTTTAAATGCTACTTCTGCCTTCTCCCTAGTGCCAAAATGCCTTGAGCAAGCAGCACACCCATGGGAGAGGAAAGGAGCAGCAGAAGAATCAGTAAAGTACCAAAACACTTCAGGTATCCACATGATGAACACAGCAGGCAACTTGAGGAGCAGACACCCACCAGTGTGCCTGGAGGCAGAGAGGCTGTGGCTCACAAGAAGATCACACCATGTGAAAGTTGCTGTTTTCCCGTGGCTAACAATGAAAAGCAAAGTCACACTTCTCCTAAAGAAACCCAATGTTTGTTATTTCTGTTCCTTTGTTTGCTGTGTAGAGCTCTAAAGCCAAGTGGGAACATTTCCTGCCCAGCTAATGTCATTCACATAAAACTTACCAACCTAGGCTTGCACCTGGATTTAGGAGTCACAAAGAGTGTCACAGGCAGCCCCTGAGTCACACAGCACTCCACAAAGACCCAAAAAATGCCTTACAAGTCCTCTCCAAGGCTGCCCCAGCTTGGCTGCTGCCATTTGAGGTCCTTTTAAAGCAAGAACTTTGTAATGCGTCTCTCGCTGCTCTGGGAGACAGCATTAAAACACAAAGCCACACAGTGCCCATGCTAATGTTTCCATCTGCTCAGAGCCTGGGATTTTTAAGGACAAAATAAAACCAAGTGTGTCGTGATGATCCTGTGCACAGACACTTGGGTGCCTCAATCCCTTCAGGCATCTCCAGAGATTTTCAAAGTGCCCCAAGGACACACACACAAACAAACATTTAAAGGGAGATGCGTGTCAGGAGGTCCAGCAGCAGGTCTGTAAGAGATGTTTGGCCTTAGAACTCAAGAGGGCCATGGGAAAGCCCTCTGCCTTCAATCACACGTGGGCTGACCCTCCCAAGCCTGCCCCTTGCCTTTGCTCCAGTTACCCCAGCAAAGACTGGGGTGACCCCAGCTAGCCTTTCGCTCTTTGCTTTCAATGTCCAGCCTTCAAAGAAACCTGACCCAAAGTCCAGCGAGGTTAAGGGACAGGCACACGCTGACGTCAGTGAGGTCCCTGGATAAGGTCACTGCAGTGTTTGCCTTATCTTGAAACTGGCACTGCCTGGAAGCCAAGGAACAAAGTTAACACTGATCAGAGGTTTGCTGTCTTCGCCTTTCTGAGGCCCAGCCTCTCTTCTGCACACACCCCTGGCAGGGCTCAGACAAGAGGGCACTGGTATTAAAAAGCTTTTTCAACCATCCAGATGGATTTCTCCACATCAAGCAACCATCACAGCCAGACTTAGAAGTCAAACCCCAAAGGCAAGACAACAGACTGTGGGGAAAATGCACACAAAATGTTGGTGCACGTTTCATTCGTGGGCCAAGGTGCCCAAGTCAAGTCTCTAAAAATCTTGGGTTCCTCAGATGTTCAAGGGTCACTCCCAGCATTGTCTACCAGAAACAGCAGACGTGACCTCAGCTGAACACAGCACATAACACTGGGACTCACAGTCCCAAATATTTGCCTCATAAGGCCAGAGGTTGCAGAGACGTTATTTACTCTGAAAGTTTCATTCTACCCAAGGCAATTTTTGGGCTGCACTCCAGAGACATTTACGTCCTGCACCAGCCTACCCTGCCAGAGACACCAGGAATCCAGTTATTCATCAATCCCTTAGCTGAAAAAAAAAAAAAAAATTACATCATTACTAAAGTCAGCTCTTTGATAGAGACTCCCTAAAGATCCTCACGTGACAAGAGACAGGAGCTCAGAGACAAACACTCCTCTGCTCCCATGCCAGAACACCTGTTTATTTCTATGCCAAATTCTGATGGCTCAAAAAAAAAAAATTATAAGCCATCTTTCTCCCTTGCTTCTTTTGAAGATGATGGATGCATCTGGTGGGAAGCTGAGCAGCACACAAACAGGCCTTTCTAACACCCCCACAGCCCACAAGCAAGACACGCAAAGCAGTCACTAACAAAGATCAAGTCCTCAGAAGACCTGAAATATGAAGGGATCATAGAGCACAGCATTTCTGAGTATTTGTGTACTAAAGCTACTTTTCTACAGCAGCCAAAAAACCCAGAGAGCCTAAGGCAGTCCCAGGCAGGACGTGCAGGCTCAGAGTGAATGTTCACACTAACTAAGAGGGAAAGAGAGTGAATCACCCTCCTCCCCAGTAAATAAACACGTGCAGCTCAGCACAGAGGCTGGAGCTCCCCAGGCCTGTGTAACCTGCCCCAGGCTGTCGGTGTGGAAAGGGATGGTGGGTCACTGGGTGCTAGCACAGCCTGAACCCAAGTTTGGAGAGCCTTTACACAACCCAGGAGGCCCAGCCAAGGCAGTCTGGGGACTCACACTGGGCTGTGCTCAAATCCCCCAGCAGCAGCCTGGATGTCAGCAACAGTCAGAAGCTTCAGGCATTTCTCAGAAGGAAGTGCCTTGCTAAGAGCAGCAATACTGGCCACTCCAGGAGCGTAAATCAGTTTTAAGCCACTGCATCAGTAAAGGTCCATGACTGCCCTGAGACCAGGACAATGTGGCAGCAACCACTGAACATCCACCAGTAACCGTGGCACCAACAAAGACCGAGGTGCACGGTCTTCACTCAGCCCTCAGCCCTCCTGTAACACCCCAAAAGAACTGTGTGGTCATTCCAGGACCCTACCCAAGGCCAGCAATTCCTAGAGCAGAGCCTGAGGAACAAAAGCACATTAACCAAGCCACAAAACTCCACTTTGCAGTGCTCACAGCATCACACCAAGCGAGCACAGCTTTACCAAGAGAGGCTGCCAAGCTCTGCCCACGCCACTCCGCAGCGCTGGAGGCGTCCCCAGCCAAGCCCATCCCAGCCAAACCAAGAGAAGGTCACCGAGGGGAGGGCGGGAGCTCTGCAGAAAATGTAAGGCATTGTTGGGAAAGCAGCAGGAATGTGGCACAAAGGTAACTGCTACAGCCTAGGGCCGCCGGATGAAAGCAGGATCAATACTGCACTATGTTGTTTAACCCGTTTATTAGGGGGGAGGTGGAGATAAATGAGTATTTGAGTTGCCAAAGGGTACACTTTCACCCCAATCTGAGTCAGCCAGAGCCGAGTTCCTGCCCAGCAACACCATCACAGCCAAGTGATTTCAGCCTTACAGTTCACTTCACCACAGAATACAAAGAGCCAGTAACCCAGCAGTCGATAATGGAATAAACTATAGGTCAGCGACCAGGAGAAAACACACCATTTAAAATTATTCCAATATTGACAGGCACGGGAAACAGGCCTGTATATTTATTTGTTTGTTTTAACCAGCCTATCTGCTCAGAGGCAGAGCTGAGCCAGCTGCTAAAATTACAAGGTTAGATTCTCAAAATCTGTGGGGGAACTGCATGATGCCAGCACACTCTTACAGCCTTCAAAGCACAGCACTGGCAAGCAGGACTGAGTGTACATGTGATCAGCCCCAACACAGCATGCACACACTTGCTTATCAGAACATCAGCAGGCGAGGGTTAGGGGGTACCTGAGCACGAAGCACAGCTCTGCCAAGCTGCCTTTGAAAGCCTGGCCTGTAGCCAAAAGGGAGAGCACAAACTGATTCAAAACACTCAGCCAGGAGCCCAGCCAGGCTCATTTATAGCTCCATTTCCTCTCAAGGCTGCTTTTCCCTGGAAAATGCTGCAATGGCAATTTGCACCTTAGGATTAAAGATCACTGTGGCTCTGTAGCAGCTGAAAGCACCCAGAAAAGCCCCTGTACCCTCCCAAGTCTAAGGAGCACTTCTTCCACTGCACGTGAACAAAGAGAGGAGGAGGAGGTAACACCAACTCCTGCACAAGCACACCAAGCAGGAAACATTTCAGCTGGAGTTCACATGGCACCACAAATCAAGCCCATTTTCCCCAAAATGGAACCAGACAATGTGAGTTTGGCAAGGCAGTTCAGAGAGGCAGTAGGCACTGCTCCTGCCCAACCTTTTGCTCCACTGAGTAAAGCAAAACCATCTGCACCATGAGCAGCAAGCAGAGCTCTGACCCTGCATGACCAAAGAAGAATTCTTCTGTAGGACCCAACGCTCACACCCCACAACACAAGTAAGATTAAATTACAATGACAGTTAAATTTTAACACATTCAGACACAGAGTGTCAATTCCAATTCCTCCTATTTGCAGAGCTGGCCAACCTGCCCACACTGAATGAGATCCAGAGTGCTCTTCATCCCTCCTGGCACCATGAGAGCCATGGCTCCCTGTGCTAACCAACCTGCCCAGGCTGCGACAGGCAGTGCCAGCAGTGTGGCACCAATACATCATTTCTCAACAGCAGCAAAAGGAATGCAAAGCCAAGACCGATGACTTTTCCAGGAGAGTACCAAGGAAATAAATTACACTGCTTCCAAAATCCGTTTTTCCTCAAAAATACTTGCTTACCAGAGGGGAAAGACTTCAAGGCTGAATTTAGTGCTCAGGAAGAAGACTGGATTAAGAACCCCAGAGAGCACTTGCTCTGTTTTTTCTCCAGCAGAAGTGAAATAAGAGCTGCAAATCCCAGCCAGGCAGATCTCCTGCACACCACCAAGGGCGAGTGACCGGCAGGATGGGCCACAAGAGAGCTCAGCTTCCCATCCCAGCCTCCCCTTGGCATCTTGCTCACCATTGCTAACAAGGCCACTGCAATTCCCACCAGCAGGAGAAGCACCTGCCCGTTAACAACTGGACTCCTGCCACCCTGTGCCATGAGACAGCTCTGGCTGCCCACTGCCAGCCCTGAGCCTGGCAGATCCCACGGCTGTCTGCTTCCCTCCAGAGCAGGATGAGAAAGCACAGCCTTTGTTCAGTGTCTGCTCCTTCCTCTCATTTGCTTGGGAAATAACCAGCAGGTAAACAACACCCAGCATCTGTTTACCAACAAAAAAACCCCTTACCTTTCAGCTTTTATTTCTTTACTTCTTTTCTGTTGCTGTTGTTGGAATTTTTTGTTTGTTTTAATTCCAGTAAGAAACAAAGCCTTAACCCAGCTCAATAAAGCACTGCAGAGCCTGGCTCAGCTCATTTTGGCTAGAGGCAGATCAATAGCTTTCTTATATCTCTCTGCTCTGCTTGGGAGGGAAAAGGGGCCACTTCTTTCCCAGCCAAGACATCTGCACAACGCATCTATGTGCTGTGAGCCAGGACCCCTCACAGGGAGAGCTGAAAAGAGATGAAAGAGTGCTTTGGCACAGCAGAGCCATCTCCTCTCACCCTCATCTCTGCTGGCACTGCCAGTGCGTTTTATGTGGGAAAGTTTTCAAGTCCGGTTTGGCCTCCCAACCACCATCAGTTCTGCACTGGTTAGTTATTCACAGTGGGGTGGGAGGAGGGGGAGAAGTCCCTTGGAGAAGAGGTTCAGACAACTCCAGGTAGGATTGCACAGGCCTCCTGTGCTGTCCAGGCAGCTGCTGACAGAACTGATTATTCTGCACATCCATAAGCTTAAAAAATGAGCTCCAGAGGCACTGAGGAAAAAGCATACAGGAAAGCCAGCCCTGGAGTCAGGAATGCCTCAGTGGAAATCCATCAGTCCCCAAAGCCTCCCTGAAGGTCACGATGGGTGGCTGCTGTTTCTTTGGGGAAGAGAGTGACATCCAAAAAAAGCACCTGTGCAAACATCCCTGGGCTGGGGAGCTTTGACTTTTTGAAGTGAAATGAGCCTGGACCAGCCTTTCACCTCCACCCATGAGCCATCCCTGAGCTGCCAGCATGCTGGTCCAGGAGAACCCAGCTCCACACAGCATGATCAATCCTACAGAAAAAGGGAGCTGACTTCACAAGATCAGTCACCAGCTACCCCAGCAGTAAAGCATAAACCCCACAGCTTTAAAATAACACTTCCCATAAACCCATACTCCAAACATGAACAAAGCTCTGTCAATTGCATTAGGCTCTGCCTTATCCATCATGTTTACAAGACATGTGAATGCTTTCTAAAGAGCAGATGCTTTTCAAGTTTAATAATTCAACCGTTTAGAATTGAGCACTGAAAGACCCTGCACGCGAAGAAATAAATGCACGCACAACTGAAGCCTTTGCTGATTTTCAACTTTTTTCCTTTAAACAGAAACTACCAAGAATGCCAGAAATGTTTGCTTCTGAAGAAAATGACTGACAAGGAGGATGTCTAAGAAATGGAAAGCATTTGAAGGAGGAAAAACAAAAACAAGATGACCCTCAAGCATATTCTTGCGGGACAACTTCTGAAAACCACATGAATAAGTAATACAGGCTTCCCTTGAACCAGCAACAGCACAAGCTTCAATGGGCAACGTCACCAGGACTCGATCTCTGCTGCAGATCA
This sequence comes from Serinus canaria, assembly GCF_022539315.1. Lineage (NCBI taxonomy): Eukaryota > Metazoa > Chordata > Aves > Passeriformes > Fringillidae > Serinus > Serinus canaria. The sequence continues at coordinate 12,231,222 of NC_066329.1, forward strand.
AATGCCACACAGCAGGAAACAGCTGACACACAGCTCAGCCCAATTATATACAGTGCCCTTTGCATTCAGGGCCTCCTCTTTAATGCATCTTCAGCTCTGCTCTCTTTGCTGGCAACCAGCCCCTTGCGCCCCTTGAAGGAAAAAGGCAAAGCTGGATTTGTGCACTCTGCCACACAGCCCAAGGGAATGCAGAGCTGGCATGTCTCAGGGTGTCTAACCTATGCTCTCTCTGCAGGATGTTAAGCAGCACAAGCACAAGAAGGAAAGCCACAAAACACCCCACGGCTAATCTCAGCTCTGATAACATCTTCCTGGAACATGTCACTTAAGGTCTCCAAACCTCAACTTCTCTATCTGTTAAAAAAAAAAAAAAAAAGGAACAGCAAAAAAACTTTGCCAGTGCAAGGGCTAAATGGAAAACACCCATAAAAAAGATTTTCCAGGTGTGCCCTGCACTCTTTGTACTCACTGTTATCAGGGCTCAGACGAGGAATTGTTCAGAGCCTGAACTATTTGCATTACCTGGTGAAAACAGTGCAGTCTGTTGCTAATGCTCAATGCACGGTATTTCCTACACACCCATCTCATCATCTCAGTCATTTACACCATGACTAGTTCTTTTACATGTACTCACACATAACCACCTAAGTTTGGCATTTACCGCATTATCACTACAGAGAAATGACTGCAGGGGACAAATTAATTACCTATGCAAAGCAGGCTGAGAATAGTCAGCAACATACTGTACCACTGAAATGCCAGACAAAGCCTCAAACAGAACTTCCCTCATGTGGAGGATTATAGGCTCTACCCACAAAGGACTCAAGTGTCTTGCCTTATCTTTTTTCCATTTAAAAGGAAAGAGACTTTCCTGAAAACCTGATAGAAACATGCCTTTACAGAACAAATGCAAATGGATTAACACACTTATCAGCAGTAGGCTTGAGGGGAGGCAAAGACATACTTCTCCTGCTGCCTAGATATTTTAAGATGCTCTTAATTAAATTATAGAACATCATTAGCTAATTAAATATTCTGGTCCATCATTACACATCCCTACACCTCCTGCAGCCTTGCAGACCCCCATGGTCTATGAACCACAGAACTGGTCAAGCTGGAAGGGACCAGAGCAAATCATCTGGTCCAACCTCCCTGTTCAGGCAGGGTGATTCTGAAGACCATGGGACAGGATTGCATCCAGACAGCTTGTGAATACCTCCCAAGAAAGAGATTCCACAACTTCTCTGGGCAACCTGCTCCAGCATGTGGTCACTCAAACAATAAAGAAGTTCTTTCCTCACATTTAGGTGGAATTTCCTGTGCATCATTTTCTGCCTGTCTTTCTGTTGGTTGGCACCACCAAGAGAGAATCCACATAAGCATTTCAAAGACATGGGCGCTATAAAGGAAGTTGTAAAAGAAAATCTCATTGCTCTTCCTTCCTCCACAGGCCCACTCATACTTGATTCTGGGACACATAGAATCCACCTTAGGCACCTTGTACACAACTCTGAGCAGCAAAACTGCCTGAGCCCAAAGAGCAAGAGCTCAGCCACACCTCTCTGCTGCTCCCAAGGTGATGTGAAAACACAGGTACCTCCCTGCTCACCCATCACAGGCAGCACCTGACCCCCAAGGGAAGCAGAGCCCCCCAGGTCACACAAGTCCACAAGAGTCTGCACAGGCGGCAGGTCTCACAAACTGTTTGGCTTTCCACGCCTTGCACTGGCCGAGGGCCTTAACAAGGATATTCCAAAACATTGCCTTGTCAAGTTCTGGATCGTCAGCGTTAAATCCTTGAGCAACCAAGTGAGAAATGAACCTGCAGACAGAGAAACGTGTCTCAGTGTTCTTCCCCTGCCTCGCCCTCTCCGTTAGCCAGTGCATGTTTGCTTTTGCTTCTAAACTTCACTTCTCTGTGCAAACAGTCTGCTATGAGAGGTATTTGCTCAGTCCACAAGTTTCCTGCATTTTTTGTCCAGCTCTGGGCCCTGATCATCAGCCATTTCCAGCTCAGAAATCCAGGCTATGAACGACTTCAGCCCTGCAGAGTGATGCATCAGAAGCAGAGACACTTCTGCACGCAGTTATCTGAGGACCAGAGCAGATGATAGGGATGCTGCAGAGGACCTCAGGGTGTCAGAACAACAGGGCAGCCCAGCCCTTTCACCCAGGAACAAAGACACCCAAAGCACTGCATCTTTGAAGCCACGCTTTAAAAACATCAAGCAAATCCACGGCACAGCCTTCTCTCTGCTCTCCTGTCTGCCTACCTACTCCCAAAGAGACTCTGCCTTTGGCCATGCTTTGTAGGCTGGCCACCTCTGAAAATCAGCCTGCTTAAAATCAGCTTTTATAACATCATCTCTGTTCTACATCAGAGCTTTACACCTCACTCACCACCAGTCCATGTATCCTGGATTCGTGTGCCCAACCTATGGAGATGTAGTAACTTTCCCTTTTCCAAAGGCCTCTGACACCCACATCTTCAAGTATTTGCTGCAGCTCTGCACGACGCTGCTCCTTGAGGAGCCTGTAACATGTCCAGTACACTGAGCAGCTTTGACCTGGAACAGCACCAAGCACAAAGGGTCCTCAGCAGGCTCTGTATGCAACAACAACACAACAAGGAACACTCCAGCCCAAGAGAAACCCAGGGGACGCAAACAGTTGAGCAGGATTTGGTGGATGGAGGTTATTAGTACATTACAAATAGAACAGAAATTCAGGAAGCAGTTATCTCCAGAAAAGAAAGATTCATTTCCTTATGGTGCTTGCAAATCACACTGCTAACTTCAGATCGGAAGAGCTGGTGCTCAGTAGAATGAAATTAAGCATGTTGGATCACACAGGACACCCGAGTGGATAATAGCAGAAAATTAATGGAAGCATATGTGCCTCAGGCAGAGGACTGGAAGACCAGCAAGAGAGCTGTGCTCAACTAAACTTCACCATGATAAATGAAAGCCAGAAAACATACTGCAAATGCAGAAATATGATGATTAGCTCTACACCGGAGGTTCAACGTCTTAAACATTAATTTTCTTTCTCCAAGAGCATCACTCCTAGCCAACATAAGCACATGTACAGTTCTCCTTCAGAGACAAAAGGGTACAGGGAAAAACAATCACAAACTTTTGGAAATCACTGGCCTCACACAAGGATTTTATTCCTGGATCATCTCCAAAGAAAACCTTCCAAAACAACAAATGAAACGGGACTGCAGAGACAAAGCAATGTGCCACTTAACTCCTGACAGTCAACAGTCTGGTAGTTTGGCACCTGGTGACCCTCTGGCACTGCACAGCTCACCTTCCCTCAGCAAGTAAAATCCTGAGACAGGTCCTCCCACCTCAGCACCACCAGGGTGGGGTTCAACAGAAAGTACAAGGCACTAACACTGACTCAGGCCACCATTCCATCAATGTTGAAGCAAGTCTGTGCCCTTGTACCACGTACCTGACTGTTCCCACCGCCCCTGCCATGCCGCCTTCTCTCCTCCACCAGAGCATCAAGTACTTTGCTTGCACATTTCCAGCAATCTGTTGTTTTCACTGATGCCAATCCCCTCCTTGCAAACCTAAATCTTGGAGTCTCCCTATGACTTGCCTTCACAAGAATGCTAATTAGGTCTTTACTACCCCCAGGCTTTCTGAGAGAACACAAGCATCTGCCATGTGCACTCCCACTCCAGCTATGTTTTCCCACTCCAAATCAACAAAACAAGTGTGTTACTCGGTCAGTGACATGCAGAGGACACAACCAGATTTTTAAGAAACCTGGGAAAGAAGCTGCATCACCCACCACATTTCACTCTCAAGCACCACGAGGAACAGAACATCCCTTCTCCTCCAGGAGACCATGCCCCTCGTGAGAAGCTGCAGTGCCTGGCTCTCTGTGTGCTGGGTCCTTGCTCCAATGGTGCTGGGCTCCCTCAGCATTTCCAGAGGAACAGGCTGCTACCATACCTCAGCCCACACACAGGCTTTCCAACCTACACCATTCCCTCCCCGTGACACCCCGGTATTTTTAGCATGAGGTGCACGGAGTGAAAGGCAATCTGCTCCCATCAGCCGGTCACACTCATGACATCCACCCAGAACTGTCCTTCTCCAGACAGCCCACACCCAGCAACACTCAGGTTTTCCAGCCAAAAAACCTATTCAAGGACAGCTGCCAAGGTGGTACCAGCCTGTTTCTCCTGTTCATGCTGGCTCTTCACTCCTCCCTAAAAAGTGGGAATTTCCCAGGACCAGGCTGCCCCCAGCTCTCACATACAAATGAACAGCCACAGAATAACAGGAGGAGGGGACTGCTGGAAGATCTGTCTTCTGCACACTTCCTAGATGACAGACATGCCCTCCAAATGCTAAGCCCTGCAGGTCTCACCTTCTGCCTCAAGTACAAGAGAATGCAGCACTCCCTGCCAGACTTAGGGAAGGTGTAATTTTGAGGAGCAAAACTATCTTCACACTGAAGGGCCTCTGATGCAGGAACCCAAACACACTGAAATAGACAGCCAGGCATGTCAAGGTGAATTAGGAAGACACCACAGGTCTTCCAGTTTCCAAACAGGTAAACCATTTTGACGCTTTCTTTTCAGCTTCCCAATTGAGAAGATGGCTCACAGTGGCCACTGCCCACCTCCAGAGGGACTGGACATTTTTCCACAGCTAATCTGTATTGTACTTGGAAAGCAGGGAGCTGAAAGATAAGGATATATACTCAGATACAAAGAATGTGGTACAAGTGGCTTTGGGGGAAGCATTCTTTAAATGTAGCATTTTACAAGCAGAATAAATCCTAGACCATGTGGCGACAACTGAGCTGTACACAGCTGCTGAGCCAGCTATCTCTTTCTAGGGGCAAGCCTAGCTCCCTGCATAAATGGTTCTTTAAACTTTATAATGCCAACTGCATGAATAGGACTTTTATGGATTCCTGCAGTGACGCACAAAGCCATCCTCAACATTGCAGAGCTGCTCTGTGAGCCCACACGCTAGCTGCCTTCACCAGAGCTCTCAGACCCCATCCCAAACCCAGAACTCTTCCAGGAAGCCTGTCTCACCAGGGACATCCTGCTGTCTCCAGGAGGTCAGCACTGCCAGCCAAGTTTGGTTCAAGTCCAAACAGATCAAACTCTGCAGCTTTGGTTGCCAGAGGCCACACCAGACCCTGCTCCACCACCACCACCCTCCTCAGACTGCTGCACAGGGCTTCTTTGTCCACACAGTTGTGCCATCCAAGAGAGGCACAAAAGAAACTGAGATGAGCGTGTAATCAATAGGCCTCACCCTCACAGCTCTCCTGCTGCCCCTGCCATTTCTCAAAGGGAACTTTTCCTTCCTCCCTCCCCTTCTGCATCATCCTCCCTGGCACCCAAACCAACAGCTGTGGCTATACTAAGTCAGCTCTGGCAAACTGCCCTGTGGAGCTGACCCTGGCCATGCCCTGGGACAGTGACAGGCCAGAGCTGGGACCTCTCCATGAGCTCTTCTGCTGGTGTGGCCAGGGCTGCTCAAAGGCACCCTCCCAACCCCAGTGGACACAATCCAGAAGCATGGCCATGGGAGAGGCTGTGACCCCAGGCACACCACCATGAGTTCTCCCTCCTGCTGAGGAGAGACACAGCTTCAGGGCATGAAGGGAAACAGTCCTGCTCCTGAACAGCAGCCAGGGCACCAAAACCACCCTGCAACAGATTTCTGTGGCTATCCAAGGAATGCCTCCCCCTCAGTTTCCAGTACAAGAGCTTTACAGCCTGCTTCTCCTAAAACTCCCTGCTGCAGCCCAATCCCACAGCATGTCAGCGAGCAGCTGGCATTCACTCTGCTGTTTCCAGCTGTGCTGCTTCTGCAGAGCAAGACAGGGAAGCCTGTGGTCTTTCCAGGACACGTGGGAGGCTCAGCACTCAAAGAGCGTCAGAGATAGGCCCACTACAGGGAAGCATGGAAGAGCTGCATCTCTGTGAAGGCTGAACAATCCCATCTGTCCTGCTGGAACTCCTCAAGGGATGGACACAAAGAGCACAACGACAGAGAGAGATAAAAGGTATGATCTCAAATGCGCCAGTGTGGCTGCAAGACACAGAGAACAGTCTGTACTGTGCTTTCAGGAAATCCTCTCCCTTTTCCATATTCATATTGATCCAAAAACTCCTACATGACATCTCCTCAAGCTCAATGCAAGCTATTACAGAACTCTGGAAACACAGACAAAACCTTGAAGACACTCTCACAGCAGATTTAACGAGGCTGATGGTTTATCCACCTGACTTTAATCTCCCCCGCTTGTCTTCAGCAGCTCTCAGTAACACACTCAGAGACCTTCTGGGACTTTTTCCATGTGCAGAAAAAGTGCTTTTCACTGCAAGACCAGGCTCTCAGGATGGAAATTCAAGTACTAAGGCATGGAAATACATAAGACAGCAAAAGCAGCAGCTAATATCAGGCACATCTCACCCATTTTTGCACGTGACAACCAACTGAGCTTGACCATATTCACAGGGAAACCCCATGGCCAGAGCAAGGGAGCCCCCCACATCACCCCAGACACTGTGAGCTCGCTCCAGTCTCGCTGGCAATGAGCACAACTCCCAGCTGCCAGGCTGCTGCACAGAAACCTGGCAGGATATGTGGGAAATGAAGAAAATCAATACCGGTTGGGTTGTTTGCAAATCTGTTTCTACCCTCACCTTCCCGGTCTCACAGAGGACAACTCATTAGGTGCCTGGAGAGCTGCCAAACCCAGCTGGGCCTGAGCAAGCCGAGCTGCAGGACAGATCCCCCATAACCACAGCCTCTCTCCCCCTTCCAGCAGCCCCCTCCCAGAGATGGCAGGTGAAAGTGGTGCAGGCAGCAGATAAAAAGGGTAAATATTATTCAGCCCAACGTGCACCTGTCCTCCAGACAAAGCCTGCTCCCGGAAGCCAGGCTGTGCCTCTCAGCGCACAAAGACGGGTCTAAATCTGTCTGTAATAGAGCTTTTCAGGCTGACTGAACAGTAATGTTCACAAGCTGCTCCCCTCAAGGGAATACTGTATCCTCCTCACTGCATTACCCCAATCAGAAAGATCAGTGAGCAGCTCAAAGGCAAAGGTGGAAGAGGCACCGCTGATGTGATTCCATTTAGAATCTATCAGAATATTTTATTCCTCCCTTTGAAAGCGACAGATTAGGTATTTCCACTTCTCTTTGAAGTCTGGCAGAACAATTCACACCACTGGACCAAACACCCCTCGCTCCTCTCCATGTGCCAGGTAGTGCAGATGGGAGAAAAGCCTCTTTGAAAGCCCCCCAGAGGCACCTGAGGCAAAGCTACCTCTGCAATCAAAGGCCAAACTCCCAGCCAACAGGGTAGCGATTTCTCTTCATCACAGCAAGCTTTATTTCCATTCCAGCTTCTTTATTTTCAGAAAGTCTCCTGGAAAATTAAGTGTGGTACACCTCTATTCCAAAAATCTTTCCTTGGCAAGTGCTGGCTTCCCACTTTCTGGCAGACACTGAAATTAAATGCAGCCTCCCTGTTTATTTCCTTCTTGCTGTGGATATGCACATCCTTGCTGAGCTCTGGAAGCAATTTTTTAGTTGGGAAAAAACTAAAGAAAGAAAGATTCCAAGCTCTTACATAAACAATGGCTGGTGACGAGAGGAAAGACAAGGGTTGGAAAATTTCTCACATTTTATTAAAGCGTCTCTCAGTGCAGCAGATCAGACAAAAAGAACAAACCCAAACAAACAGACTGAAACAGCTGAATATTAAAATGGCACTGGAGGGATCAGCTGCAGCATCTTTCCATGGCCAGGACCAGAGCCTCCACCAGACAACATCACAGAGACACAAACAAGGGTGGAATTTGCTGTTCCATGGTACAGAAAGAAGCCTTCTAGAAAGAAGGTGCTCAGCACAGACCCATAATGGAAAAGCAGAGCCCAAGGCTGTTGTATTTGTCAAACACACCTCTGCCGCTCTCAAGTCTCAGTGCTAGAAGGAAAAAAAAAAAAAAAAGAAAAAAGAAAACAAACTTCCTGCACAAAAAGGGAAAATAAGCAACTTTGTCAGTGCTTCCTCCAGCCTGAAGCACAGATTGATAGGATCACACTGATCTAATCCAGAGGGCATTCCCCTAGAGATTACAAGTCTCAAAGTAGGTCATGCTTGGGCTGGAGCTCCTCAGCAAGCCCAATTCTGACATATTTCCGAGCCCGTGGAGGTGCGTGCGTGTTTTCCCTTTCCCTGCAGCAGCTCACTGTGCAACGCTCGTTACCAGAAACCCAGATCAGACAGAAGTGAAGTCTAAGGGCTGGATCTCTGCTTGGAACAGCAGGAGATGGAGCTATCCAGGCCAGAGTCCCTCCTCTCCACACTCTGTTAATGGCCAAGGGCATTCCCCTTGCCGGGTTTCCAGGGGATTATGCTGAAATACCAAGGAACCCACACACTGCCCATAAAGGGGGAAGCAAGCACAGATGTTAAGAGTGGCCATGAGCTGGGCTCAGGGGAGAGCAGGGCTGTTCAAACCAGACCTCAAGTGAGACACACTGAGATTCTGGTGTCTACACAGGGTCTATTCCTCCCTCACGCTCTCTCTTTCTGCGCCAGCTTCAAGGAGCTCATGTGGACACAGCTGCCACTCCTCCCTGCTTTGGATATTACACAAGGCTGCTTCTCCAAGCTGTAGCTGACTCCAGGCTCACCCTCTACCCAGCCAAGCTGCTGCACACTTCAGGCTGGAACAAACAAACAAAACCCAGAGACCTTCACCAACCTGCGTTTCGCTCAACTACAATAAGAACTCCTCCACTTCTCCACTCCAGCTCCTCTTTACCTCTCCCCTTATCCTGAACGCCAGAACCACATACAACACATCACAATCAATGTTTGCAATCAGACCCCTACAAAACAAGGGATATAAGCACAGCAATATTTTTGATTGGTCAGGACACCAGCACATCCCTGTTCACCCTTCATCACCCTGGAACAGCTACAAAACAAAACGCCCATCCATACCAAATTGCTTTTACACTCATGCACTCAGAGCCTTTCCCATAACTTTAATTTCAGATCCTCCCAGCTGTCACAGCACTTGCCTCATCCTCCAAGGACTACAAACAACAGCTTTCTTCAGGGTCCTGGACTGTTTATGTGCAGAGCAGGGAAGAGAATTGCATTTCCTGAGGCTATGAATGATTTATCATCGCACTGAATGCAGGAGGAGCGGGGTCCCAGGGCTCGCTGCATGACCGGAATCTCACAGGCAGGCTGCATCTGCAGAGATGTTTGTGTGCACTCCTCAAATCATCATTAACCAACAGGACCCTCAAGAGGAGCATTTATTTCCTTGGGATTGTAAGGGAGATGGCTGCTGAGAAAACAGCTGGGCAGGATTTAGCCCCGTTATATCCATCTATCTCATTCCACTCTCCCACCCCTCCACCTCTCAGCTGAGCTGAGTACAAAAATAGCAATAATAATGAAAATTAAAATTTAAAGAAAAAGAAAAGAAAAGAGAGGGAAGTGCAGTACATAGCACAGGCCAACTGTGGGTCACAGCTCTGGTCAGTGGAAGCACATGCAGCTGCACAGGGCAGGTTTTAGATTTCCAAATACCTCCTCCCCCCCGGGGGTTTAAGTTCTCATCCCATTCTCCAGATGATTTGCGCAGCGCTGTAAATGCAGGTGTTATAAATAAACAAAAATATGCCCACGCTGGCACGCAGCTTTCAGCTAGTAAAATGGGCATCAAGGATGCTTAATGAAATGGTTTTGCAATTCCCAGCAGTTCTGCATTCTCTGGAGACAGGGTGATTAAACAAATACACAGAGCAAGAGCCCAGCCTTGACTCCATCTATGGGAGTTTTGTCACAGACTGAAATGAGGCAGGAATGCCATCCCATGGACCTCCCCCAGACAGCTACACAGGCTGTAATTTAATATTATGCCTCTTGTTACGTGTTCATACCAAGAGGCAACCATATTTAATACATTACTCTGTATCTAGGGATAAAGCAGGATGGAGCCAACCATCAATCACTCAGCTTCTCTTTCCTTGTAGGATTACACAGGCCAACCCCATGGCTAGGAAGTATTTATAAAGTCTTTTTTTTAGTTCTAGATACTGCAGACTTTTTTTATAGTTACTAGAGTCCTCTATTTTCTGCGTGCTGTATTTCCACGCACATAATCTTCACCTCAAACCCACTCATTAAAAAAAGTACTGCTCCCTTGAAAAATAGTCCTCAGATTACCCACAACTCACCCTCTCCCTTTCCCAGCAGCTAAGAGTGCCATCAATTACCCCAGCAAAAGCTCCCAGCAACCAGGGAGAAAACTGGAACTAGGAAGAGGGAGGACCAGGCAGGGGGTGGGTGGCCTTGGAGTAAACCTCCCCTATTTCCTACACTCGAATAATTTCCTCCTTCTTCCCCAGGCAACCCATGGATTAGATGCATGAAAGTACAGCAATTACCCTCTTGAATTACCCTAAAGACTCAGCAAGAATAAATTGTTTGCAATGGAGAACCCTCTCGCTTTCTCCCCCCTCAAAGCCAAACCCATCCTCCATCATCTACAGCCAACCTATGAAATCTGTATGCTCTGCAGACCAAGAGCATTGCTAAGCAGTCAGCTTTAATTTCCTTGGAGCCCTCCAAACGCAGCACTGTGGCTCAGACAGAGTTACCCAGCACTGCCTTTGGAGGCTCCATTTCTCCTCTCCCCCTCCCCAGCTCACAGCCCACATATCACCAAATACAAGCAGGAAGAGAAGGGAGCAGGGAAACTTCTCTGCAAAACCACCTCTTTATTTCAGGTTTCTTGGATGTGGTGCAATACCAGTCTGGGAAATAAATCCTCACTCCCCACAGCCTACTGAGCTTCCAAGGGCTGTTTGGAGAAACAGCACCAGACATCAGCTGACACTAGCAATTACAGCCAAATAGCAGATACAAGTCTGTTATCGATCTGTTCCTAGAGGGAAGGACAAGCTATCCAGTAAAAAGGGGTGTCACGTTATTAAATTCTGAAAGGATAATAACCCAACACAGAGGGCACAGCTGTTACTGGTACACTTCAGGCTTCGTTTCCAAGCCTGACAGGGAGCAAAGATCATCAGAGTGCTTCAGTGTTCAGAGACAGGCCTAGAAATTAGAGGAATAAATTAACATATCCATATCTGAATTATTGGGCTAAGGGGGCTGCAAATTCTACTGGCCTGGTGCTGCCAGTTGCTCCCAGCAGCTGCTGAAACCTCTTCTTAGCCAGTGCACAACACTCAAGAAGCACTTTGACCTCTCCAAGCTCTACAGCTTTACCCCTGAGCAGAAGCTTTAACAGCCCAAACATTTGCAATAGCCCATGGAAAAGGTGCAGGGAGGTTGTCTCCTTCAGTAACCTGAGCCAAACACCCTGGTGAAGAACAGGCACAGACAGCTCTGTGGAAAAGCCTGGATCAATTTTGCTGTGAAAAAGAAAACATGGCTCGGGGTAAGCGAACAAGCCACAGCCTTTCAATATCAGCAACTCAAAAGAATGGGAGAATTTAACCAAGCTGCTGCTGGGGAAAAAAAAAAAAATCCACGAAGAGTTATCGATTTTTATGAGCTTGGAGTCAAGAGATCCATAAATTATTCACAAGGCAACAGAGATGGCAGATTTCTTGGACATTTCAGCGCTGCACTGCACAGAATTACAAGCTCAGATCATCTGGCCAGACTGGCCCACAATGGAGCCTTTAGAAACAGCAACAGTGATCTCCAAAGGGGCCTCTGGACGTGTGGCAGGCAACTGCCTTGCTAGCAGCTTGTGGGACATGCCAGGGGCTACAGGCAGAGCTGGACAGACAGAACCACAACAGAAAGTGGTTTCAGAGCATATTTTGGGGATTTTCCACCCCACTGCAGACAGCAGGTCTCCCTGTCTGCATTAACAAAATTACAAAAATAACACTGTGAATTAGTAGTGAAATGCACCCATATCCCTGCCCAGACTTGGCCAAGGAATCAAAGTCCCTCCAATCACCCCAAAAGGCACTTGGAAATCAAGGTGTGAAGAGCACTACAGACACCAGTATTTATCTCACATTTAAGTCTGGGCAGAAAACTCAAGCTCAACAGCTCTGTGAGGTACTCCCAGCTTCATCACAAGCCTCAGGTGCAGCCTCTGGCAACTCATCTCTCCAGGCCCCTTTGCAAAATAGAAGGCAACAGTTTTCCTCCTGCTTTGCAGGGAGAAGCATTGATGCCCCCAGATGTGAGAGTAGCCAAGGCCAGGCAGTGCCTCAGATCCTGAGCTCGTCTGCACAGATTCTCATTACCACAGCCAACCTCTGACACCAAAACAAAGCAGTCCTTTAGATTTGCAGCACTCAAAGCAATGGAGACACCTGGGATTATCCCTTCACACAGCCAGAAAAGCACAGGCTGAAACAGCACTGCTGAGCCAGACAGCAGCACACAGCCCCTACCTTCCACTGGCTCCAGTCACACCAGTCCCTGGTCCTGGCTGAGAACTGGGGAATCTCTGGGTGAACCTAAGTCAGGTTCAACCAGAGCATGTAAAAGACCTCAGCACTAGAAGGACTCTTGTTCAAAAAGCAGTGGATTGAAAACTTCAGAACAAGGTAAGTTTTTATGAAATCTAGCGGGGGAAGATCAATATATTCCTTTGTAGGTAAATGTGGCCATTGGGAACACTGGAGCAGCAGCTTAGAAGACAGATTTTCTGTTTATCCACACCACCAGAAGCAGAAGAGAGAACAAAGGCAACTGTCCTTACCCAGCACCCCAAGACAAACTGAATGCAGGATTCTGAGCCTTGAACTCACAGAAAAAAACCCATAAATCTCCCTGTGCTTGTGCAGAAAGAGCTGGAGGTTTTAAAAAGTGCTGGAAGGGAAGCCAGCCATTTGTCTTTACCCTTTCCAAACCCAGGGACTGGGATGCCTGGCCAGTTGCCCATAACAGCACCTAAGCCCAAGGCAGTGGTGCAGCTCCAAACACCCAAATCCCCAAGTGTGCCAAAGGTGAGCCAAGTGTGGGTTTCCAGCCCAAACCCCCCTGCTCTGTGGCAAACCCAGCAGGATGCTGGAGGCAGGCTGATGGGAAGGCTGTGGGGCTGAGCTGGCTCACACTAATGACCCCACAGCAGGATCTGGCAGGCAAAGGCAGCCCCCAGATTTAGGCAGAGCCGCTTGAGTTTCAGATGGTGCAGAACAGCACATTGATCCATTTATCGTCTCTGGGTTGCCATGGAGACCACAAGTCATTCCCCACCATCAGCACCCCCCTGCAGACCCCCCCACTGCTTTTCAATTGATAGCTGGGCACTGGGGAAGCATTTGCAGCACCGTGGAAATTAAATCCACACCAGAGGAGCAGAGGATTCAGAGCTGATACAGCCAAGGGACCTCAGCTTGAGGCAGTCTGTCCTGCTCTTCCCCACTGAGCAAAGCCAAGCAACCAGGCACTCCAAGCCTGAGTATTATGGGAAATTAACAATAATAAAGTGGGATTTTCATGCCACTCCATGGGTTCCCCTCTGACAGTTCTCACAAGGTAGCAGGGAGGAAAGACTTGTGCATGTGCCAAAACAGGCTTTGGTGTATCCCAGAGGACATCTCCACCAGGGAGTTCCCATCTCCCCCAACAGGGTAACACCCAGCAGGACAGCAGATCCACTCCTGAAGGATCACAGCTGACCCTCCACTGAAGGGAGCAGAGCACCAAGCAACTTGTGCACACTACAAGCAGCAGGATGAGAGTGGGTGGATCAAACTCCAGCCACCTGCTGCTGGAAAAACATCACTTCTTGGTCTGTAGTAGATACATGAGCCACCAACTCTGGGGGCAGCAGAGCAAGGCTTGAGCACATCCTGAAAGCCCACCCTTCAGATATACCTTCCCCAACCTCTCAGCCAGGAAGCAGAGAAAATACCTGAACTGCTTTTGGGGCAAATGTCCCAATGGGGTGCACAACACTGCCTCCCCACACCTACCCAGTCCAGGCTCTGGCACCACAAAGTACTCAGGTGCTGCTCAGCACTGTCATTTACTAGAACCAGATAGTATCACATTTCCTTCCTCCCACCCCATGTAGGATAAAAAAACACCATCAAGACAATCTGAGAAAATATTTTCAAAGCTTAATGTTTAAGGTTTGGCTTTTAACTCCACACAGAGCCACTCAAGCCAGTCACCTGCTCAGTCAAAAGAGCTGATCCCATGTAATTCCCTTGCATTTTAACAAAGGGCTGCTGTGCAAGGGCTGCACTTCTTAACAGCTCATTCCCTGCACACACCAATGTGAAAACTTGGTGCTGGCCTTACCCCAGGCTCCAGAACTGGATTATGACAAGCACCTTTTAGGAAGCCAAAGGGCAAAGGAAGAGCTGGTGTCACCAGCCCCCCCAGCATGGTGGGCTGCTGCCAGAGGAGCCCAGCAGCCAGAAGCCACCCCAGGCTCTGGAGCATGAGGACACAGGGCAGGTGGCAGAGCACAGAAAGGCAGCTGCAGGCTGAGAGCCTTCAGGGAAACTCAAGAAGCGTGGTGTAAATACTGTATGTGCCTGGAGCCAGAAAGCTCAGCGAGGGCTGTGTGTGGCATTTCCTGAAGGTTACCTCTAATAAGTGCTGTCAGCTTGCCAGCCTTCGACTGTCTGCTGAGTCCTTCTGTGGGAAGCACGGCCTCTGTGGCATTGTCACAATCTGTGACAGCAAGAGCTCAAAAAATAAAATTCCTCCCACGCAGCAAAGACAAAGCAGGTGTAGGACACCGGGGCAGGCAAACCCACTGTAACCTGGCAGGGTGGAAAGGCTCCTCTCTTCTTGCTAATGCCTGGTCACAGAGCTGCTTGCTGAGCACTGTGTATCTCCCCCTGCAGAGGGGAGGGGGCAGAGGCTGAGGGGCAGGTGAGCAGGTGGCCCAGGCTGTGCTGCTCTGCAGCCCTGCTGGGCATGCAGCTGCTCAGCCCATCCCAGCCCATGCAAGCACATCCAGCAGGATCAGAGCTGTGATGCTCAGGCCACTCTCCTCCTCCAGCAACTGCTGGGGTGCTGCAGCAGCTCCCCCACCCCTGCAGAGGGCTGGGCACTGCATCCACCCTGTGCCAGAGTGGTCGGTCAGCACAGCCAGAGCACAGCAGTGCTCATTTGTCTGCATTCATTTTCTAGCTGCCACCCAAGAGATTACCCTGGCCCTCCCCACTCATTTACTTTTTCCACTGGGAGCAGACAGGGCATCTCTATCTATTCCCAGGCGTTTTCTGCTCTCAGGGTAACATTTACTCACAGCTTTGGAGCCTTTCTAGCCCCATGCTCACAGCCCACTGGTGAAGTGGATCTGCTCTCTGCTGTTCTTCAAATCACCTACTGAGCTCAGTGTAGCACAGGGGCTTGCAACCAATCCACATGGGATGAATCTTTCCAGCAAGGACACCAAGCTTCCCTGCAAAAGCAGAAAATGCCCACGACTCCTCTTGCTGAGCCTCTGCCTCAACCCCTTTTCTTTTTTTTCACAGGACAGCTCCAAACAGCACTGGAAATAAATGCCAGTGGTAAGCAGACAGTACACACCAGATAACAAACACTGCAGTTGTGAGCAGAGAACTCAGGAGATCTATCATTCCAGTTTCCAGGAAAAAAAAAAGCCACAGTTCAAGGCCTCTCTGGTTACGTAAACTTCATTTCCATGTCTTTTATCACTGATAAGATAAGCCATTGCTCAAGTTCAAGTTCTGTATCAAGTAAACCATGATAATCCTCTTAGGAATTCCCCATGCCCCAGCTTGAACAGACCTGCAGAAAAGAGCTTAAGGGGTTGCCTTCAGCTTAAAAAAAGAAACACACAAGCACACAGCCACAGACTTATTTATAATGTAGGCAAATTTGGGGCCTAGTATAGAGCACTGGAGGCTTATACAGCTCTGTCTGAATAAGGGATCTACTTCTGCCCTAGTTCATAAATGCTACAAGCTACTTCTTGGTCATGCATCGCTCAGCTGAGCACCAGCCTGGGGATGATTGCCTTCCAAGGAGGATTTCTTGCAGCATTAGGAATCCAGAGGGTCAGACCCCAGAAGAAATTAAACTGACTCACAACCAGTCACACACACTTTGTCCTGGATTAGAGCAACAAGACTTTTCCAGGCAGCAGTAATTTTTTTTATTTATTACAGCACAGGATAATTTTATATCCTGTAATGCTGGCAGCAGAATTACAGTGATTTTAAGCAATTATTGCCCTGCTTTGGGTACAAGACGTTAAACTCACTAAGACCACCTCCTCCTGCACTTTACTGTCAAAACACCCAGATGCAAAACATCACTGTCTATATTTGTTAAGAGGATGATTTGATCCAATCTAGCAACTGACTATATTTACTAACCACTTAAATATGCACTCACACACCCCGCACCGCAACACAAAAGGCCATTTCATAAATATCTGATTGCAAGACAGATGACAGCAATAAGCAGGCACACAAACTCTTGCCCTCCTCTCTGCTGCTCATCATCAGGACACAAATTACCTGGGCCAGCAATTTCATCACAGCATCTTCCAGGGAACTGACTTAGCCTGAAGGCAATGAAGGCCAACATTTGAAGCTTTAATACTTTACTTCACAGGGCTGCATCTGGCCACCCCCAGCGTGCTTCAATGTGCAAAACCACATGCAGCAAGGGCACAGCATTAAGCCCTTCTAAGCCACTGGCTGCCAGAAGATCAAGGCACCAGGCAGTGGGTAACATCTGAAAATTGGTGCTTAAAATGCAAATTTTCTTCAGGTCTATCTGCTTCCTCAGCCAGCCCAACAGGCTCCAGCACCCACAACTGTTTCTTACACATTTCCAGCTACCATGACTTTTATTCCTCTGCTAGCTCCTCTCCGTTAGGGTCTTTCGCACATCTCTCATTTTTTTATGAAACTCAAACTGAAAGATGCAGCATATCAAACAAAACACATCTCTCTCCTTCCCACCAGCAACTTCAAGATCCTTCAGCATTGACTGACAACCCACAATATTGTGGGAAAGGCTGTTTTCAGATCAGCTGCTGGAAAAGCTCTTCCAAGGTAGCAGCTGAATTCAAATCACACACCAATTAGCTCAGGGGGATTTGTATGTTTTTCTTTCAGGAAACCTATTTGAAAACAAAACAAAGAGGGAAAAAATGGTTTAAATCTCATTAAAATATCTCAAACTGTGTCACAAGAATGCCACATTTTCCACTGAAGAAAACAGGAGCAGCTTTAACTAATTTCACCTCACCAGACGGAATTTTGTCCTTTAAACCCATTTGCTGCATCCCCCCACCTCCAAGAAGATAACACAGAGGTCCAGAGCAGCTACAGACCTGCTCAGCATCACACAGCAAGTAAACCACTGTGCCAAACTGCCTGGGTCTGTCCTAATCTTTCCCACAAGATGAGGTTTTCCACCCTGCTCCCCTTAGGTTTTCGCCTCCCACCTCAAGGCCACATGCAGATGACCGTGCTTTTTCTGAAGCCAGTGCCAATGAGGCCACTGCATTCGTTATCCAGCAGGATAATGACAGAGTGCAATTCAGTCAACAGCAAATCCTCCCCAGGGAGATGCCCTCTGACCCTCCCTGAGCTGGGGGATGAACGCAGACAGCCAGATCTCAGACAGGCGGCAGGGCTGAGTGAATAATTCCTAATGAATCCTTTCATCTCTTCTTTTGTTTTGGGCAAGGGAGGGAGGGGGTGAAAGGAAATAGTTTGGTACTATCCACCAGCAGAAAATTATTTTCTAGAGCTACCCCAAATCACTGTCATCTGAAGAACATTTTTCATGGCTTCTGCACAGTACGTGGGCACAGAACACAGGCTGCTCTCTGCAGAGAGCCCCTGGTGCAGACAGCCAGTCTGGGAGCAAGAGCCAAACACACAGCAAGAGCAGGGATGCTGCTGGAAGCCTCGCTTAAAATCACCCTTAGGCAGGCAATTGAGAGTTAAGATATCCACTCAAACCACATTTTTGCCAACAAAATTCAGTTCCACAGACACATCAGCAAATGCATGAAGGACAAGAAAGTTCATGAGTGAGGCCCACAGAAAGCCAGGATCTTACCTCTCTCCACATGCCACTCAGACCTCACTATCAATTTTCTCTCATTTTCCAAGCCACAAGCTGTAAGGATAACAAGGATGTGATAAAAGCAGATTTATTTTTTTCCCCAACAAAAAGAAGCAATTCTCATTTCTCCAGTGTGAATTCAGCCGTAGAATTCAGTTTAGCAGCATCTGCTGAACGCTCCAAGTCACCCAGAGGTACCACAGTAAACAAGGGTGGAAAAACAACTCCCAGCTCTGAGATCTCAGAGCTGCTTCACAAGCTTTCAGTCATTCATGCAGCACCCATGGACACTTGGCCTCATCACTTTTAGCCTAGCAGTTTTTATCCCCAGCTCTCAGCTGGTCCTAAAATCAGCCATGTCTGAAGCAGTCCCTTCCAGCTGCACCAGCATTTACTGGGATTTGCCCTCAGCAGGTTGTGGGTTATACTGGGAACAGAAATCACACACAAGGACCACGGTGGTGAGATGCTCCCAGCCCCATTCCCAGACAAATGAACTGACATGAACCTGCACACTTCAACAGAGCTTGGCTGGTGTATTTATATAGATGCCAAATCCCAGGGGTATCAATGACAATCTCTTCCCCAGTAAAACCTGATTACAGTGCTGGACTCTCTAAAACCCCCCTGCCACCTCAGACATCACAGGGAGCAGCCAGCAAACCCCTCCAGGTGCCCTGCACAGCAGGGGCTGCAATGCCAATGATTAAGCAAATCTTCAAAGGAAAAAAAACAAGAGTCCTGGTCAATGACTGACCAGTGTAATAGCTCAGGCTACTATCATGTGCTCTTCTCACACCACATTTGTTTGCTGGGCTGCCCAAGAGGTTTCCAAGGGTCAAACACGAGGTCATCAGCTTTGCTGAAAAATATAAAAAGCTGGAACTGCAAGGAAGGAAGGTCCCAGTACTTACAATTAAGGCTAAAAAAGACATGAAAATGCAAATCCTTTAAGTTTAAACATACCAGAGGCAGCATCAAAAAGGAGAAGAAAAAGAAAAAGGATTTTATGGTTTTTGAAGATGAGACCTTCGCAATATTTAGTAATCCACGAAAAATTCTGACCAGCCTCAAGGACCAAGAGTGGCTGTGGAAAGCAAAACCTTGCTTTCAGGCTATTTTGAGAAGCACTCACAAGGTTTATCCCAGAAACTGCTTTCTGCCTACTCAGATTTCTCAACTGAGCCAATCACATGGTGTTTCGGTGGACTGCTGGAGACACTTGAGAATAGCAGAGCTGCCTGCTGCTATCTGCCTGGCACAGGGTGGTTTTTAATTGAGGCTGAACTCTTAAGTCCCTGCTGCAGTCTGCAGCTCCAATCACTGAAATAATAATTAAACCCAGGAGAAACAGTGCAAAGCAGCAATGCCTTTAACTAGTACATTAAGATGAGGGGACCTGAAGATGTGCACAGACATCTCCAGGATGTGCTGTTCTGTTTCAAGCCTGAGGATTTCACAGATTTTTAAACAGAAAGTCAGAAAGTCAGGGTGGCAGAGATCCTGCAGTACAGAAACAGCAGAGATGCAGGAAAGTATCCACTTTCACCTCACCCAGTCCAAGCAAAAAAAAAAAATAAAAATCAGAATAAGTTTTTGCCATCTGAGTTTGGGACCTTTCTTCCGTGGGAATCTATGAGATTACCCAGAGAGAGGAATGCAGAGCAGGAGATGCACCAAAGATATCAGTATGATTTGAGCCATCCTCCCCAGTTCAAATTAAGCTGTGAAAGAAACCTGTGAAAGAAACCACTCTGAGAAAGTCTGTGCTGGCAGATCAGACATCACAAGTTCAGCTCTGAAATCCGAGGGGAGAGGCTGAGCCTGGAAACGACTCTCCATTAGGTTAATTAGTCAAGTTTGATGTATCCAAGTCGGTTTCCATGGCCACAGGAACTGAAGAGTAATGCTTTACACAGATTTCCTTGTGTGGGACTAGGGACAGGGGAGCTCATCCAGCCTCTCCAGGCCCCCTGGGCAGGCAGGGAGGAAGGAACTTGCCACCCTGGGCTCTGGGCCAGCCCCTGGGCTGGGCTGGGCTGCTCACAAACCCTTTACTGGAACTGCTCCCTGTCCATAAGGCTGCTAAAAATAGCACCCGAGCTCAACCAGGTTAATGACACATCAAGAAGATGCATTTGCACATAAAAATAAACAGAATGCATGCAAGAGCTACCCTCCACCTGGCTTCTGGCTGGCTGGTTTGCAGTGGGGAGAAAAATCAAAAAGCTGCTCTGTTTTCTCTTAAAAATTCAATGCCTATCTGTCAAAGAAGTGACAGAAAGCTGTCCATCTCTGCAAACACTATGCCAAATACAGCTGAAGCTTGTCTGTCAATTGCAGAGCCTGGAAAGAGACCACAGCATATTACAAACAAACAAACAAACGTTTTAAGTGTCATTAGTTACATTACGATCAACATCACGTCAGTTGCTTACAACTCTACTCTGCAGCAAACACTCACCCAAGCACTAGCACCCATGAGTAAAATCTACTGCAACTTCAGGAACAGCAGCAGATTTAGAAAAGAGTGGGAGAGAAAAAGCAATTTGTAATTCAGCAAGGCTCCTGTGGCAGAGCAGGTTTAAGCTCCTTTGAGAAAAGGACTCTGCTCTCACTCTCTGTTCCTCAGGTGCCTCGCTGAGCCAGGACTGAAGCTGCCACACTGCACAGAGGATGGCTCCTGCCCAACTTTGCTCTCCATCAGTTGGCCCTGGGCATGCAGGGCACGGCACAAAAGCACAGAGCACTTGAGTCTGCTGGGTGCACAAGCAAAACTCCAGGGAAAAAGGTGCTGCAGCCAGCACAAAGCAGCAACAATGTGAAAAACCCAAGCCGGCCACAGGGGAACATTCTCAGTCACCGCTCCCAACCAAGCACTTCATTTCCAGCTCACAGAAAAGGAGCAAACGCCACAGACCATGGCAGAAATGACTGAGCTGCTACAGCAGTGCCTGAGCTTGACCCCAAGCTGAAACTGCTGCTGGAACACCAACAGAACCTACCTGAGGGTCTCTGTCACCTGCTGCAAAACTGACTGGTGTGTCCCACGTTGAGAGAGACACATGGCATGACTGCAAACAGGTCTGTGCACAAGGCTGGGGGGAACATCTCCCCTCTTAGAAGGGAATTTCAGCCCTGTGGAATTTCCTCCTGCAAAGAAAGGCTTGAAGCACAACCAGGTTGTGTAAAGTACAGCCACTCTTGCCTGATTTCAGGCCCTGTGTCCCCTGGCTCAACATCCGTCCTTGCAGCACCCATACTTGGAACTGACTTAAACAAAACCATGACTGCTTGGTGAAGACATTCATTCAGCTACTCAGGTCAAAAACAACAGGAGAGAGAAGCACTGTGATAGGAACATGCTGAGAGGCAGAGAGATGGCAAACTCCTCCAACCAGCACTACAGCCAAAGTGCCCCAATTTCAGAAATACAGCTTGAACAAAGTGAGCTAGATGCTGTGAAAAAAGGGGAGCAGGAATCACCCCTGTCTGACAGCTCCAACCCCACCAAGAGTTACAATCAGCCCCACCTTTCTCAGTAGGTTAAAGTTCAGCCGTCAGCTTCCCCCCCATCTCTGCACATGCCATAAATAGTTGCTCATAGAGATTTCTGTTACACTTACCAAAAAACTGGGAGTGGCTGCGTGACAGGAGCACAGAACACAGAGAAGACCATTCTCTTCTCTAATTGTTCTGCCCCCTCAACACACACCAAAATGACTTGGCAAGGCTGCAAGGCAAAGCTGCTGTATTTATTATTTATTTACACTTTTTTTTTCTGCTGGTTAAGAAGCTTCATAAAGCAGATTGCAAATGGCCAAGACAGCACTGGCACCTTTTCCAAGTTTTGCATAAACTGGAATGAGTGAAGAACAGCAGGGATAGCAGCATTCCTAACCGTGTCCTTTACAAAAGATATTTTACCTGAGAATTAATTCCTAAGTTACCTAAGTAAATTAATTGTTACCTAAGAATTAATTGGCAAAATACTCAAGAAGTTTGTAAAGGCAAGTGTGAACACTCACTTATTTCTGGGTATGGTGCTTGTACCCTAGGGATCAGCCTCTAAAACACAAATCAGGATGTGCAGGCTGGCTGATCAGAAGGCAGGGGAGTGTCTGTGTTAGCCAAACACATTCAGTGCCTGGAGCAGCACTCGGGTAAGCCCAGGCTGAGCAGTCGTGCACGGACACGCTGTTCCTGGAGCAGCCAGGGCCCTGACTCTGCACCCATCTTCCAACTCAGCCAAAGGTTCAAGGTGTTTCCGCATGAAACAAGGAACTGGAGCGAGGCAAACACAATAATACATTGTGTGGGGACTGAAACCTCCTGCTGAGGAGAAATCCACAGACGTTTAAAAAGCACAACCGAGCAAAATGCAGAAAAAAATAAGACACAGATGGAGCTTCAAGCTCTTGCCTCATTGAGCCAGACCAAAACTCGCTCCGCCTTTGGCAGGGGAAACAGGAGCAACCAGGGTGCTTGTGTCTGCCTCTGCAGCACAACTCCTCCACCTCAGGGTAAAGCAAATTCCCCATTTCTCAGCCTTCTCTGCTGTTGGCAGAGTTTAAGGACATTCTCAGAAGTGCATTAGATTTCACGAGCACCGGTCTCGGTGGAGAAGATGCAAACCTCAGCTCTGCACAGTGAGAGAGTTAAAATAAAAACACAACCCTTAAGGTACATGCTGACTTCTCTCTTTACTTCTGTTTCATAATGCTGGAGAAAACCCAAAACCCTGCAGTGTTTCTCACTCCAACACCACACAGCCCTCAGGAACGCTGCTGGCAACTGGCTGGGTTCAGGACCAAAACCACAGCAGCTCTTTATGTGCATCTCAAGACACGTAGACATCAAAAGCCAAAAAAAAAAAACCCAACCCAAAAAAAAAAAACCCACCCCAACAATTTTTAAGTAGCAACCCTGTCAAGATATAAAAGTAAAGCCAAAACAAAAACCTACAAATGAAGCAAAAAAAAAAAAAAAAAAAAAAAAAAGAGAGGAAGAAGAAAACAAGGGCTGGCTGACACCTCCTATACATGCTGCCAGCAGGATCATTTGCTCCAAAAATAAGGATGCTCAACACATCTTAACTGATGACATGACAACTGCTTCACGTCCCAACACCGAAGTTGCATAAAAACCTCTCAATACCCATTGCCTTGCAGCTCAGTAAAAAATAAAAAAGAACTCTACTCACTCAGAGCAAGCAACAGACACCGTGTGCCGCTCCTCAGAAAGGTTTTCAGCTCTTCATTTCCACTCAAGCATCCACTCAGGCTGCAGAGAATCATTTTACCCCTCTGCCCTTTGCCAGTCACGCTCAGCAGCTCCAGCCACAAGGCTGCAGCTGAGCTGGCTGCCCAGGTGCCTGTGCCCACAGCATGCAAAAATATCTCAACTGTAGCTCTGGATCCCAACAAACTCCTCAGAGCAAGCGCACAAAGGGAGAGCTACTGACTCCAGGTCCCCCCCAGACAGCAGCAACCAACCTCCTGCAGAGCCTGGATATGCTCAGGCTGCCTCAGCAGCACCTCCTGAATAAGAGACATGTAAGACTAGAAAGCCTTCAATAACAATTCTGAAGGCTTTTTCCACTGCCAGTTCAGAGAGTTTTCCCAAAACACTGAACACACTGATTCCTGTAACGCAAACTTTGCTGCACTTTATTTCTTTGACAGTTTTTAATCACCTCTGGTCTAGCATTTGGAAATTATTATTCACACACACAACAGGAACAAGGCTGCAGGGAAACATGAATTTCACTGGCCTGCCTGGTTTTGTCTGTGGACACCACCTCACATATTACCAAATCAAAACAAGCCGGCCAACTTGAGCGTGAGGGGGAAATGAAAGGGCAGACCGGTGACCTAGAAATGAAGCTGACACTCTGGCATGAGCTTGAAACTCTGCAGCAAAGGGGGAAAAAAATAGACTGTAACTGCTTTCAAGATGGAACTTGAAAAGTTAATGGAATAATGGAATTATATGATGTGGTACCCACAGAAAAGCAAGGACTTGATCAAGGAAGTTGCTAAACACAAGAAATTCTTACACCAAAGGGAGGACATAGTTATTTAAGGTTCAGATGCCATAAAAACACCCCTTCCAAACCACTGGAGAAACTTCCTGAGCCCAAAGTTCTGGTACCAAACACCACTGCTCTGACAGCCACCCAAGATTTACACACCACACCATGTCACAAATCACATGATGGCAACAGCATGGGCTTGAGCAGGCAGTAGACAAAGCTTGAGGGCTTCAAGCAGTGGATCAGGAATGCCACAGTCTCAGCACTGATCCAATGCAAACTCACACTGCCAGGTGTAATTGGTTCAAAGAGGGTGTTCACAAGCTACCTTTGTTCCAGCAAGTCTCAGGCTTGAGGGAGTAACATCCACATCAGCAGCAGAAACCACCACAGGACCCGCATCGCCCTCGGCAAGGCTGACAGAGAGGCCTCCATGAGCCAACATCCAGCCCAGACCCTGCATGCACCATCAGGTAATCCAGTGTAAATCACTGGGGAGTCACAGCCTCCCAAAACCAGCTCCTTGCAACATCAGAGCAAGGAGATCACGCGGCCTCAGCAGTAAACACTTACACAGAACGCTTCTGCTGCAAGAGCCAGGTGCTGCCACTGATAAACCACGTGCTCTCCAGGGCTTCTGCAGCACTGCAGGTACAGGTTTGAGAAGTTTGCAGAGGCCAAAGACTGAGCTATTTATGAAGTGCTCAAGTACCATGCAGCTGAGATCTGGTCTTATAAAAATCTAGCCGCTGGAGTAATTTTATAAGGTTTTAAAATATTTTCAGAAGAAAGCCAACTTTCCATTGTTTGCCACAGCTTGTTAGAAGCCCACACATCCCGCAGTGTAGAGGAAAAGACACCCTCCACCCTCTCCAGCCAGCACTGCATGGCTGGAGGCACAGGCAGATTTTCAGAAAGCTCCACTTTGCCTGTCGTCCTACTCAGCAATTCAGTTCTCCCACCACATCCCACTGACACCCAAGCACAGGGCTCTGTCCTCCACCGTGCTCTGTTGCAATAATCAGGCCCCAGCTCTTTACACAACCACCTAAGCCTCCAGACCTTGCAATTAAACACTCCCTGAGGAGGATGAAACCTGCCCACCTGGGAGGCAGCAAGTCCCCAGGGACCGAACACAGACGATGGGATGATCTGCACCAGGAACCTTCCCAAATCCTGTCATCCTCCACCCACGGGCTGACACATTTCTTTCCTTCTGCCTTCTTCAACACAGAGACAAGGAAGAGCACACTGCAAACGACTCTCCTGCCCTAACATGCACAGGACAAACCCAAACTGTGTTGCTTAAGAAGCTGGTAGGCAACATTCATGTACCAGCACAGAGCACCAGACAGAGCCTTCAGAAAACAGAGCTTAGAGGGTGCAGAAGTCCCAAAAACTACATGATAGATGGTCACAGCACTGAAGTACTGATTCAGTTTACAGCCAGCTCCCTGAGCAGGCAGAGAGAAGCACACCCAACTGGAAGAGTTAACTTCCCACACATCTGGCCAAAGCTGCATTTCTGGGCACCGCCACTCTGTCCAGTGTTACGCCAGGGAAACAATGCTAAATAAAGATTATGTGGAGTGGTATTATGTAAATAATTCTCTTCCACAATGAAAGGATAAACCTAGACTGCCTGGTTAGTTATTAACCCAGGAGCCAGCGCTGCAGAGAGGAAATCCTGCCGGCTCTGCCTCCCTCCCTGACACACGCACCACCCGCCCAGAGAGCCACAGCCAGGCCTCCAGCCTCCAGAGACAATACCCACACCATCCCTGGCCTCCCTGCATGCTGGCACTCTCCCTCACATCACTTCCCACAGGAGGAAAACTATTTGGACCCCACCACACTGTCTCCTCCCAGGGCAACCCCACTCCCACCGTCATCACTGCTGCCAATGCTCAACTTGGCTCTCTCCCTCTTCTTCATCCTCCTCTCACCATCAGCCCAGGACATGAAGGGTTCCCTATGCTATGATGGGAACACACTCTTGGACACATCCCTTCTCTTGAAGGCCTTCCCTTCCCCTCACAGCTGAGCCCACTTTACTTGCACATCTTCTTCTGCCCAGAATAACTTCCTCGACCTTTCTGCCTCTTTTTCTCCCTGCAACCTTCCTGCTGCCTTGGCCTCACGTCTGAATGCTTTATGTTTGTCGTACGATTTTAAATCTGTCAGCAATTCATCCATCTGCCACCTCCCGGGTTTTTAATGCCGCAAAACGTTCTGGGATACAGCCTTGCATAAACCTCTTGGTGGAAAATTAGGCTGTAGCTCATTCAGAAACCAAACTGGCTTTGAGATCATTTCTTTCCAAGGTGCTGGGCTATTTCAAAGGCTGGCTTCTTCCCTACAGCGAGCAGAAAAGCCATGATGCTATCCGGTCTAAAATAAACATTATGGGAGCAGCGATAAGGGGAAACATTTCAGCTGACTAAGAGCAATGCGGGTTCAAATCCAAGCGTAAGCTGATATTGCTTATAATTTGTTCCTGAGCCAAAAACACAGACTGGGAGTGAAAAAATGGAAGGCATTAAACAACAAGCAGCGTACTCAGCGACTCTGAAAAACTTCAGCATTTCCATTTACGTTATTATTTTTTTAAATAACCTTCAGTTTCACGGACCATAAAGTTAATTTGGAGTAACTTCCCTTCTCTGTAACTAGACAGAGCTGCTATCCTTTACATTCATTAATGTTTGCTCAATGCTCCGCAGCTATAAAGAGAGCACTAACCATTATCAGCATCCTCCACGCACCCAGCAGGCACATAACCACTGCTGTGCTCTCCCTGTCCCCTCCCTGTGCCCCAGATCACCTCCAGCTCTGGCACTGTGGTCACAATCACCGTCATGGACAACCACTTCCATCTTTACTGCTTTCCTTCCAGCGCCAGGCACCTCTCCCCTGCAGGCAGGGCTCCTCTCTGGGCCTCTCCAAGCCAGATTCAGATCATCAGCAATCAGTGCCCCCTCACCTACCCACCCTCAGCCAGGTCACATTCCTCAGCTCCACACAGTGAAGGGGGATGCTAGCATGTGAGCACTGCCTGCTCATCAGAAACATCCCCTCCTGGGGACCCTGCTCACCTTTAGTAGGAACAGTCCACATCCCAGAGAGACTCCATCTGCCAAAGGCAGGTTGGCAGGAACAGAGAACTGGTGGCCTCAAGAAAGGAAGTGACAAGTAGGGTGGGCAGCAGGACTGGGGGTGCAGCCCTGATTTCTCAATTCCCAGTACAGTCCCGCAGCTGCCTCGTGCTCAGGTCAGGGATCACTTCCCAAAACTGACGAATCACTCATTTCCTTCTGCTCTTCTGTCCTCCTTCCCTTCCTGCCAGATCCATCCCTCACTCTGATCAAGCTTTTACATGCATTTTCATGCCCTCTGTTCTGAAGCTCCAGCTCCCTCTTCAATCTTCTTTTTGGGAAAGCAGCTCTGCTCTAGTCATGCTCATTAAATGACACACATTTCCATTTTCTACTGCAATGCAAAGATCTATCCCTTGACATTACAGGGCAAATCAGAGACCTCAACACCTGTGTGCCAGCACAAGCCCAGCCATAAATAGCAATTCTCTGCTGCTTCCTATGTCGATACACAGCAAGGGCCCTTCAAAGCCTTGCAGGAGCCTGTGCCACAGCAGCCTCGATGAGAATCCATGACCTCACGATGCCCAAATCCTTAGGCAGCTGCAAAAGCCTCAGTCACTAATCAGAGAGGCGACTGGGTGCTGCTATACCTCATTTCCAGCTCCATTAGAGCTGACCCTGCTCTCCGCTGAAAACTCTCAGCGAAGACGAAAGCGAGCTACAGCTCCTAAAAACGCAGCTGCACAAAAATAACAGTGCTCCAAAGAACACACTGGCCTGGATTCCCATCCCTGTGCACCCCTGCAGCCAAGGCCATGGGCTGCATTTGGGGACCACTGCTCACAGGCACAAAACCCAGGGGGGAACCAGCACTTTGCCCCTGGGAGTAACGAGCCCTCACACTGAACAAGCAAAGCACTCATGGAGAAAGAGAGACTCTTCACCAGCTCTCCAGCAGACTTGCTCTGACACATTGAACTTCACATAACCCCACCAGCCTCAGTTTTCTGACTGGTGAAGGGATCTGGTCAGAATGAGACACTGGGTTAGGGATGGGGAGCACTGCACCCCAAACCTCCTCCTCCAACCCACTGCCCTTCACAACTGCTCAAATCAGCCACCCAAAACCCACCTCTGAAAAGTTACCAATTTAATCCTTCTTCTGTACCCACTCATCTAGAAACTGACAAGATCGTAACTTTCCTCCCCCCGCAGGGCCACGACGATGATGGTATCTCAGGCACATAAATTATAGTCAGCTTCAAACAGGTTTTCCCAGGACAACTAGATTGCAAAAAGGACTGCTGAAAACCAGAACCAGCAGTGGGAGGAACACTGGCAGCCATCAAAGGGGGACAAATAATTCACAGCCATGTCACAAAAGATGAAGATATCGCCTATGACCCAATTCCAGCCGTGGAGATGAGACAGGGAGCTCTCAACACGTGCAGCTATCAGCACAGCTGCATGCACACCATCGCTGCCAATCACAACAAAACTGCCTTTAGCACACTGCATCTCCTAATTACAAGACGTGAACACGGCCTGAACCAAGCCCTCTTTGGATCTAGTGCAGGATGGCTCCAGGGATTAGTACAAGCTCCACTGGAGGCAGCTTGGTTCCAATCCAACCACAGCCATTAGCAAGCGAAAAGTATTGCCAAGCAGCAGCTGGCTGGTGGCTTGCACGAAACAAGTTTATGGTTTCAGTGCAGATCCTGTCGCAAAAAAATGCCAGTCACCTCCCTGGAGCTCCAAGGTGTGAAGGCAGAGGCACCCACCTGCTTCTGCAGTGCTGGAGATGCTGATGTGGGAGGTGTTCCCACATGGGCCCAGGACCAGCTCCGCAGAGCCAGCCCTGACCTCCGCAGGGGTTTCAGAACCAGGTATGTTTTGCAACTTGGCAGAAACACACAGCTAAGTAACAGAAACCACCACCCACATGAAGCCAGGAGAACAAAGTACCAGTGTTTTCCTGCCCCAGACATGTGCGTGCCCCATCTCCTCTCTCACACCAAAAATAGCTTCTACTTTTTCCCTTTTGGCAACAACAATCCGAGGTTTGAGTGCATTTGCTTTCAATAAACTAAACACGTTTTGCAAGAGTCTCTCTCACAGTGAAACTTACTCAATTAAAGTTATAAAATATTTGTCCCAGGCAAAACTTCCCTCCTGTGGCATCGTGGGACTCAACCCCAAGACACTTTGCGAGCCTTGCTCACTGAATTCTTCACTCAAGGCACAGGTCCCCCACACAGTTGGCAGACCCAGGCACACAGGAGGTTTGAGCTAAATCCCAAAGTCACCCAACATCAGCACTGAAACTCAGAGAATTAAGCACTATTTGATTAAAACCATCCAGGAATACACGGCTCCACGAAAGCCCTTGAAAAATCTTCTCATCGCTTCCAGAAGAGAGGGAAATGTTCATCCAGTTGTCCCAACTCACACTGGCTCCCTTTATGAATCAGTAGTAATACCAAGTGTTTATCAGGAAAGCACAAGGCAAACTTAAACTCAACCTTGCTGATAAAACCCCTATACTAAATGGAAAAACTCTCACCCCACATGACCAAGGAATACCAGTGGAACGAAATCACATCCACCAAACTGATTAAAAACACCAGATTCAGCAAAACCCTGACGGTTTTCAGGCATCCAGAGCACCAGCCTTTCCTTCGCAGGAATACTGAGGGAGAGGTCGCCAGAAGAGTTCAAACCATAAATGCCTGTGAACCGAGGGGTTAGGAAATACCCACTGCACGGATCACCTCCAGCAGCACTGTCCTCTCCGGCACATTCTTGAGCTGACCCAAAACACAGAGTTCAGGGAGCAGACGCAGCCTCGGGCGCAGGCAGCAGTGCCTGCAGGCGTGCTGGGCTTCCAGAGGGTTCAAAGCGCTGCAAGCAGGGATGGCTTTGTTGGGTCAACACGGCCCCGGGCAGCCCCAGCCCGAGTCCTGCAGGTTTTGCTGCTTCAGTGGTGTTGGCAGCAGCCCACATGGCAGGCAGCTGCCTGCACCCACTGCAGCCTGCTCTTTGTGCGTTGTCAGGGCAAGGGAGCAGGAGGAAGGCCGAGGGAGAAGAGGGAACAGGAAATTACAAGAATCAACAGAGAAAAAAAAAAACAAAAAAATGCGATCACTCCAGAGACCTCAGCTGGGGTTCAGAGAAACGTGCACTTGTTGCCTGCAGACACCCGGCTCAGTTACCTCCCGTAAATATTTACACGGCGAACACCACACGGCCGGAGGAGCCAGCCCCGCAGCTCGCGTCATGGTCAGGAGCCGGCCGTGCCCCCCGCAGCTCCGGGGGAGCCGGGCCGCTCCCGGTGCCCCTCGGATGCCCATTCATTGCTCCGGCCGTGGGCCAGCGCCAGCCCACCGGCCCCCAACGCGGGGCGAGAGCCGCAAAACACAGCGGGATTGAACGAAAGGGAGGAAAAAAGAGGAATGGGGGGGTAAAAAAAAAAGCCCTTGGGTGCCCCCACCCCGCAGAGGGGTGTCCCCGCCAGCCTGCCAAGTGCGGGGCTCCCCGGCGCTCCCGCGCGCCGCGTTCTCTTGAGGCCAAAACCAGCAAAACCAACAGGAAAAAAAAAAAAAAAAAAGAAAAAGAAAATAATAAGAGAAAGTTTCTCCCCGGCGAGCAGCTCCCGTGGCACATTTTCATTTTTACGTAACGCGGCCGCCTTTCCCCACCTGCGGGGAGCGGAGCGGAGCGGGCCCCCCAGCCCGGCCCGCGCGCACCCCGGCACCGGGGGCTCCCCCGGGGCTCCCCCCTCCCGACTTACCTAATCCCGCCGGCAGCTGCCGCCCCCCATCGCCGCCGCCGCTCCCGCTTCAGCGGCCGGCGGGGCAGCGCTGGGCGCGGGGACGCGGCCCCGCCATCTGCGCCGTGTTTATAAATCCAGAGCCATGGGGCTGCGAGCCGCGCCGCCCGCCCGCCCGTCCGTCCGTCCGTCCGTGGGGCCGGGCCGCCCCTCGCCGCAGCGCCGGCCCCGCAGCGCCCAGCCCAGCCCAGCCTAGCCCTGCCCGCCCCGGCGCGGCAGGAGGCGGCGGTCGGTCGGTCGCTCGGTGTCTCGCTCGGTCTCTCGGTCGGTCCCTAAGGCCGCCCCACAGCCGGCCGGGCGGGGCGGGGCGGAGCGGGGCCGCGCCGCCCGCGCGCATTAAAGGGGCCGCGCGCGCCCGCGCCGCCGAGCGCCCGGCGGGACCCGGCGGAGCCGCGGATCGCGACACCGGCTGCACCCCTGTCACCCGCCGTGCCCCTGTCACCGCCGCTGCCATCGGCTGCACCCCTGCCAGCGCTTTATCAGTGCCACCGGGTACCTCGGTGCTGCCGGTGTTCCCAGCTTAAGCGGTGCGGCGGGCCGCGTTAGTGTCCCTGCGTGTCATTGGTGATGTTCTGGGTGCAAATCAGGGATTCTCACTTGCGGGGTGAGCTGGCCGATAATCCCCTCGTGCCGGTGGGATTTCGGACGCTTCGGAGGAGCAGGTTGGGGACCGCTTGGCTTTCTGAGCCCTGACAAAGGTTCAGCTCCGAGAAATTGTCCGGAGCATTCCACGGCAACATAGTTAAGAAACTTCAATTTTCCCGCAAAAGGAAGGTGGGGGGCTTCAGGAGAAGACCCCGTGATGCACATTCCCAGCCCTGGGTTAGTGTCTGTACTGTGATCCCGACTGCATCAAAAACCTTCTCGGGGTGCGATCTTTGCAGGAAAATCTGAACAATTTAACAAGCAGATGCCTACAGGAATCCGCACTGAGGCAACCTAGGTCACTGTCAGATTTTAACTAATATCTTGCTTTTTCACACTTATTCTTCCCCTCCATCCTCCCAGGGGGGATGAGGAAGGTCACATCTCCTCAGCCACCACTGTTCCCGCTGCACTGCTGGGTGTCCCTCCCCAGGCGAGCCCACCCCCTCTCCCTGCCACGAGTGATGCATGACCCCAACAGCTGGAAAAGCATCCAGCGAACCTCCCCTGCTCCAGCAGCTGTAAAAACCTCCACGTGTCCTAACCCTCACCCTAACCCCCGCTCCAGCAGCAGATGCGGGCTTGCAGGGGTGCCCTGCAGTTCTCTACTCTTTCCGCATCTCCCCGGCAGCGGGAGGGCAGCAGAGCGGGCAGCTCTCGGCATTCCTTGTCCCAATACGGCTGCAGGGCACAGGGACTTTCCCAGGCCTGGGCTCGGTCTCCTTGAGTCACCCCACTCGATATGTAAGCACAGGCGCACGCCACGGTGCGAGCATAAACACCGGGAGCAGCAGGCAAATTGCCTGAAATGAGCCTGGCGCGTCAGAAAAAGCAGGAAAAGTTGCCCTCCCGTGCCTGTGGCAGTTGTGTGTCTGCTGGCTCAGGGCAGCGCCCTTTGTGTGGTTCGAGTCTTCGGTTTATCCACAGGCTGAGTGTCTTGTGAAAGCAAAGGAGCAGATCAGATCTTTCTCTTGAAAATATGTTTGTCTTGGTAGATAAAGAACCCAGTTTATCCCTGTTGCATTGTGAGGCTTCTCCACTCCAGCCATTTAGCATTTCCTGAAGTTTTGGGTGTTTTTTTTTTTTTTATATCTGTGATGTTTCACTTAATGAATGGAAGGTAAGTCCTGTACCACAGCAAAAAGTCTCAGGACTTTAATTTTACAGGAGCCAGGCATTTATATCCCAGTGACCTTAGAACAACATTAGAATCAAATGTATTTAAGTAAACCCCTTAGGGTTGAACACACTTTCCAGCAACACCGAATACCCTGCCAGAGCACAGATAGATTTTTTTTGCCTGTTCTTGCAGTCCAGAAGGCCATGGTGCCAGAGGGAACCACCAGGCTGGTGTTGCAGTGGGAATATGGAGTTTTTGCAGTGACATTGCTCTTAGAACAGTAGGGATTATTCCCTTGCGCATTTCTAGCTCTTGGAGCCTCGAGGCTTTTTGTTTTCAAGCATTTTCCCCTGGAAACTGGAAGCTTCTTGAGCTGGAGAAATCACAGATAAAATCATGACAGCATCTCCAGGCTCTGGGAGCTGACGCTCGAGGTGAGCAAAGCCCAGGGTGAGCCTGCCCAGAGCATCCCGGAGCAGAGGGAGTGCTGCCGCGGGTGCTGTGCTGCAGAGGGACACGTACACTCCTCTTAGAGCCGGGAGACAGAGCCTGGCTGCCGCTGCAATCCCGGTGTGTCTGTGCTGCGAGGCTGCAGATAGCTTACACAGATTTTCCTTCGCGTTTCACTTGGAAGCTGCCGTTGATAGCTATTCCATCAGATAAAATGGTAATGCGAGCCGTCCAGCAGCAAAGATGGGGATTTCGGCTCTCAGTGGAAAACTGGAGTCCTGCCTCAGATATTCGAGATGGTCTGCATTAAACTTGTCCCATGGCCGGTACAAACGCAATGAAATTGGGGTGTTTTCTTGCTGAGGTTGACCTGAACTCCTCCAGGAAAAGAAGTGAGATGCAAAACAGGAGCCACCCTCCCTTTGAAACCACCCTGCCATAGAAAGCTTCAGGGGAAAGTGATTACATCTAAAGCAAGCCGCTGCCTTTAGCCTCAGTCAGCTGTAATTGACTTTATCGGAGCATCAGCCCACTAGGACCAGTGGGAGTGAAAACTTTGGCAGGGGTTCGCCCTCCACAGCCATGAATTGTGGCACAGGGACGAGGGGTCTTGGACCTGCTGGTCTCAGGGAGGGACTGGGGGTAGCTCTGGCAAAGGGTGGAGGCAGCGGGAGGTTTGCAGCCCTGCCCTGCATGATGCAACGCAGCTGCCTCCAAAGCACCTTCCCACCGCCCTGGTGACCTGCCTTTACTTGCTCCAGGCATGAGAGGAATTCGGTGGGACTCAGAGGATGTAAAGGGATGGAGTTCACCTTAGGGAAATGGATCTGTCTCAGGGAAAAAACCAACCAAACTAAAGATCTCGGCAGGTTTCCCTGGGAAAGGGGGAAAGGCAAAACCCGAGGATGCAGCTGGGGTTGTGGGATCATGCCATTCCTCACTCCTGCCTTTTTCTGTGTTCACCCTCAAGCTGCCAGTGATTTACAGAAAAAAAAAATAGATGCAATGTGAAATATCCCAAAGTCAGTGGCACTCAGCTATGTGCAGAGAGGGGGGAAATGAAGTGATCCTGGATGGGGGCTGTAAATTGGGAAATTATTCAAGCAACACCAGGCTGCCTTCATCCCCAAGGTGCAAGGGTGATCCCACCCTGTGCATCAGCCCCACCAAGGGAGAGGGACCCCATCAGCACCTTGACACCCTGCAATTGCAATGAAGTTCTGCTTTCCCAACCAGTCCTGACCCTGGCCGTGAGGCTTGGCCTCTGTTTCCCAGGCCATTTCCTCAACTCCTTCTCCCAAATGGCTGGGCTGGGTGGTCCTGAGCAGCTGTCCCACTGCCTCCCTCGGTGGGTTTGGGTTGTGTTTGGTCACCCTGTGCCAGGGCCAGCAGTGGCTCACGCTCTGTTTGCCTGCCCTGCCCACGTCACAGACCAGCACACTCCCAGCAGCTCCTCACAAGTTCTCCAGGGGCTGCCTGAGATTACAACACATCAGGGGACAGACAGGACCCCAAAAGGGTCCCATCCCTCCTGAGGGGATCAGCTTTTAAACACAGATAAGTGCAGGTTGGTTTTAAATCCAGCTAAAACCAGCAAGTGCATTCTCCCCTCCCACAGGTGCGTGGTGACCCCAGGGCTGAGCTGCTGTGCTGCACAGAGGCACCAGGAGTCAATTTCGAGCCAGGGGACAAAGCTGTCCCTGTCAAAGCCAGCAGTTGGGACACTGACAGGCAGGACACAGGCTCAGTGACCTGTCCCACTGCATTTTGGCCTCCCCAATCCACACCTCCAGCAGATGCTTGCTGCCTCCCACGGTGATGGGGCAGCTCACAGAATAACTAACTAGTTTTTACCACAGCAATAAATGGCCACAGCTTTATTAAATCAATATTAATTCATAATCTTTAACAGACAATTATAGTTATCTCACACACAAAACTACCCACCTCTTCAAATCTCTGATCTGACAGGGTTATAATTAGCTTATTACTGGCCATACATCTGCTAATAACTTTTCCCTCAGCCCTGTGAAGTGAATTAAGGAGCACTAATAAACCATGGCTGTTAATCCATTT
Organism: Serinus canaria; assembly: GCF_022539315.1. Lineage (NCBI taxonomy): Eukaryota > Metazoa > Chordata > Aves > Passeriformes > Fringillidae > Serinus > Serinus canaria. The sequence continues at coordinate 12,266,567 of NC_066329.1, forward strand.
ATATGTCTTATGCTTTTGTCTAGGCACCGAATTTAAAGATACATAAAAAGAGGTTTTCTCCTTTCTTTCCTCCAAGGTCTGAGTACCCTGAAGCCCCGAGCTGCTGGGTGTGGACAGGGTGCTCATTTTGACGTCCTGCCAGATCCATCCTCACTGGGAGCAGGGTGCAAGGGGAAACTTGGGAAAGCACTTTGCAAGCTGAAAACCCTCAGAATATTTAAAAGCAGCAATATTTCCCCCAATGCTCTCCTATTCTCAACCCCAGGGCCCATCCCTGCCATGAGGCAGAAGGTATTTGGGGAAGATCCACTGGCAAGAGTGTGAACCCCCAAAAACCCCGTTGGGGAGGGGAATGATGGGCAGGCAGAGAGGGGAGAGGAGCAGGTTTGGGGAGCAGCCCCAGCGCTGCCCGCTCGGCTCCCGGCACAGAACGAGGGTCATTAGCAATAATGAGAGAGAGATCAGACGCGCCCGGGGTGGGGGAAACGCTGATCTGCGATGATGGCCGGTAATAAGGGACAGCGAGAGAGGCACCGTGTGATGTGGCCAGATAAAAGCAGATGGCTGGCTGCTGCTTCTAATTATAGGGCCCTGCTAACCAAGAGGGCGCTGATTAGGCTGACATTGTCCTAGGACGTGCTTTTCTAGAGGGATCTGGCACTAGGGCTCAGGGTTTGGGGGTGATGGGATGGGGATGTCCACTGCCTGCCAAGACCTGTCCCAAAACCTTCTCCTGCCCCCTCTCTCTGCCCATACCCCCAAGGGAAGTTTGGTCCCACCATGGAAGCACTGGGGTCAGGGGCTGGGGGGTGTCAAATAGGTGCCAGCAGTGATGTCCCCATGTGTCCAGGCAGCAGTGGGTGGAAAAGCCCTGAGATCCACCACCAGCCCAAGAGGCTCTGAGTTCCAAGGCCCTGAAGAGGAAAGGAGGCTCCTTTTGAGTAAGAAATGCGGTTGAATTCACTCATGGGTGAATAATTTATGATGCTTACTGTAATGAGACATAAAAAAACATTCAGTTCTGGTTTCATCATATTTTTGGCTATGAGTAAAACAGAAGAAAATGATGAGGGCTTCCCACAGCAAAGCTGAACCCCTGAGACTGAAAGTGGTAGCCAGGCCACTTCTAACCCGTGAGTTGATCTTAAGCATATTTTTGGTTGTGTTGGCACTTTTCCTGCTCCATGGAAGAGATCTGAAGTGTATTTGTGATGACAGCTCTGTCTCTGTCTCAGCTGAGCTCAGCTGGGCATGCAGAGAGGAGGACACTCACCAGCCTGCCTGGCTTGGTGGCAGTGCCCTGACATGGGACAGTCCCTCCCTGAGGGGCTCAGGTACCCCTGCACCAGTGTTCCAATCACACAGCATCCCCCTGCACCTTTTCCCTTTTTCTCAGGGTGGTTTTAGGGGAGCTGAGGTGGCTCTGGAGCAATAACTCCCATGGGAGGGGATAACTCACTGGTGCAGGATCGCAAAGGAAGGTTCCCCACGCTTCCAGCCCCTGGCCTTGCAGGGATAGCAGGGTTTTCTTTGCTAGAAGAGCTGAGCTGAAGTCAGATCCCCTTGTCACTCCTCCAATGCCACCCTTGAGAAACTGCTTCCCTACTTTGGATATGCTGCAATATGCAGTAATTGGGTAATTCTGTTTCTGGAGGTTTTTCATTTTAAGACATCTGGTATTTTCTGGAGCTGGGAAAAACATTTCCCTCTTTTGTGATCACTTAAACTCCAGTGAGAGCCCTGCATTGGGATGAAGAAGCATCAAACAAAAGACATAGGATGTGCAACCCAAGGAGGAGCCAGAAAAAATGAGGTCAAAATTTTGCCAGACAGGATGTGGATGGAGAGGCTGGAGAGCAGCTGGCTGAAATTTGGCAAAATCTTAAAAAAAAACACCTCCAAACTCAACAAAACCAAACTGATGCATGCAAGTCAGTCTGTAAAAGAAATCCAAATACCTTTCAGGCAATGACTTTTTCTGGGTGAAGCCCACAGGAATGACCCTCATGGCCCTGAACTGGTATTTTCAGTGGGGATGGAAAGGGGTACACAGAGAAGTGGATGAGGTGACACAGGATGGGACTGGACACCCGGATGCCCAAGGGGCAGCTGCTCCCAGCTAGAAAACCTGTAGCTGTTTAAATTTGAGCAGCTTTTCAGGAGGATGCTGCAGCTGAGCTGAGGGCATCTTCCCATGAACAAGGAGCCCAGCAAGTGCCTGGAATTCCCTGCAGGATGACTGCAGGAATTTCAAGCCCTGCTTAGAGAGAGGAGGCAGTTGCCAGGGCACCCAACCTTTTGACATCTTAATGAGCCAAGAGTTCAAAAGGATTTTTTTTTTTTCCTTTTTTTTTTCTTTTTCCCCCCTCCCTTCTCAGAGAATTCAACTTTTCATCTCCCTCCTCCCAAGTACGAGACAGCCAAAGAGGGGATGACAAATGAGCCTCTCGCTCCACCTGAGGAGTTCAAGCTGCAATCATCCAGCTCCTTGTAGCTCCAAAGAGCTGGGAAGTGCCAGAGCAGGAGAGGAGATGTAATTAGGTGCGATTCAAGAACAGCTCATCAGCTATATTTAACAGACAGGACCAATCCTCAGAAGCACAGCCCTGCGGAGGAGCCAGGCTCTGGCAGAGCTGTTTCCCCCCAGCCCTGGCTCTCTGTTTGTGTTTCTGCCTGAAACATTCTTTTTTTTATTATTATTATTTTGCAATTTGAAGCTGTAATGGTTGTTTACCCTGTGAACATCCAAGCAGGACCTCTCACCCAGGATTTTTTAGCATGTAGATTTGCCCTTTCACCAAGATTAAAGTTACTTGGGGGGAGAAGAGCACAATAGACCCTTGTATCCTAATCTTTCTGCCTGGAACAGATGGAGAGCCCTGCCTGAGTCCCAGTGAGTGCCACGAGGGCAGGGGAACAGAGGAGACACTGTGCCTGGTGCTGGGAGAGGGGACAGGGGTGTGGCAGTGCTCCAGCCAGCTCTGCTCCTGCACAGAACCACAGAAGGGTTTGGGTTGGAAGGGACCTTCACAGGGTCTGGTTCCAGCCCCACCACCACGGGCAGGGAGGCCACTCTCTAGACTGCTGAAAGCTCCATCCAGCCTGGCCTTGGATCATCCTGCTGGCCAGGGTTAGCACAAAGGACCAGCAGGTTTGGGAGCACCCAGGAGAGCTGGAATACTGGGCTGGGGGGTGGCAAGGTTTGCTGAGGGTTATGGTGACTCTGACTTGTCCTCAAAGCACCATCTCTGCTCTGTATCTCAGCCAATGCCATGCTGGGAGCTGCTCTGTGCTCTCTGCCAGACCCCGTCCCAAAATAACACCCAGAGATGAGGAACAGAGAAGTTCAGGAGCCAACCACGGCAAGTCAAGGAGCCACAGGAAATTCTGCATCCATGCCTGCCTGTGGAGATCTCTTGAACACACAAACTGCATTAAAGTATCAGCTTAACTACAGAAATCACTGAAGTAACTGTTGCAGCTCCCTGGAAAACCATTCTAATTCTTCCCCTTAATGACAATCATCAAAGAAATGGCAATTCCATGTGGCAAACTTTGGTGCTGCTTCCCAGCCAGGGGATGGGACCAGTGATGCTCAACAGCTGCAAACAGCAAACCACGCTGGTGCACGGCAAACCAGCCCCAAGTCCAAGGGAATGCCAACAAAAAGAATTACCAAAACACACAGGGCAGAGTCCTCTGGCCTGTGGGGATGGGGGCTCCCCTCCAACAAGGCTGGAGCTGAAGCAGGAGGGTCCATGGAGAGCAGGGCATGCTCCCCTCCTCAGGGAAGGATAAAAGAGCTGTTATGGAGATCCAGACTCTGTTCAGGCTCATGCTTGGCTCCTTGTGAGCAGAGGGTAAAGAGCTACTTATGCTGTAGCATAAAAGCTGGGAGACAGCAGAGTGCTATAAATAGGGAATATAAACTTTCAACTGACAAGGCTCTGATTTTGTTATTGTAAAAAAAAAAAAAAAATAAAAAAAGAGAGGGAGAAAAAGTGCCTAGGTGGAGCTGACAAAGAGGGAAATACATGCAGAGTACAGGTTTGTTCCCAGGAATGTGCTTATTATAAGTCAGATGTAGTTAGAGCTATTACTTTAGCTTGAAATGAATGGAAGGAGAATAAATCTGCCTTTGTGCAAGGCTGCCTGCAAATAGCATCTCCCTCTAGCAAACCTGCAATTGTGTTTGCATGAGACATTTGTTAGAATAAATGCAATTTAAAAAGAAAAACAGTTCACACCTACGGCAAGGGAAGGCTGGTGGTATGAATGGCAACCAGCAGAGGAGGAGGAAGAGGCACAACAGGCTTCAGCAGCAGGGGGCACAGCCTGTGGCACTGCAAGGGCTCATCTGGGATGCCTGGAAGGATGGAGATCTGTGAGCAGCTCAGCCTCAGTGCCTGTCTCTATCATCACATCTTCACAGCGATCGCCCCAAACCGCTGGGCTGGTTTCACCCATTCTCTCACTTTCTGTCCCCAAGGGATGCTGTGATCACACACAGCTTTTCTAGGCAAGGGATGAGCCACAATGGAGGTGGGCAGGAGGCATCTGGCCCTGCTGGAAGCAGCCACAGCATCACAGCTGTGGGAGCAAACCCTGAGGTGTGTCCTGCATCCAAAAATCTGGAACACCCCAGGCTTGGAGAGTTGATCTTTGGGAGCCAACTGAAAAGTACAAGCACTTCCTTGGAAGCGTTTGGCTTTGCATCTCCTATTCCTAAATAACTTTCCCCAGGTACTAAAAGTGCTTGCAGGTTATTTTTCTTCTATTTTCAAGTAACAAGGTGTTTTTCCTCTCAGAGCACATCAGCACCCTGTTCTGACCTCCATCCTTCATGGTCACAGCAGCTTCAGGGAGGAGACCTGCAGGGTTGGCACCTCTGGGGGGCTGCTTGTCACCTCGTGATACCCACTGGCACATCCATGCCCACTGCCACTTCCCCCAGATTCCAACAGTGTGGATGCACTGTGGCTTTCAACAGGCAAATGCAGCACCTGGCTGGGTGATGGCCTAAAGAGGGGAGAAACCCTCTGCAAAGTCCCCTCCTGCCTTCTATTATTACTTTTTTTTCTTTTTAAATATTATTCCCATTGAATTTATAGGAGTAACTGTCTGGGAAAATGACTTTACCTCTGGCTCCTTCATAAATTTTTAATAGGGCAGAAATAGAACCAAAAGGGATTTAAAAAAAAAAAAAATATGCGTTAGCGTCAAACTCTGGCTCTATTCATAATTAATTATACTTTCAGGGGGAGGGGAAAAAAAGAGGAAACATAATTACAAGCTTCTAGTGAGAACATTCATTATCATGCTAATGCAGAAATCAGTACTGCTGTGCCTCTGTGTGTGTGTGTGTGTGTGTGCTCGCTCTAATTACTCGGCAGTGATGAGTGTCACTCACGGGTCTGCTGCTGCAGGGGATGGCAAAACCAAAGAGAGGGATGAGGGGCTGAGTCACAGCAGGGATGGGTGGGATCGGGACCCCTCGTGCTGGGGGTTTTCCGGGTGTTTCTTGGGGTCTCTGCTGCTCAGAGTGACCCTGAGATGTGTTAAAGTCTCTTTTCCCAGTGCTCGAAGAAGGAGTCAGAGCTCTTCAGTTCTCTGTCTCAAGGTTGTTGTATCTCATCTATAAAATTCTGTCTCCCATCCAGCTGAGGTCTGCTCAGCAGGTCAGTCAGAGGCACAGCACCTGAGTGCCTGGCTGCCCACAGCATCCTTGGGGAAAACTCTTGCAAACCAAAGAAAAACATTTCCTCAGCATTCCAGACCTGAACCAAGGGGTCTGCTGGTACCCAGAGGGGTCAGGCATGGGGCTGAACCTGCTCTTGTAGGATGCTTGAAGCTCCAGGTGAGATCAAGGAGAAAAACCACAGGCTGGGATCCGTGGCTTGAACATCACATTCAGCCCCAGACATGTTTATAGACATGAGTTATCTAAATTATATTAAACCTAAGTTCAGCATCTGCACAAAATGAGCATTTCTGGGGAATAATTAAATGGATTTCCCATTACTTCTCGAGCTGCCAAGTGAATGTCCTACTTTCATAAGTCAGAGCACTGCATTTCCCCAGCCATAAATCCTCCAGCAGAGCCTGGCAGGCAGAGCAGAGCCAGGGGACAACGAGGCAGTGGTGGGACACCCAGCCCTCCTGGATGTCCTAAAAACCTTGGAGCAGCAGAGCTGCACAGGCAGTGCCATGGTGTGTTCTGGATGGAGAGAGGGCAGCCATGGGCAGCTGAAGGACCTGGGGCAGGAGCAGCCAGGGCTCCAAACAGGGATTAAAGAGGGGAAGAGGTGGAGCCCAGTGTTGGTGTGGTGCCAAGTGTTGGTGTGGTGCCATCCCTGATTCAGGAATCCTCAGCTGGGAGGAGAAGGACAGTGATAATTAAAGCAGGAACGCTGCTTCCCTTCCTCAAGTGGGAAAATCAGCTCCTGTCGGAAATTGGAGGGAGAAAAGACAGAGCTGGGGATGAGAAATGCTGTGGGATTTAATGCTGCCCTGCCCTGCCTTAGCCCCCTGGAATTTCCTCCTGTGCAGGATGGAAAACCCTCCTGGGCACTGCCAGGATCAGGGCAGCCTGCTGGGCATCACAGGTCCAGCCTGCAGTGATGCTTCTGGAGAGCTGCCAAAAAGGGATAACAGAAAACTTGTGGCTGCTGTCTTGTGCCTCCATCCAGAGGACAGCAAGGGGGAATCACTGTCCTAAAAAAGAACAGGAGCTCTGTCACCCACAAACACCTCAGAGTGTCCCCAGCAAAGGAGCATCCAACACCTTCAAAATGTACCAATTTTTCTTGGCATAAAAGCAGCTGCTGGCACGCCGGGATGAGCACATTAAATTTAAGTGTGAAGGCATTAAAAAAACCCGAGAATTGTTTGCACAAAAAGCCACCATTACCCTGGCACGACAGAAGTTCCCTATCCAAGGCTGCTCCACCAGCAGCACCAAGACCCTGCTGTCAGTGTGGAGGTTGGGAAGAAAGGAAAGTTAAAAAAAAATTCAGATATTTTTCATATTTTTTTTGCCCCAGAGGTGGGCTGTGTGCAACATCTGTGAGCTATTCCCCCTCCCATGTGCTCAGGCTCGGGTGAGGGGCTGCTCTGGCCTCACCGGAGCTCCAGCTGTGCCTAATTCCAACATTTCAGGTTTGCCTGCAAAGCTCCCTGACCCACAGCAGCCCTGGACAAATGGACCAGGGGGTGTTTTCAGCCAGTGACAGAGCTCAGGGCTATTTGGGAACCTGGAGCATAATTGCTCTGCAGAGTCTGCCAGCTGCTCTAAAAATATCCACCCCACCTCAGCTCGCTGACACTCCCATCCTCATCCAGAAATGCATTTTGGAGCTGGAGGCTGAGAGTAGCACCGGGTGCTGTGGCCTTGAAAAGAGCAATTACAAGGAAAACAAAGGGGGAAAAGCACAATTTGGCCATCCCCATGGCACTGGACAAGTGGTGAGGTGCTCAGTGTGGCTGGTGCTTGCACAGTTCCTGAGGATTGGGGTCAGACCGGCTCCAGGGTGTCCCCAAGCTCTGCTCTGGCCCGTTGGAGAACTTTCCCAAGCCAGAAAACAGAGCTCAGGTTTTATGTGAGGGTCTAAAATGAGTTCTCACATGATGGAGAGAGAGAGAGCAGCCTGCCATGCCCCCTCCCTGAAAGCCCTTCCTGATAAAAGGGCCTCACTGTTCCTCCAGATGATGAAATGATGAAACCGGAGCCAAATCCCCTGAAAGGAAACAGATGACCTCTGCTGCTGGGAACTGCTCTGCTCCCTCCATTAACTTGATCATCACCAGAGTGCTGCCAGAGGAAAAGCAGCAAGAACATCCCTGTCCCTGTCATAGGTGGGAGGGAGGCACGTCCCCCTGGTCCCTGATGAGGCTCCTCACCAGGGCTCCTGCTGCCCATGGGATTCCCTCTTTCCCCCGTTTTGGGGGTGATATTTGCTCTGCCAGAGCCCTCAGCAGCCCTGGGTGCTGGTGGGAGTCATGGTTTTATTCAGAAAGGTCACACTGAGCACTGCTCTCCTCCACCAAAATGCAGAATTTGGCCTCTAAACACCCATGTTTTAAGTGGATACAGCCCAGGCCACAGTTCAAGGGTTTTTTTCTGTTTATAACCAACCAATGGGAAAATAAAACTGGGTTGTGCATGCCCTCTATAAGGATGTTTTATAGAGAAAAAAAAGTAGCCCTGAAGCTTTTCCCAAAAGCCTCCCTGGTGGAATTTGGGAACAGCCAGCCAGGGACAGCCCAGATGTGGCAGGGGAGCTGTGTTTGCTGAGCATCCTCATCCTCCACCCTCCAGGCAAGGGCAGTGGGAGCTGTTAACTTTCCACTGAGAGAACCCTGCTATGAGAAATGGTGCTGTTGGAAACAGATGATCTTTAAGGTGCCTCTAAGCCAAGTGATAACCCCAGAAACTCTGTCTGAAGGTGTTTTTTCATGGGAGTGGTGGCTGTCCTTGCAAGGATGCCCTGCCCACACCGTGGGCAACATCTGCCCCAGCACAACCTCCCTGCCCAGGGCAGGGCAAACCCCTCCTTTCCCTTGTGGCACTTTCTCCATCTGCATCAAACAGCAGAGCTATGAATATTCAAAGAGACAAACGTGTTAAAAACCGGTGACATTTTCAGGATTGGCTCGTGCTAGCCAGAGAACGTCATTCACAGTAATTACAAATAAAATCCACAGCCCTTCACAGATGACAACAAATCCAAATGGCCTTTTTGCACAGTGAAAATATTAGCCTTAACACTTTTTTTTTTTTTTTTTTAAATCTCTTCCAACCAGTTGCTGCTTTCACAGGCACCTCTGAGAGAGCTGATTTTGGGAGAACTTTCCCTGCCTCAGTGGTGTTTGCTGCCTTGCACAGAAAGCAAATAGCACTTTTTTTTCTCCCCCTCCCTCTTGTTTGAGAGTTTTCTTGGTAGGGATGGAACCATGAAACAGAAGGCCGCCTAAATGAAATTATTAACCCAGAGAAACCACTAAAGGAACTTGATTAATTTGCCAAGTAACAGAGCCTGGTTTGTTCTTTTAGGCAACACATCTTAAAGTAATTGAATCACCCCTTGAAAAAAAAAAAACAGTAGATGATTGAGCCCTGAGGTACACTCGTTCACTATCCTTAATAAATCTCTCTTTATGAAGGAGGTAGTATGCTTTTCTCATCAGAAACCTGTTAATTTTTTTCTCCTTTAAGTAATTGAATACAAAGTTCAGAATCTATCTGTAGCATCCTTCAAGAGAAAAAAAAAATCAAAGGTTTATCTCCTGCTTCATCTCAGCAAGTTAATTATGGTCTCATAATTGAGTTAAACCAGCAGGTTATTAAAAATACCACAGGATAATTTTTTATTTTTTTAATGAGTTATCACCAACCCCAAATCTTTAGCAGAACCAAATCTCCCAAGAGCTGCCCTGTGCCCTGCATGCTGCAGGAGGTGCCCAAGATGGACCATGCCAACCTCATTCCAGCTAAGAAAAGTGACTGAGGTGGTTTTACTCCTCCTTTTTTGGAAGCAAGAGGGTGAGCCCATCACCAGCTGTGGTCCCTCAGCCAGGCTGCAGAGCCACTGGGCACATCCAGAGCCTGAAGACAATGGTGAGCCTCCCCTGCACCTCCCAGCACGTCTGGCTGCTCAGCCTCCCACCCCAGAATGAAATCACTGACCCACAGACTGGGTTGGGCTGGAAGGGACCTTAAACCTCACCTTGTCCCACCCCATCCACGGGCAGGGACACCTTCCACAATCCCAGCTTGCTCCAAGCCCCAGTGTCCAACCTGGCCTTGAACATTCCCAGGGATCTGGGGCAGCCAGAGCTTCTCTGGGCACCCTGTGCCAGGGCCTCAGCATCCTCTGAGTGAAGAATTTCTTCCCAATATCTGATCCTGCCCTGCCCTCTCTCAGTTTGAAGCCATTGCCCCTTGTCCTGTCACTCCATGTACTGCCCCAAGTCCCTCTCCAGCTCTCTTGGAGCCTCTTTGGGCACTGGAAGGACCTTTAAGTTCTCCACAAAGTCTTCTCCAGGCTGAACAGCCCCAACTCTCCCAGCCTGCCCTCCCAGGAGAGGAGTTTCAGCATCTTTGGTGGCTGTGACTGACTCTTGACTCTTCCCCAAGAAACCTGAGCTGAGCTTTGTTATGCCCTGGGATGGAGGAGGAGCCTCCAAAGCCCCACCACGATGCTCATGGTGCTTCCACATCAAGTGTATTTCTAATCAGCATTTCACTTCAAATATTACCCATTCAACTAATTCTACTAATTCTAGGGAATTAGAGAAATAATTGCTATTTTCCAATAGACACAGGACTGCCTCTCGAGACAGAAAAAAAAAAAATAAAAGGAAAAAAAAATGCACTGAAGTACTGTTTAAGAGAAGTCAAAATAAGCTATTTCCATCTCCTCATTTGCAATTAACTTCAGAGCATAACACAGTGGGAGGTGGTTCATGGGAAAAGTACAACTTCACTGTAATCCTCCCTCCTCCTGAGAGCAGGGATCAGCAGGGATGGATGCACCCTGCCAGGTGGCAGTCACCCTGTCCCCTCTGGGCTGGCTGCCACCAGGGAGGGGCAGGGGAGCTGCCAGCTCCACGCTGTGTCCCTGCCCTGCTGGGACAGTGCCCAGCTGTGGTGTCACCACTGGCACCACTGTGGTCCTGTGTGAGGTGCTCCATTTCCATCATCTCCATCCCTACCTGCATGCAGATCCCACACCACAGCTCCTGGGAGACAAAGCAGAGGGGGGAAAAGGATGTGAGGCTGAAAACAGCCTGGAAAACAGCCTGGAAGAGCAGGCTTCTTCCTGGGAAAAACAGGAGTTGGGTTGGAGTTGGCAGAGTGAGCACAGAGTGGGGTGGCAGAGTGGAGCTTCTCTCCTCTCACTGGGCTGCCTGCAAGAAGGGCTGGCTGTTACCATCATCTACCTTTTTTATTTTTCAAATGCAAAAAAAAGAAATTAAATCAGGATTTTTCTGTAGCAATGTCCTCCTCCCCCACCAGTGACACTACTGCTGCCAGAAGAGGTGGCCAGCAGCCATCCCTCCCTGGAGAGCTCTGGGTACCCTTTGTAGGAGGGTCCCAGCAGGGCTTTGCTCAGTGGGACACTTTGTCCCCCCTCTGCCTTGCATCAGCCCTCCTCACCTCAAAACACCTCTCTGCTCGTGGCTCTTTCTGCCACCCTCCCAAACAGCCCAGGCCAAGCCACGGTCTGGGAGCTCTTTTGAAGGAGCTGGTTCCCCTGCAGTGTCTGGCAGGGCTGGGAGCTTTCCCTGCTCTCCATGCAAATGTTCCCAGGAGGAGGAGGAGGAGGAGGAGGAGGAGGAGGCTCAGACCCAGACTGGGAACCTCCTGCCAGTGTCTGCCCAGGGGCAGAGAATCCAGACTGCCAGAGTTGTCCATCATGTGCCCTGGCTGGCTTTTGGCTCCTGGGCTGGTTGCAAACCAGCCAGTGAGCAGCAAAGGCTGGGGCTGCTACCAGAGCTGTGCCCTGAGCCCCAGCCCTGCTGCAACCAAGAGCAGAATCCTGCAGGGCCCATCCCCAGCTCCCCCTCCAGTGCCCTTTGCTGGTGAGGAGGGCAAAGTGCTGCTCTGTCCTCCAGCAAGCACTTCCCACCCTCTGCCCTACAGCATGAGCAGCACCACTGACGTGGCAGCCTGCTGATTGTGCATTAAATATTCACCTACATGATGCTTCCTTTGAAGAATTCTCCTTTTAACTGTTCTATTTTCATCGCTGTCCTCATCTCTCCGTAACGCTCCATCTTCTGCTTAAGTGTCATCTTCAGATTTTGTTCCCAATTAATATTTCTATGGCAACTGCATTTAATTTTGAAGTGGTAGCACTCACTCTGCATAGGAGCCAGAGCCTCCTCCTCCCCTCACAGCTCTGTGCCTGTGGTGGACATTTATGCTGTTGTGTTTGCTTTCATGGTTCTCTGGAGCATCCACATCCAGCCTCAGTGCCCCTGCCTTGCCCTCTTCATGCCAGTCTGGGCACAGCCAGGAGGTTGTTCCAGGCAAAGCTGGGCTCAGATTAATCCATCACCTGGTGATCCCTTATCACCAAGGGCCTGTATTTGCTACAGGGTAAAGCAGATATTTGGGGAACACCCAGGGGAGCAGCCAGGTGCCCAGGCAGGACAGGAACACAGTGTGAAACAAGAGGTGGTTGGGAATGCAGGAGTGGCAGAAGGGATTGCTGTGTTTGGAAGCCCAGCCTTCACCCCATGTCCACCTCCAGGTGATGACCACAGCTGGGTGGAGTATTTTTCCCCAACACCCCGAGCTGTGAACCCAGTGATGGGGTGCAGACACATCCCTGGTTCCTGCAGCCAGCAGCACTCCCCAAAGTGATGGGGCAGGCACCCACTCGTGTCCACGTGTGGATTTCCTCCTCATTCAAAAGCTAGAACCAATCCTTGAAGGTGGGAACACTCCGTGAAGACGGCCAGCAGCACAGGATGGGGACATCCCCAGCTGAGTGCCACTGAGTGCACCACAGGACCCTCCCGTGGGCTCTGCACTGGTGAGAAAAAAATGGGCATGGAGTGGTTAAAATCAGCCCGGGTTAGGGCCTGGAATGAGAAGTATTTGTGTGCTGCTTTCCCTGCCATGGCTGCCTGTGGTCTGGCTGAAACCTTGCAGGCATCTCTGGAATGACAGAAATGCTGAACGTCCTGTTAGCTGGGTTCTGCAGCCTCAGCACAGCTCTGCAGAGGAACCTGTCCCGGATGGCCCCAGGGGCTGGCAGCCTGACAGATGGAACTACTGCTGGCCTACTGCATGTACCACACAGAGCTTGGGATTAACTGCATAAATCCATCTTCAAAGTAATTTTGTTCTGAGCCAACACCCCTGCTGCCGCCCATGCCCTCCCGGGCACTGTGGAACCAGCTCCTCTTCATGCAGGGTGACAAAATGTGCACAGAGGTTCCCCTGTCACACTGTGCCTGTGTTCCCCTGGCTCTGTGTGAGGGGTGTTTCCCACTGCAGCCTGGGGCACCTCTGCAGTTGCACCACCCCTGGCATTGCCTATTTCCACGCTTTTCTTACCAAAACATCTCAGACACCCCCAGGGGACATTCTGAGGGTTTTGGCCCTGTGTTTAGAGTTGACATCCAGCTTTCTGATCCCAGACTCCATTCCCTGCAAAGTGCCCAGCTGAATTCCTGCCTCCATCCAGTGGCTGGCATGCAGCTGGGATGCCCTCCTGCCCTCTGTGCCCACCGTGCCACTGCCACCTCATAAAGTGCCACCAGCAGAACAAGTGCACTCGCCATAGGTTTGGTTTTCCAAGAGCTCCCAGACAAGCTCTGCTCACAATATCTACATTATTCCTCATTCAAATGAGGGAACCACAGAAAAATGTGATTTTGGAAGCCGAGTAACTTAACTCCTCACAGCTGTGCCTTGGGCTGGGCTCCAGCTGCCTGGTGTCCAGCCCACAGGGCTCCTCACACAAGCACCAGATTCCTCCCAAAACTCACTTCCCAGGATGGGCAGTGACTGTGAATGAAATTTGGGACTGGGATTCCTTTCCTGGCCAGCTGGGCCTCCCCGTGGTGGTGGCATGAACACGTTTCTGGTGGAGCTCCCCATCCTGACCGTGCCCTTCCCCAACGATGCTGTTACCCAACTGAGATGGGGGAGAACCACGTTCCCTTGACGGTTCAGCTGTGTGTTTTTCCCCACCCAACCCTGCACCACCAGGCAGAGACACCTTTTTCAAAACCAAGATGTTGGCTGTGGATCTGAGCTCACCCCTGCTTTGAAATAATTCCTGTGGTGATGACACACGGACATCCTACCCCAAACAGGGCAGAGGAGCTCGCAGGGTTTGTGCCTGGGCTGTTTTCCAGTGGGATCCATCCCTTCCCACACATCCATGCCCTGACAGCTCTGCTCCAGCTCTGTGTGGGTTCCCCAGCAGCCCAGCACCAGCCCGGGGTCCCAGGGCTGGGGTTTCACCCTGGGTTTGTCAGGGCTGTGCTGAAGGCTGAAAAAGGAAAGCCACTTAAAAACCAAGGCACCTCCACAAATCAGTCTGACCCCGTGTGCTTGTCTGGCCGGCTGAAGGACTCTGCTGTCCTGGTGAGCAGCCGGGGACAGTAAATCACAAATGAGCTCAGCAAATGCAGCTCATGCTCCCAAACCTCCTCCCTGCCTGCCCCGGCCATGGAAAACAGCACCAATAATAACAGGCACCGGCTTTCTCTTTAACCCGAGATCTTTACGAGTGATCAGCAAATTCGAGAGGCCAATTAGGGAAAATCAGCACTTCATTAGCTGCCTGAAATGCAGTCACGGCTGGAAGGAGAGGCAGCAGAGCTCAGCACAGCCCTGGGTTCTCCTGCAGAGGAGGGGATGCTCCGGTCACTGCGGGCTCCTGGTGCCTTGGGGGTCACCGGGTGTCACTGACATGTTTTGTGAAAATCCTTTCGCTAGGATTTTTCCCCTGAGAAGCCTCAGAAAAGAAATGTAAACAATAACTATCCGATGGCTGTGGAATGTGGTCTGGAGATGCTTCACCAGCAGGTGCATCTTTGATTGGTCATATGAGGATTGTTTTTACTTGATGACCAGTCGTGGTCCAGCTGTGTCGGACTCGCTGATCAGTCACAAGGTTTTATTATCATTCTTTGCTAACCTTCTGATGTCCCCTTTCTATTCTTTTAGAATTTTGTTTTCTTACAATACCATATCATAATAAATCAGCCTTCTGAAACATGGAGTCAAGATTCTCATCTCTTCCCTCATCCTGGGGACCCTCAAACATCACCACAACCAGGCATGGGCTGCGAGGCTCAGCAGCTGGGATTCCCTCCCTTTCCAGCTCCCTGCCAGCCCCCAGGCTGCCCACCAGCTGGGGGGGAGCATTTTCTTTAAAGGCATGGCTTGTTTGGTGCTGTGAAATCCTTCCCCACCGCTTGTGCAGCCTGGCTGCTTGCTGTGGGTGAGCTCATTCTGCATCCCCCTTCCAAAGCACCGTGCTGGTGCCCCAGCCCTGGCAGAGCACAAGTCAACCCCAGCCCAGCTCCCCTGGCAGATGAAAGGGAAAACCCTGAGGTTAAAGCTTGGCAGTGAAGTGAGACACCTCTCCCCTCCCTGCATCCCTTCCCTGGGTTATGGAATACTTTGTTTTTTAAGCCAGCCTTACGAAAAAGGCATGAAAATTTAATCACCCCGGCACAAAATCCAATAGCTGCTCTTCACATGCACCTCACTGTGATTTATCCTCCTGCTAAAGCCTTCACACTCCCCCTGCACTTAGGGCAGCTCCTCTGCCCCAGGCTCAGCAGTGTCCCCAGCATTCCCACAGCCTTTCCAGGGCTCCTGCTGCTGCAGGAGGGGCTTTAGGTGCAAAGTGCTTTTTACACCTCTGTGAATATTGCTGTGAGCAGGGTGGGGATCCAGGAGCACCTTCACTGGCCTAGGCTGCCCCAGAGCAGCGATATATTGAATTTTGCTGTGAGCAGGGTGGGGATCCAGGAGCACCTTCACTGGCCTAGGCTGCCCCAGGGCAGTGATATTGCCCAGGCAGGAGTCCCTGCAGGGCCCCAGCCTGCCTTGGGCTCCAAGGAAAGATTTCTCTGTGGAAACTGAACCTGAGTGATGAGACACCCTGTGCTGTAAGCCATGGGCTTTGGCTCTTTACCCTTGCCTGGACCTGTGCTCAAGGAAAGCCATGACATTTATCAGGAGAATGTCCTCCAGTTAAAACCAGAGCCCCTGATTCTGTTAACAATTTGGCAATGAATTAATGACATTTTCCAGTGGAAAAGAAATTGCAAAACTCTCCCGGGAGCTTCTGATTTGACCCAAACAATCTGTCAAGTCAAGCTGGCTGGAGCCTGCCCACTCAGCAGCTCGTGTGGCTCTGAGCTCATCCCCAGCCCAAGCAGCAATAAATAAAAAACCAGGAGGATGACAGAGGGTACCAGGGATGAGTTGGGATCTCTGGCTCCATGGATACCCCTCAGCAAGGAGACCTGAGAGGGTGGACATGCAGGTTTTTAGGAGTTCAGTGCCTTGGATGATGGGTTTATTTAAAAAATCAATAGGATCGATATTCTTTAAAATATCAACGAACCCCATGGAGAGGGTGGAGGTGCCTCAGTCCTTCCAAACCTGGACAGCACCACCTCCAACTCCAGCCCCACATGCCAAATCACTCTGCCTCAGCAGGACATCCCTGGCCACTGCATATCAAGAAAGAAAAGATGCTTAAACCAACTAATAGCTGGAGCTAAAGGAGAGATTAGCATTATCCAAATTGCCTGCTCCTCAGAGAGAGCTGGGCAGACTTCCAGGGATGCAGTGGATCCCCTTTCCCTGGGCAGAGGAGGGATGTTCTGTGCCCCCTAAGCAGGAGGGCTGGGCAGCTGTAGCAAGCTGAAGGGATGAAGGGCTGAGGACCCCCCTGGTGTGACACCCCACGGGATCCCCACGAGGCAGGAGACACCCTGGGAGAGGCTCAGAGCAGGGCTGGGGCTCCTGCAGCTCCCCAGCAGCATCCTGGCTGTGTGAGGATGGAGTGTGAGCTCACGGTGCTGAGCAGCCCAAAGCTCAGCTCACAAATAGGGAGAGGAAAGCTCATTTGGTGGGCAGATCTGCTGCCCTGCCAGTGCCCACATCCCCAGTCCCCTGATTTACAGCTGCAAAGTTCGCCTTGACTGTGCTCAGAATCATTAAGCTACAAACCATAGACTAATTATGGGGCCCTGGGCAAGAACATTAATCCAAAGAGCATAAAATTATAATGACTTTCTTGGCATAATTAGCCCAAACAAGATAAACAGTCCAAACAGCAACGGCAGCCTGGGCACATTCACAGCCCCAGCTCGATCCTCTGCAGGGTGGTGGGGAGGGGCAGTGGCAGAAGGGATGTCCTGGGGGTTGGGGAGCTGTGACAGCCCCACCTGGGAATGTCACAGGGCAGCTGGGATGTTCCCATCTCTCCATCAAGCAGAGCTGCCCCATGGTCTGCAATTTCCCCAGGCACTGTGGGGACCAAACCCAACCCACCACCAGAGGTGCAGGGAGGATGCAGCCACTGCCAGCACCACCTTGTGCATCCCTCCCTGCCCAACCACTGCATGGGCACAGGGACAGCACAGCCCAGCAGCATCTGCACCAAAACTTCATCACATCAGGCAGGCTGGGCTCTCTTGGGTCTGCCAAGTCCAGAAGGATTCACTCAGATCCCTGTGCCTCTTATCAGTGCCTGACTGAGTCCAGGGGCCCAGGGAAGTGGCCCCAGGCACACTCAGAGGAGCCATTTCCAAAAGCACAGCCTGAGTGTAACACTCTATCTGCATCTTTATTTATTTATTGCTGACTGGGAAGTGCAACACAAAAGTTAATTATTTGATAAAAGCTTTGGGCAGGGTATTAACAAGCCAGACTTCTAAGCAGATTTCCAAACCCCTTTTCTGTCTCTGCCTCCAGCTCGGGGCTGACTGTGGGGTGGGCTGGGAAACACGGGGCCCCTTTGCAGTGGGGCTGTGGCTCACCCTGCATGGCCTGGGGACAGACAGACATGGCCCGGGGACAGACAGACATGCCAAGCCTCCTCTGCAGCAGCACAGGGCTGCTGTCCCTCTTTTCTCCCTCCTGGAGGAAGGCTGGTTGATAGTTCCAGAGACAGAAGGGAGTTGGAAGGGGCTGGGCAGCAGCTCAGAAGCTGAGCATCCACCAGCATCTCCTTCCCAGACCCTGTTAGGGTTTAAAGCTGTTCTCACCCTCCCACCAAGACAAGCCTTTGGACTCATTCTGTCCCCGTTTCCTATTTTACCAGACTACTCCAAAAGCAAAAAGAGCTGTCTGGGTGCTGGCAGCTCCTCTGATGTGCCCAAACTGCCACCCTTGGGTACAAACAGAAGTGCCCCTGCAGCTCAGAGCCTGCAGTGAGGGCAGGGGACACACGGAGTGCTGGGGACATTTTCCAGTCCAGAGCATCCCAAAGGACACCTGACAGCTTTTCCTGGGTCAGGGTGGCATTCCTCTCCCTGCCTCCCCCTGCCCCTAGCACCACCTGGCTTTGTGGACACCCATTGGAGCCATTCCCCCAAAATCTGCTGTTAAATCCAGCTGCAAATCCCAGCTTCCAGTTAATTTTTGCCATTCCAGGCAACCCCCTTGAGATGAAATATTGCTCCTATTTGCAGCCACACTCAAAGAAAGGTCAGAGCAGAGCATGTGGCTGGAAGCCCCACGGAGGGGACCCCACCCCTCCTCCCCTGACTCTCCTTGGGTGCTCCACCAGTGAGCCTCAGCTCTGGCTTTTGATGGGAAAATTAAATAAATCTGATGGGAAAATGAAATAAATCCATCTCTGTTTTCCCTGCAGGTTCATCTCTGTGTGGGGCTGCCCTTGTGGCAAACCCACCTCCCACTCACTCAAGGCAATGAAACCACTCAAACGTTTTAAAAACAGCATGTTAGCTGGAAAATTTTGCAACCACGGGATAATGGAGACTATCTCCGGGCAAGCAAGAGATTAGGAAGATAAATGACATCGATAAAGGACATTTTAGCCCAAAGCAATTTGAAATCAATGCAAATGGGAGAGTTTTTGCAGGTGCTGGGGCTGCCCACGGGGAGGGCTTGGCCATCAGGGCTCAGGTTCCCTCCTGGCAGCACAACCAGTGAGCCAAAAATGGCTCTTGCTCTGGAATATTTATTGGCTGAATCATTTTAATTTCCTGTTAATTGGGAAAACAGTGTTGAAATTTATTGTGTCTTGACCCAGTGACTATTTCAAACAAGGGAGAACTGCACCCACAGTGAGCCAAGGCTTGTGAGCAAAGTGCATCCTCTAGGTGTGGAAATGCTTATTTGTCCCAGCAGTTAAACCACCACCAACACAAAAATCAATGTATGGCACATGCTGTCCCTCCCATCTGTGCCTGTAAAGCTCCCCACAGGGACACCCACCCAACAGCTTCCACACTCCTCTTTTTTCAGCCAAACTTCAGGGTTTTTTTAGGACGTGACACACGAGAGATTTGTGCCAATGAAGGGGGTTGGCAGCATGAAAAGCCAATTCCAGATCCCGTGAGCACAATGAAGTGCTCTTAAAAAAAAAAAAATTAAAAAATCTAATCAAGAACTTTTCTTTTCTTCCCTATTTTTCTGGTTTTTTTTTTTTTTTTTTCACCAAGGACAGTATGTGATGTGTATAGTCTCAAAAGGAGATTTACTAGAGCCTGCTGTGACTAAGGCAAGATGTAATTAGAAGAGGGGAGGAACATTTATCATTTGCCAGAGTGAATTAGGTATTTCGACTTCTCAAAAGAATTGAACACAGAGGGTGAATTTTTTTCCAATTTCTCTCACATCTCCAATATTATTAAGTTCAGCTAGAAAACACTTGAGACAAATTGACTCATCTGAGCCCATCTCTTCATAATTGCTACACATTTTAAATTGGCTTAGTTAAATGAACACTTCGTGGTGGTTGACAGGCTCTGTTGTCTGGATGCAATATTAAAAATATCAAAATCAACACCAGAGCTCGAGCAGAGCTTGGGGATATTGCTTTTCTGAGCACTGGATATTGCTTTAGCTGGACTGTAGCAAATACCTACAACTCTCGAGGTGTTTTTAGACATAGATTAAGAGATACTATTCCTTTCCCATTAATAGTGAAGTATTTTCCTCCCTTTTCTTTCTACTTAGCAAGAAATTGATTAAGCTCCTGCTCTAAACTGGGCCACCAGCCATGGGCTGTGCACAGAAACCATCCCAGCAATGGTTATTCACTTTGCAAGCCTGCACACAGTGCAGTGCCCTCTTATTTTGTGCATTTCCAGTCGTCTGCATGGAATATGCTCCACTCCCAGCAGGCAGGAACCTCAAGGTGCCTGATCCTACCCAGATTTTTATGGCTTAGGAGCTCTGGGGCAGAGCTGGAGATGCTCAGCATCTCTCCAGATCCCAGTAAATCCTCTCTCCCAGCCCATTTCCTCTGTGCACGTGAGATGTTCCACGGGTCTCCTCTAAAGGCTGGGAGAGAGTCAGACAAGAGGGAAGAATTTGGGTCTGGGCTTTGCCAACGTGATCTCACACTGCATTTGTAAGACTCAAGAGCTTTGTGAAAACCCAAAGCCAGGCGAAATAATTGCTGATACAGAAACATTTGAGCAGCTCAGGCATGCATTAGATAAGGGATCTTGTTTCTGCTCCCCCTTCCCTTGGCCTGCCTGCTTCCTTTCCACATTGTTTTATCATGAACAGAAAATAACAGCAGAGACAGAAGGGCAGAGCCTGCCAACAGCGTGATTTATGTTGGCTTTGGAGCTGAAACACTTGATAAAGCACCCAAAGCCTTGGGTGACTGCACAGGGGCTGCAGCAGAGCTGGGGACCAGTCTGGCCTCTCGCTGTCCCTGGAGCTGGCAGGGGGGGAAGGATTGGGGCAGAAAGCCCAGGGATGAGCTGTGATCAGAAATGGTGACATCTCTGGAGGTTTCCCAACCTCCAGCCCCTTCCTGCAGCCACAGCCACCTCTGCTCCAGCCCTGAGCCAGCACAGCTCTCCCTGCCCTTGGGAACCACATGGGACTGCCTGCTCCAAAAAAAGGAAGAGCAGGTGAAGAGCACCACCCACCCAGGCCACGAGGCTGCAGCCTGAGGTTGGTAATCATCAACACTCAACATCTTGCTGTAAAATGCCCCAAAGATGGAGATGGAGACCACGGAGGGATGTGTCCGCAGCGGGGTGGAGGCTTTGCAGCTTCTCAGCCCAGTTTGCTGCAGACACGCACAGATAACCACACTGGCAGAATTTTTCACAGGACCGGGATGGAAATAAATGGGTTTCCAGAGCCCAGTGTGTATTTGTTCATTGCTACCCCGGCAGTGAGATTTCTCCCTTATTTAAATAGCGTCTCCAAGGCTTTAGCCTCACTCATCTAATAAAGCAGCGTGTCAACACCAGTTCTGCATCACAAAACCAAGGGCGCTCAGCCATTCCCCCGCGGGACAATTAAATAAAGAGAGAGGAAAACAAAGGATCATCTCTGCCCGAGCAGAGACCTCTCACTGCACACAGCACCCCGGGCAGGGGGATTCACCCTGTCCGCTGGGGCACTGGGGGGCTGCCCTGCCCAGGAGCTGCCAGGAGAGCAGAGCTGGGGCTGGACAGGGGAATTAGGGGCTCTAAACCACGGGATAAAAGCTCAGGGATAATCCTGCAGGTGGGATGGACAGGAGGCTCTGGCAGCAGCACTGGCTGCCCTCACCGGGATGGGAATCAGCAGCAAATGGCTGAAATGGGAATTGGCTGATTCGGAACAAAAAGCCAAGCAAAACACCTCAATTTGCTAAACCCCACCCTCGCACAGCCTGCCCACGGCCTCACCACCTTTCCCCTTCCTCCCCCACCCTCAAACATCAGCAGACAGCAGCAGTGATGGCATCCTTGGTTTAACATAAAACTTTTTAAATTCTGGGTTTTTTTAATGAAAAGACTTGAGGGCATTTTTAGCACATCTCCATTGAGCTGCTTGCCAAAAAAAAAAAAAAAAAAAAAAAAAAAAAAAAAAAAAAAAAAAAGAAAAGAAAAGGATACTTGGAGAAAAGAGCTGTCCTAAAACATCGTTGCTGTCAGGAGATATGGTGCTCTTATCCCCTTTGTAGAAGGCAAGCGGGGAATGTCTCCTTTAAAGTGGCTCAAAATGAATTTAATTTAGAATGGATTTCACATTCGCATTTGATGAATTAAAACCAGTGTGGTTTAACAACTATGTAATGGGGTATATATATGATCTGTTAAACAGGTGTTTGAGGTTTAGCAATTATCTAATAAGAGACTTATACATATTACAGTAGATAAACTTCAATAAATATGTTCTTAATCAACCGGAGAGCACTCAACATACAATTACCGTCCCTGCCACATCTTGTTGAAACGAGCAGCTGATTCAGAGCACGGTGGGATTTTTATGAGCTGCTCAAAAAACCCTCCCCTGTCTGGGGTGGGGTCTCCATGCTTTCCTGCCGGGAAGGAAATCTCAGCAGTGATTTTTCATTGGAATACCCATGATGGGGATCCGCGGGACAAGCACAAGTCCTGCTCCACTTTCCCCACCTTGCTGCCCAACCATTCACCAAGAGAAATGGAAAGGGGTTGAGGACGGAGAGCTTCATCCTGGTGAGGGATTTGCATTCGGAGGTGTCAAAAGCGGAGCAAGGGGATTAATGAGCCCCAGGACACCTCGGGATTTTCCCGGTGGGAAGCTGTGCCCTGATCCTGCCCCTGGGTCCCTCCGGGAGGGATGCACGAACCCAGCCCCATTGTGGGGTTAACGCTCTGATGTTTTGGCTAATTTGCCACGTTTCTAGCTCGGGTGTTAAATCTAATTAGCACATTAGTGCTGGATTTCCCAGCTGTAAAACAACAGGGAAATCCCTACTAACACCAGAGACAAACGCCTGAGTTGCCTCGGCAGCTTCCCCCATCCCTTAAATTCGGGTTTCGCCCCAAACCCGAGGACAGTGACAGCGCAGCATCCCTCCCACAGCTGGGAAAATAAACACGGGCTACTGGCTGGAACAGGAAAGTACCCAAAAAGTACCAGCGGCTTCACAGAGTTCTGTTTTTATAATGCACAAACTTCCAAGAGCGGAGTTCGCAGTGGGTTTGAATCAGTGCTGGGACAGAGCAAAATTCAACCCCAGCAGCACAGAGCTGCTGAAATGGCATCGACATCTCCCTGGTCCCCCGAGACCCCCTTCTCACCGGGTTATAACCGGGTGGGCATCCCCTGTGCGGGATTAACCCCATCCCCTCCGCGGACAGAGGGGTTGTCTGCTGAAATGACATCTCCCCGGTGCCCCGGGACCCCCAGCAGCACCGAGCTGCTGAAATGGCATCCACCGCTCCCAGGACCCCCACACCAGCCCCTTCCCACCGGGATATAACAGGGTGGGCATTCCCTGTGGGGGGATTAACCCCATCCCCTCCGTGGACAGAGGGGTTGTCTGCTGAAATGGGGGTCTGGGCTCAGCACAGCCTGGGGACCCCTCTCCCCCCACATCCGAGGACAGGATGCTGCCAGCACCAGGCGCAGCAAAGCGGGGGAGAAGCGATGCCCCTGCCCAGGGAATTCTCCTCTCTTTTCCCCCGGCTGCACAAGAGGAGCACATTTCTAAACGCAGCTATCTGTCTGATAGCCGGGCTGGGAAATCTGAGTCCCAAGGATTTCACAGCAGCAAAGGCACGGGCACCAGCGTGCCCAGGGACGAGCAGCTCCTCGGGCACTGCTTCGTGATTTCTGCCAAAACCCAGAGGCTGTGGAGCCCTCCCTCGCTGCGCACAGCCCAGCACAGCTTCGCCTTCTCCTGGTGGTACCTTTTTTCCATCATTACCAGAGCAGCTTTATCGATGACTGCATTGCTGGCTATTTAATTATTCTCTTTTTAATCCCTTCAAGCAGATGAGACATAAAAGCAAAGGCCATTAGTGACTGTGGCATGAGCCTGGCGGGCAGAGCGAATCCCAGCCCGGATTGTGCCGCCCACCCACCATCCCTGTGCTGGACAAGCGCGTGGGAAGAGGCATGCCGGAGGGAACAGCGCTTTAAATAGACGGCAAAGTGGGAAAAACAAGGAGGAAGGTGCCAAGGATGCCCCAGGGCTTGTTTCCACCCTCCTCAGCCCGCACTCACAGGCACCCGTTGCAAGAAGCAAAGGCTGAGCATCCTCAGGGGGATTTTTCTGCTTAGCCCATACTCACAGCACCCAAACCCTGCTATTGTGAGGCTGTCACCCCCAGCACCCTGCAGGGGTGCCTGCCGTGTTCCTGCTGAGTTTCAGCTGACGAGCTCAGGTGGAAGGAAAGCAAAAGACATTTGCTTCTTTTTTTAGAGCTGATCGGAGAAGTTGTACAATTTCAGCGTATAAATAATTGAAGGGCTAATGTGATCTCAAACTGAGCACTTATGAAATGGAAACGTCCCTGTTGACAGATGAATTCCTGTAAATTTTCTTTGGTTGAGCTCAGATTCCCATTTTGTGCTTCGAAGCAGATGAGGTCACCCTGGCTGGACAGCACACGCTGTGCCTGGCAGGGACCCGGGCCTTTGGAAAGGGAAAAAGGATAATAACAATAATAGTGGCAATAAAGGGCTGAGATTTTTAAAGGCTGCAGGATGGCACACACAGCTCAGTGCACACATTTGCTCTCCCTCTCTTCAAAGACCCAAAGAGGGTTCCCTGGGATGGCCCCAGGCAGCTGGAGCTGCCCCTGGCCGTGCATCCCGCAGGGAGCACGGTCCCAGCAGTGAGGGAGGGAGGGATGGAGGGGAAGGTCAGGACCCCTCCCAGCACAGAGCTGCCCCCAGCGTGCCATCACCTCCCCCCACGCTGCCGCTGTGTTTACGTTCTGCCTTCCTTCAATTATAATTAATAGCGGCTCATTATCAGGAGGGGACCGTTTATAAGATTCAATTAGAAGCCATTTATTTTAATGCTTTTGAACACAAAATGAGTTTGATCTCAGGAAACATTTCATTAGCATAATCTTCCCATAACAAGATCATCTCCTGAGCCTGACATATTTACACACCAGTACCAGCCAGGGACGGTCAGTGGGGCACGGCCAGCACCTCCCCCTGCCCAGGGAATGGCACCCTCAGGGAGGGCTCAGCACTTTTGCGGGAGCTCAGCCCTCCCCTGGCACCTGTGGCTCTCAGACCTGGCTCTCCCTGGCAGCCCCAGCGTGGTCAGAGGTGCCACCAAGGCAGCACTGAGCCACCAGCAAGGCTTTGCCCTTGAGCAAACACAACCCTGGGGCTGGTGGCAGCGCTCCCACTGACCCCTCCAGCTGGAACCCAGCCTGCTCCAGCTCCCACAGCTCTCAGCAGAGCTGTGCCATGGCACAGAGAGGGAATGAGATCATTTTATTTGACTGTTCAGCTTAGGAAATTTAGTCATGAAGCAGGAATGAAAACTTGTGTCTACTCCAAGTCAAAATGCTCAATACAGCATAGCCATTTTTTTCCCCAGGGATAATCATCTCTGATTTGTTGCCCATATGGAAGATGTATTGGTTTTCCATACACCAAATGAGTTATACATTTCATAAGCTAAGCTGTCCATATATTCAAAGTAATATGATATCATTCACTTACGCTTAAATTTCACAGTGCACCACCACGTATTTTGGGTGTAAAACTATGCCATGAACACATTTTTAAATGCTTGGTCTTTATCAGAGCCCTGTCTGGAGCTATTGCCTTCCAGAGAATGATGCTCAGGGTGTTCTGCCACATCAGCTGCAAAACAGATGGATAAAACACCCTGACCCTGACTCAGGCACCAAGCCCTGGCAGTGCTGTCCCTGGGGGAACAGGTTGGTTTTGGGGCACAGGGATATGGGGCTGCAGAGTGCAGAAAAGCTGTGCCTTGTTTGTTGGATGGAGAAGGAGCCCCCTAAGCCCAGGATCTGCCTGACCCCGAGCTCAGACCCCCTTTCCCAGGCCTGGTGCTACCCCCCTGTTTAATGCAGGGGCAGGCTCGTTGCAAACAGGCAGGAATTGAGGTCCCCAGATCATTGCAAATGAACAAAGGGTATAAAAAGGATATCATCATTACTAGAGCATTGGCACTGGAGGGCAGGCACAGGCAGTGCCCACGCTGCTGGCCCCTCTACTGCCCAGCTCTGGCACTGGGCACAAAACCAAACACTCCCTTCCCAGGATCACGTTTTAAAGCTGCCTAAACCACCGGGAAATAAATTCCCCTCCAAAGAAATCTCTGGTGCCACAGCTCCAGATTATCTGCTAGCGCAGGAAGCAGTGCTCAAATATTTTAAATGTATGGGCCATACGTTCTGGGAGATGTAACATACACAGAGAAAAAAACATTGCCTCCCATATGGGCTTGGAGAAGCTGCGGATTGCAGCACGCCGAGCCAGATGGCCACTAACTCAGTGCAGCTGAACAGGAATCTCTGGGCCAAATTCATCCCCACCACAAGCACCCCGAGCCCTAAAGGCTGATGACATTGCTCAGCTCCTCGGTCTGACTCCTGCAAGGTGGGAGTTATGTGCCTGTAGGAGCCAGGTTGGGACAGACAGCTGGAATTGGGCTCTGCAGTTGTCCCCCCCATCCCAGAGGTGCTGGAGCTCCCTTCACTCACAGGCTAGGAATGGAAGGTTTGGGGGAATTAGGCAATAGGGTCAGAAGCACTTCACACCCATTCTATGAGCTCTCCCTCACTGGGGTGTTGGGTCCCTGTGATTTGGGGCTGACCACATCCTGTCACCACCTCCTCGGTGCTGTGTCTCCAGCTCTGTGCTGCTGGACACCCCCCTGCACTCTGTCACTTTTCTCTAATGTTTTGGCCAGGATAAACGAGCAGAAAAATCTATTTTTGTGCTTAATTTGCCACAGAGTGGTGAACAATCCCTGAGCATCACCCACAGCAGAACCACATAGCCCCTCCCTGCCTGCTGGTGGCACAGGGCTGTGGCAGGACCTGGGCAGTTCTGCCGTGGCCAGGTCACCAAAATTGCTCCTTGGAAGTCCCAGTTGTGCCTAATCCCTGGAGTTCCTGCAGCCCTGGGAGCAACAGGCACCTCACACTTACAGCACCCACTGTGGGATCAAGCAGCACATAGGGATGGAAACCCAAAACCCTTCCCGAAAGGGGATGGAAACACTCCCTGATCCCACAGGAGCTGCGCTTCCAGCTGTTACACAGTTCAACACCTGGCTGAGGAAGGAGCAGAGGCTGAGCTGCCCAGCTCCCTGGGGCTGCTGGCACAGGCTGAGCCTCCTCCACCTCCAGGTCTCTGGGTTTTCTGCGGGAGGCCGGAGCGCCCGGCGTGCCACGTCCTGCGCCGTGACTCACCCAGCAGCTCCCGTGGAGGCACCAGTGCTGCTGCCCTCCCCCTGGGCTGCTGTCCTCATGAATCACGAGTCTGCAGCAGGGACACCAGACGTGCTCCAAATGAGTCATTTGGAGGAGGTGAAAGGAAAAGCAGACCTGCCTGGGATGGAAACTCGCTGTGACAATGAAAGGGCTGTGGACATAAATCACTCTGTTGTGACTGCAGCCTTAATGGTTCTTGGGAACACCTTGGCTAGAGGAAAAAATGCCAGGCCAGGGCATTTCCAGGGATGGGGCAGCCACAGCTTCTCTGGGAAACCTGCTCCTTCATTAACACCCTTCCTTAATGAAGTTAAATTTAAGCACAGCTCAGGGATGGAATGGGTCCCTTGATGCGGTGCTGGGTGCCCAGGTCCCATCCCTGAGGTGCACAGGAGCTCAGGGGCTGCTGCAGAACCTGAACCCCAGGCTTTGGGACAGCCCTGCCAGGGGCTGCTGCTCCAGCCACACCTGCCCACGAAGGGCAGTCAGGAGCTGTGATCACAGGAATAAAGATAATTCAGTTTGTGACACAGATCAGGCCATTGCCCGGGTATGGTGTGATGAGAGGGGCTCGGTGTCACCGCAGAGACAGAGAAGGGAAAGGGAGATGCTGCAAGAGAGTCTGGCCACACATTTAATGAAGCACAAGCACAGCTTTCCTCGTTAACCCAGCTCCATGATGGGGTTATATGGGATTTTATGGGATTTTCTGGAGTCTCACAAAGATCTGCACCCTGGAACACCCCTGAAATGCTGGAGAAGGGGAGAGGGGATGAGTCCCTTGGGGCCCCATGCCAGGTGGCAGAGGGAGCCCTGGCAGTGCCAGCCACCACCCTGGCTCTGCTGGCTCATCCCACATTGCTCACATTCCTCCCCTGATCTCCTCTCAGCACCTCTGAGCAACCAGGGCTCCCCAGGGCTGCTCAAGGAGCTGTTGCAGCAGTCCCAGGGAAAGCAGAGGATGGGACAGGCATGGATTAGGGGCTCCAAAATAATGCAGACAAAAACAACCTCACTGAAAAGTAATATCCTTCCTCCAGCTAACAAAATGGGATCCATCTGCCTGTCCCAGAGCCCACAGCTGAGCAGACATGTGGGGCAGGGCTGTTTGCACCCTCAGAAACACCAAAGCCCAGCCCTGCCTGACTCCTGCAAGGAAAACAGGGAGCAGAGCACTGCCAGCCAGCAGCATGCCAGGATTTGTGTGCACCAAGTCTCCCACACGGGTAAGACAGAAAGGAAGAGGATTTTGAGCAGCAGAGAGAGGTACAGAGAGCTCTGAAATCCCTCTGGCTTCACTTCACCGAGGTCTATGTTTAACCAAGCCAGCTCCCTCCCTGCCAAATGCAAACATGATCCGCGGGGGAATAACAGAGCAAAGAATTTGGATGAAGAAGCTTTAAAAAAAAAAAAAAAAAAAAAGAGAGAGAGAAGAAAAAGGAAGACATCCAATAAATACTTAAGGGAACAACTGAAGAAGAGACTTCCAAAAATTCAGAAGGATAAGGGGTTGCTCTTAGAGGAAAGCCAGCCTGAGCATTTCCAGGAGCTGCAGTTCCAGCACTGTGCTGGTGCTCCCTGGGATGCCCCTCTCTGCCCCAGCTGCCTCCCGTGCCCAGCAAATTTGGCTTCATTTCTGAGCATCCCCAGAGGTCACCCTCCAAGAGAAAAGTCAGAAACCACCTCAGGACAAATTCTGTGGTTAAAAAAAGACCTAAAGCATCTTGAAGAAATCTGGAGGTCCTTCCCCATGTGGTCCTGCCCTCCAGGCTGAGCAGGCCACCAGGAATCCCCTGATGCCACCTTGGGGGCAAGCCCCTGGGGACAGCAGATAAGCCAGATTTAATCACCTCTCTGTCTTCCCTCCTTGGTTTTCTGTCCGTCTGGTGCTGTGTGTCTGGACTGCAGCCACTGCTGCTCCCCAAGGCACTGGGATGTGCTGGGGTCCTCCCCTGCAGCCCCAGGGCTGGGATGCTCTGTGCTGAGCACACCAGGGGCTTGGCAACAGCAAGAGCCACCCCCAAGGCTCATCCCTGTCCCCCCACGGACAGGGACAGACAGGCACCAGCCCTGGGCTCTGAGCAAACAGGAGAGGGTGGGGAAAGGGGAGCCTGGCCTTGCTTTAACTCGCCTGGCAGCAGGGTCACACTGCTTGGATAGACAGGAAAAGGTTTCTACAGAAAGGGTGATGAAGTTCTGGAATGTTCTGTGGAGTCCCCATCCCTGAGTGAGTTTAACAAAGCCTGGATGTGGCACTGGGTGCCAGGGTTTAGCTGAGGTGGGGTTGGACTCGATGGGCTTGAAGGTCTCTTCCAACCTGTGGATTCTGTGGGGGTTTGGGGCACTAACTCTGCACCAGCCCTGCCTCTGCTGCCACCCAGGCTCCCCCCACACCCCAGCACCCTCCTGCCTCAGGTGCACCCACTGAGCAGGCAGCAGAGGCTGTGCAACACCTGCAGGAGGTAAATGATGCTGCTCCAAGATGGGTTGAGGTGGGAGTGGTGCACCAACATCCCATCAGGGGAGGCAGAAAAGCCTCTCCTTCCTTCCTTCCTTCCCCCAGGCAGGATGGAGGAGCTGGGGAGTGGCCCAGCAGCTCCGTGCCTGCTCCCCTTGGCAGGGCCAGCAGCAGGATGGGAAGGGAAGTTTGTTTCCAAGGCAGCTCCCTCCAGGTTCCTGGGTTTTCCAGATGGTTTGGCTGTCTGGGGATGCCTCTTGATGCCTTTCACAGAGAGAGCCCTCCCTGAAATATGGGAAATGGGAGCTAATGCTAAAGCCAAGAAACAGATTGCAGGAGACTGAGAATACAGATGTGCCATGGAATCCAAGAGTGGCTTTTCCCCTTCCCCACTGTGGTCGTGGGACTCTTTTTGTAGCCAGAATCTTAATGTAAAACAAACCTTTCCCAAAATGTCTGAAGTTCAGAGCCTCTTTCTGCAGAGGAAATTGCTAATTCAGTGCAGGGTAGACCTGTGTCCACAGGAAATGGCAGTCTGGAGGAAAAGCAGGGAATTCCTGGGGAAGGCATCCCTGGATGAGCCAGCACCTCCAAAGGGATGTGCAACACTGCAGATGGCTCTTGCAGGTCCCTTCCAACTGAGCTGTCTTTCCCTATCCTGCCCTGTTTTATCTGTCACCCCTGGAGCCAGGAGTCCTCCCAGGGACCTTATTTTGCCCCCCCAGCCCTTGGAAAATCTCCATTTCCTCGAGCTGTTTCCAGGGAGACTCTGCCACTCCAGAGCAGCCCAGCAGGGAGGAGAAGGCACGCTCCCTGCCTGCTTCAAGCAAGAAAATCCATACATGGTAGGAAAGTTTGTAAAAGGCAGAATCATTTCGATCTCAGATAGAGTCAGCACGTGATGGAAAGAATTTCCCCACTGGCAGGGCAGGAGAATCAATTTAAGGTGTTTACACAATGCAAAGCTCCCAGTGTATAATTATCATTTTATAGTCAATCAATTGTAATTCTGATCCAGAGCACAGCACGGGAAAATTAGCATTCAGGAGCACCTTTGATAAATTAGTGAGGATTAGGGAGTCTGTGTTTGCAGAGATTTTGGTCTGGCACTAAGGGAGGATTTAAAAATGGCAAAGTTTTTGCCTCTGCAGCTGAATACACATGGGACTGAGGAATTTAAAGCTGTTTAGTTCTGGAAGAGAAGCAGGATTAAAGCTATGGAGAGGGCAAGGATCTATTCTGTATTTGATTAGGAGTTTTATGATGCAAAGGAGCTTTAGGGAACGCTTCAGCTCTCCGTGCACAGGATTATACACACCACTGTATTAATTATTAGTATTAGAATAACACCTAAAAGCCCCAGCAGCGTGCAGGAGCCCTCCTGCTCCATACATTTTGTGTTTGAGCCAAGCCCAGCTGAGGCAACCCAGGATGAGAGCTGATCCCTGGGGGGAATTACCTCGGATCACCCCAGCGCAGCCACAAATCTTTCCCGAAGGAAATCTCAGACAGGGCTTGATGAGTGTTTCCAAAAAAAGACCTTCCCTACAGACCTGACATCATCACCATCCTCTGCCCAGATTCCTGCAGCAGCTCCTGAGAGGGAATGCAGCATTTCTCCCTGCCCAGGCACCACTTTGCCAAAAGCCAAAGCCCTGGAAAGGCTGGGTGGAGTCAGTCAGCCCTCGGTGACAGGGAAGGTGACAGAGATGCTCCCAGGAGCCCAGCACTGCCTGCCCGCCTCACCAGAGCTCAGGGGTGAAATCACTGCCAGAAAGCAGCAGAAAAATCAATCCAGTGAAATGAGATGTTTTTCCTGCCAGGGGAACGACTTGCCCAGCTCACAGACTGCACATGGAAAAACAGTTTCCAAAAGCTGCTGAGCTGAGAAGCTGAGGGTTGGGATGGCTCCTGGCAGGAGATGCCCAGGAACTGGCAATGCCCCCCACACCCACTCAGCCACCTGCCCCTCCAAGGCTTTTCTTTGGGAAAAGGAGGAATTTGGGCAGCCCTGATCCCAGAGGAGCTGGGCAGTCACCAGGATTTCCTCCCCTGACCTGTCACATCACAAGCCTTTCCTAAATTGCCTTTTAGCAGCAGCACAATGAATCGACAAAAATGGATGGGGAGGGGAAAAAGAACTGTAAAAAAGCCAGCAGCAAAAGGGGCCCAAGCAGCAGCTGGGTGCAGGGACTGAGTGCCCAACACTCCCTCAGCAGCTCCATCCTTGGGGAAGGCACCGGGCTGGGGATGCAGGGAGGGGAAGTGTGTAGAGCCCTGCTCTGTATGCACAGCCCAGCCTTCATCTGCACTGCCTTTCTCATGGAAATGCTGGGAGCCCAGTCTGGTGGCAATAATCTCCTCATTCTCTGCCATTTCCTCGAGGGGGTAAAGATCATGGAGCATTAACACAACGGATGTGCACTTTGAACCAGAAGCTGTTCCCTGGGCTATAAATCAGTGCCTGCCACTGCAGCACAATGGCTCTGAAATTAATTACCCTGTCTCTGTGCCAAAGGGAAAGGGCCCTGTGCTGCTGTGGATGCAGGAGCACAGCCCCAGGGACAGCCCTGGGGTTGCTGGAGCCACAATTTTGGCCCCTCATCTTCCTTGAAACCTCCCCAGCCATTTGACTGTACCTGGGATATCTGTCCTGCTCCCTCCTCATCCCCATGGTGCTGCTGGAGCTTTGGGAGAGCCATGAAATTCCAGGTTGGGCCATGGAGCCCAGACACTCATCTCAGGGTAAATCCCCCTGGTTTTTGTCCCTGTGCTGATCAGCTCTCCCTGACAAATCTGCTTTCCACAGGTTTGGGGATAGTCTGCAGCACGACAGGCAGAGCAGACAAAGAACAAGCTGAGAGCCAAAAAGGGCAGAGAAGGAATGTGCTCCTTTCATTAAAACCTACAAAACACAAGGCATTTCTATCATTTCGCAGGTTAAAGAGCCATCCACTCTTTTTCCACCTTCCCCATTGTTTCTCAGAGGGAAGGGGAGCAGGGAAGACACACCAGGTCTGAAATCTGGGTGATCTCTGGGTCATCTCCCAGTTCCCAAAACCAGCTGGACTTTGTTGCCTCAATTTTCCCCTCCACATTCACCAGAAACTCTCCCACCACCATGGGATGTATCCCCACAAATGCACATTTTCCCCTCTGACCCTTCTGGCTGAAGCTCCCTGCCAGCAGACACCCCTCAGATGCCTCACAGAGCCCCAGCCCAGAGGGCACTAGCCAAATTCCCTGCCCAGGAGCCCAAGGTGCTGCAGAGGCTGTGCCAGCAGTGCCAGGTGGGAGAGGTGCTCAGCAGGAATGGGGCTGTGGGGAGCAGGGTTCCCCTGGGGCTGCTGTCCCCCCACAGCTCCTGCTGTCCTGTGGGATGCTGTTGGTGAGAAGCACAAAGCTGCTTTCACTTCCCCACAGCCCAGGAGGTCACAATGAGTGAGTGGTGAAGGTTTCCAGCTGGAACAGACTGCTTGGGGGCTGTCTGCAGGAAATCTTCTCTGTCACATTCACATTCTCTGAAAAACCCCTTTGCCCAGGATTTGTCTCCTAGGAAGCTGAGAAACCTCAGAGAAAAATAAAAACAATCATTATATCTCATTTGCTTCTCCTGTGTTGTGCTAGTGTGGAATGTGTTTGGAGATTGTTCACCCACAGGTGATTGTTCCATTGCATTCTGCTGGGAGTTGTTTCCACTCTTTGGCCAATCAGTGCCAAGACTCTGCAGAGAGTCACCAGTTTTCATTATTATCTTTTTAGCCTTCTGTCTGTATCCTTTCTGTATTCTTTAGTATAGTTTAGTACAGCATTCTTTAATATAATATAGTATCATAAAATAATAAATTAGGCCTGCTGAGAACATGGATTCAGATTCATCCCTCCCTGCCACGAGGGACCCCAAAAATACAATATTCCTCCTTGGTTTGTTGGTTTGTTTGTTTTTTTTTTTTAACTGGCACAGCAGAGCTTGTCCACAAGACCTTATCTCACGTGAGACACAAGAAAGAAAAATGCAGTTGGTGCCCAGTCCACTGAGAGCATCTCCTGCCTGACCTGCAGCTCCTTTGACCCAGGGCTGGCAGTGCCATCTGTCCATCTGCACATCCCAGGGGGTGCCTGCTCCTCTGAGGCAGCAGCTGAAAGCATTGCTGCTCCTGGGAGCCAGAACAGCAAAATTGATGTGAAAATGAGACCTGAAAACATTGGTGCTAATGGAAGGGAGAGGTTGTACAGCACAAATAAAACCCCAGTCCAAGTGATGCAGAGTGAAACGGCAGCATCCATCAGCTCTGAGATGTCTGCTTGCAGAGCTCAGGCTCTGCCTGTCAGTTTCACCACCCTTACAAAAGGAAAAAGGGGAATTACAGCACTTTTTCAGCCTGGCTTCCTTCCTGCCTCTGCAACCCATCCCTCCCTGTACTAAAAGGACCAAGAAAGATGAAGTGACCAACCAAAACCCAGGCCACGAGAAAGCCAGGCCATTTCTTGAAGAGATATTTACATTTTAGGAAGGAAAATTAAAAGTATTTCAAAGGAGCAACAGTTTTTAGCTGCTGCTCCTCTCTCCATCTCCACTGCAGCCATCACTGACAGCTGAATCAATAATACCCTGGATGGAACCTCGTCAGGCAATGCCTCTTGGGAACCACCAAAAAACCCAAAAATTTCCTTGGAAAATCAGGATAGGAAAGATGGAAAATCCTGAGGATTCACCACAGGCCATGCCAGCACCAGCACTCCTCCATCAAAACACATTTTCAGGGCAATTCCCCCAGGAACAAACCTCTCTCCCTGTCATTTGCCCTCACAGCATGAATTCTTTCTATCCTGACCCTCCAGAACTGGGACAGAACCCAAAGCATGCTGGACTCTTGCAGGAGAGTCTCTAATAGCTGTTTATAGCTGCTGTGTTAGAGTGAAAATAAAAACTCCTGTGCTCAGCAAGGCGAGGAACAGCTCGCCTCTACATTGCCATTTTTAGCTCCCCAAGGTACAGCAGCACTCCGAGGCAGAGCCTGGGGAAGGGCCCACTTGTCACCCATGGAGAACTGATATTGGGGGGGAGAAAAAGAAAAATTCCACTTTTCATCCATGGAGAACTGATATTGGGGGGGAGAGAAAGGAAAATTCACTTTTCATCCATGGAGAACTGATATTGGGGGAGAGAGAAAGGAAAATTCCACTTTTCATCCATGGAGAACTGATACTGGGGGGAGAGAGAAAGAAGAAAAATTCCACTTGTCACCCATGGAGAACTGATATTGGGGGAGAGAGAAAGAAAAAATCCACTTTTCATCCATGGAGAAGTGATACTGGGGGAGAGAGAAAGAAAAATTCCACTTTTCATCCATCGAGAACTGATATTGGGGGGAGAGAGAAAGGAAAATTCACTTTTCATCCATAGAGAAGTGATACCGGGGGGAGAGAGAAAGGAAAATTCACTTTTCATCCATGGAGAACTGATACTGGGGGAGAAAGAAAGGAAAATTCACTTTTCACCCATGGAGAACTGATATTGGGGGAGAGAAAAAGAAAAATTCCACTTTTCATCCATGGAGAACTGATATTGGGGGAGAGAAAAAGGAAAATCCACTTTTCACCCATGGAGAACTGATATTGGGGGGAGAGAGAAAGAAAGAAAAATTCCACTTTTCATCCATGGAGAACTGATATTGGGGGAGAGAGAAATAAAAATTTCACTTTTCATCCATAGAGAACTGATATTGGGGGAGAGAGAAAGGAAAATTCACTTTTCATCCATGGAGAACTGATATTGGGGGAGAAAGAAAGGAAAATTCACTTTTCATCCATGGAGAACTGATATTGGGGGAGAGAGAAAGAAAAATTCACTTTTCATTCATGGAGAACTGATATTGGGGGGGAGAAAAAGAAAAATTCCACTTTTCACCCATGGAGAACTGATATTGGGGGGAGAGAGAAAGGAAAATTCACTTTTCATCCATAGAGAAGTGATACCGGGGGGAGAGAGAAAGGAAAATTCACTTTTCATCCATGGAGAACTGATACTGGGGGAGAAAGAAAGGAAAATTCACTTTTCACCCATGGAGAACTGATACTGGGGGAGAGAGAAAGGAAAATTCACTTTTCATCCATAGAGAACTGATACTGGGGGAGAGAGAAAGAAAGAAAAATTCCACTTTTCATCCATGGAGAACTGATATTGGGGGGGAGAGAAAGGAAAATTCCCTTTTCATCCATGGAGAACTGATATTGGGGGAGAGAGAAAGGAAAATCCACTTTTCACCCATGGAGAAGTGATATTGGGTGGAGAGAGAAATAAAAATTTCACTTTTTACCCATGGAGAACTGATATTGGGGGAGAGAGAAAGAAAAGTGTCGTGAAGTAAAACTATGTGGGCACTGGAACCTCCAAGGTAAAAGAAGGGCTGTTCAATTTCTGACTCCAACATTTATAGATTTTCAAAAGTGACAGTGGGTGACAGTGCCACCTCTCCAATGCCACTGGACAAACCAACAGCCCATCAAATTTCTCCTTCTCCAGAAAAGAATGCAAAACAAGGATTATTTACAGAAAAGGCTGTGAGAAAGTTCATTAAAAGAATGGAAACATCAGAAGGCTTGGAAGAACTTAGAGGAGCAGGGTGACAGAAAAATCCACTTGTCACCCATGGAGAACTGATACTGGGGGAGAGAGAAAGAAAAAAAATCCACTTTTAATCCATGGAGAATTGATATTGGTAGGAGAAAGAAAGAGAAATTCCCCTTTTCATCCATGGAGAAAGAAAAATTCCCCTTTTCATCCATGGGCTTTTCCTTTCTCTCTCCATGGGGAAGAGAGAAAGGAAAAGCCCTGCCTGTGTGTGGGGATGCTGTGGCTGTTAGCAGAGCATCTTCAAAAAAAACAACTTTTCTTTAAACTAAACAAGTTTAATTTTCTTTTTTTTTCCTTTTCTGTCTTCTTTTCACTCCTGCTCACACATCCTTTAGCGACCTGAGCTGATGTGACCACTTCATGAATCACTTTTTTTGTTTGTTTTTCACTCTGAGGGTAAATCAGAGCCAAAAGGAAAAATCCTCCCTCACCACTGAGCTGGTCTGGATGATCCTTCCAGGTCCCTTCTGTGGTTCTAGAAGAGTTCTTGCTGCTGGAGGCATTTTTGGGCTCCAGAGGAGCTTCCCAGAGCCTGTCTCCCTCCCAGGTGGCACATCCAGGCTGGGCTGTCCCTGTCCTGCACCCCAGAGCAGCTCCCAGACAGCAGAGCAGGAAAAGCACATTTTTAATTAAGTGATTTTGGCTGAAGTTTTTATAACCCAAAGGCCCCAGAACAAGAACAAAAGCTTCCTTTCAGGCAAAATAAATGTTTGATGAGGTATTTAATCAAAACCAGCACAACTTTGAGGGGAGGGAGGAGGAATTGTGCCAAGAGGGTGTGGAGGACAGTAGGTCCCTCCCTGCTCAGGTCACTCAGGACCAGCAGGAAAACATCCCCCAGCTGTCCTGCAGCTCCCACCCCACAATCCTGGTTTAACAAGGGACCAGTGATGAAAACCTGGGCTCTTCATCCTCTTCAGCAAGTATCCCCTCCCAAAACCCTAGATCAAAGACCTGCCTTGAAAAAAAAAGAGAATATATATATATTACAATTTTTTCCTTCTAATAATAAAACATTTAGTTCTAGGTCACTAAGCAGAGGAGATGGAAGATGAGAGGGAGAGCTGCTCTGATCTCTTTTGCAGCTTTTTATAGAGGAATGTTCTGCTTAACTGCCTTGCTGAAGAAAAAAAAAAAGCCCTGCCCGCAGTGTAAATGGGGAACTGGCCCTCAGCCAAGGCTCCAACCTGCTGGAATTGTCAGCTCTGGGGCTCACTGGGAAGTGGTGATTTACAGGAGAGGTGAAAAAGCCCTTTTTGCCCGGCTGGATACTGACAGGAGAGCTGAGCCAGCCCCAGAGCCTGCAGCAGGGGCAGGGGGAGCAGGGCAGGTCCTGCAGCAGCACCAGAGCCAGCCCAGCCCTGCTCCATCCCCTGCTCCAGGCAGAGAACCAGCCCAGCTCCCAGGGGCACACAGCTCCCTCCCACATCACTTACTGAGATTGGGAAACCCCAGGATCACCAAATCCACCCCTAAAGCACAGCCCCCAGCACACACCCCTGTGCTTCTTCAACACTTCCAGGGATCCCACCTTGCCCTGCTCCAAGTCTCAGAGGTGTTTTGGGAATAACTCTGCAGAAATAAATGGACAGGGAGTACAAAGGCAGTGTTGGTATCTGCCTGGATTAAACAGAACGTGAATTGAAACCACTGGAAGTTCAGACACTCCTAAAGCAACATGCCATAAAGCTTTACACACATCGATTTAGGGGGAAAAGAAGCAGTTTGCTGATTTTTTATCCAGCACTGTGAACCAATGAGAGAGCAAAGCCCAAGTCATTACTGAAAAGCTGGCGCTCACGTAAGCCTTACAGAAAATGTCTGTCTCCTGCCTTGATAGCCATAACAAAAATGATTAATAATCTGCTGCAGACACTTATAATTGCCATAGCTTCCTCTTGTGAATTTAAATAGCTTTCTTGAATTACTGCCTTTGACATAATCAATAAAGCTGAGTTATTGCTTTATCAGCCAGGTCTCTATGGCAGGGGAGGAACAGAAACGTGGGGAGAAAAAATCCCTCCAAAAATTCCAAGCCAGGGGGTTTGTCCCCAGCAGGGCTGGGCCACTGTGGCCCCAGAGCCCCTCCTTTAGACAGAGCTGACAGCGAGCTGGAGGCAGAGTGGGAACCCCTCCCAGCCCAGCAGCAAACATTTAATGACTCTTGTAAAGCCAACAACATGTTTAACTTTCCCCATCCCCTGTAAAAGGGCTCTGATTTACCTGAGAGCACTCTGAAGTTAAATACAGGGTCTCATGACATGCCAGGGGGACACAGGGACAGCTTCCAGGCCAGGATTTCCATCCCCTTGATGTGGAATAGGGTGTCAGCCTGTCCCAGGGTGACCCATGCCAGCAGCACCGGGATGTGACTTTTCCCTGCCCCCCAAATTCAACTTTTCACCACAGCCAGCTGTAAGGACAAATACTGTCTTTTCAAGTTCCAGATAAAACTCAGAAATTTATAGATTTCCCCCCCTCCTCTAAAGAAAACAATAATAATAATTCTTTCTAACAGGCAGAAAAAAGCAAGGACTCTTTTTGGGCTCTCAGGAAACTGATTTGGCAAAATCCTGCTTAAATTCAATACCTGCCACAAACAGATTTTCTGAAAAATCTTTTACTCAGATTTTTTTCTCCTGAGAAGCCTCAGAGGAAAAGAAAAACAATTATCTGCTGCTGTGGAATGCCACAGGTGCATCTTTGGTTTGCAGTGTGAGTTGTTTCTACTTTGTGACCAGTCCCAGCCCAGCTGTGTTGGGACTCAGCAGTCACAAGATTTTATTATCATTCCTTTCCTTTCAAGCCCTGTGATGAAATCCTTGCTTCTATTCTTTTAGTATAGTTTTAGTATATAATTTTCTTTTAATATCATATATTAGTATAGTTTTAATATAATA
Source organism: Serinus canaria (assembly GCF_022539315.1). Classification (NCBI taxonomy): domain Eukaryota; kingdom Metazoa; phylum Chordata; class Aves; order Passeriformes; family Fringillidae; genus Serinus; species Serinus canaria. The sequence continues at coordinate 12,305,457 of NC_066329.1, forward strand.
TATATATATATATCATAAAATAATAAATCAGCCTTCTGAAACATGGAGCCAAGGCTCTCATCTCCTCCCTCCTCCTGGCACCCCTGTGAACACCACCACAAACACCCTTCCACAAGAGCTTCCAGGACTAAGGAAAAGCATTCCAAAGCCACCAATCCAATAGCTCTGGGCCAGAGCAGGCAGCCCCAAGGAGATGCTGTCCCAGCCCTGTCCCTGTCCCAGCCCTGCTCCTCCCCTGCCTGCAGAGGTGGCTCGGGATGGGCTGAGCAGCCCCAAACTCCCCAGCACTGCTCTGGGGGCAGCCCCTGCTTTCTGCTGGGAAAGAACCATAAAAACGAGCTCAAAAAAACCTCCCTGAGGCCAGCAGGGACTGGGGAGCCCGTGGTCTCACAGAAGAGAGAGCTTTCTGGTTTTCAGGCCAAACTAAATGTTGACTTTTATTAACTGGGTGTTTTTTTAGAGCTCTTATCTCTTTCCTTGACTGGGGATGGAAACATCCATGCTGGTGAGAACCCAGTTTCAAATGTGGCTGCCCATCACACACAGATAAAGCATTGACAAGATTTTCTTGGTCAGATCAAGGGATTTTGCTTGTTTTCAAATTGGTGTCTTTGATAGATTCTTTGAAGTGCAAAATATTTCCTTTTAATAAATGCTGCACCATATTAACATTAAATTATTTTTTTTCTCTCTATGAGAATTCCCTGCTAGGTCTGCCCAGAAAGCAAAAACCACCCCCAAAATTAGGGAAAAAAAGAAAAATTCCCCCGAGGTTAACAAGGACTTCCCATAACTCACTGTGAGCCTGTGCCCTAATGGAGATGGATGAGTCACAGGTGGGGCTGCTCTGAGAAAATCCCATTTTTCATTGTGATAGCACCTTTTAACAGGAGCTCTCCAAGTGCTTGAAAACCCTTTAGTGCTGCTTCCCAGGCTGGGGCATCGATGGAAATTCCCCTGGAGAGGGGGGATCAAGGCAAGCCCTGGGGTTTGGGGTTTTGTTTTCCTTCTGCTCCAGGCAGCAAAACCCAGCCTGGTGCCACACAGGAGCTCACACTGTGCTCTAACTTCAGCATCCTGGACCTGCCTCGACTGCCCATGAATAAAGAAATGCCCAGGCTTTCCTGGGATCCAAAAAACCCCACCAAAAAAAACTAAACCAAACCAAAAAAACCCACCAAAAAAAAAAATCAAACAAAAAAACCCCAACAGCCACAAAACAAAATAAAGAAAAAAATAAAAACGATCAAATTTTAAAAAAACTCCAAAAAATAAAACAAAAAAACCCCATGAATAAACCAACAAAAAAATCCCCAAAAAACAAACAAACAAACAAACCCAAAAGAAACAAAAAAACCCAAACCATAACCTCCCCAAATAAAAACAAAACAAAAAAACCGAAACAAAAAAACAAAAAACAAACAAAAAAATCCCTTCAAAAAACCAACCAAAAAAAACCCCAACAAAACACCCAAAAACTCCCAAAAAACCAAACAAAGAAATCCCCAAAAATATCCAAAAAACACCCAAAAATACAAAAAAAACCCAAAAAAAACAAAAAAAAAACCCAAAAACCCCCACAACAAAATAAAAAAAGCCTCACTACTGTTTTGCTTCATCTGTGCTCTCAGCACCATGGAGGAGCCAGCACAATAAATATTTCCCACAGGATCATTTCTTTCTGAAGAGATAAATGAGCAAAATCTTGTTAAATTGAAGACCAGAGACGAGTTTAAAGTGGGATTTTCCCGTCTTGGAATTAAAAAAAAAAAGAAAAATGTTCCTTTTTCTTGACTAACCAAAGCGTGCAGCATCTTTTCTTGTCACCTTAATTCCCCTGTGGCTCCCATCTGGTGTTGGGAAAAGCCTTGCACAGCAGGGCAGCACCCATCACATCTCTGGGGGGGAAAAGGGGATTAATTAAATCCCAGTTTTAGTGGAAACCTTTCCTGAATTCAATCAGCAGCAGGGATAGGACACCAGTGGCACGTTAAGCTCTGCTGGGGAATTGTGGTGATGGCAAAGAGGGGTGAGGCAGTGGGATGGCTGAGGAGAGGCTCAGCAGCCCCACAGGGACAGGGAGAGCCCATGGATGGGACACCAGGCTGAATTCAGGAGCATTTTGGGGGAAAAGTGGATTTATTCTCTCACACAGAGGGGTTAAGCAGTGGCACAAAGATAGGGAGTGAAAGAGACATCAAATGCTTTGGGTTGGAAGGGACCTTAAAATTCATCTTGTCCCACCCCGTAATTTTGGACTACTACTATCAATAATAATGCAGAGCATTAATATGAATAATTTAAATTATTAATGATTTTACCATGTACACCTCCCACTGTCCCAAGTGCTCCCAGCCCTGTCCAGCCTGGCCTTGGGCACTGCCAGGGATCCAGGGGCAGCCCAGCCTCTCAATAAGGAATTCCTTCTTAACATCTGATATAAAATTTCCCTCCTAGTTTCAAACCACTCCCACCCATATAAAAACTGCTCTCCCTGTTCCCTTTGAACACTGAGAGGAGATGAGCAGACTCCAGAGCTGCCAAACCCCAAACACAGCCTTGATTTGGTGAACACCACTGCCTGTGCCTCAAAGTAGCTCCTGCACTCCCCACACAGCCTCAGAAAATGTCAGGAAATTAGGAAAAATAAAGATTCTCTTGCAGCAGCAGCAGGAACAGCGAGGGCTGGCAGCAGGAGGAGATGTTCCTGCACTGACACTGCAGCTCTGCCACCTTCCCCAAGGGATAAAGCAGAGATAAAGCTCCCATCCCCTGCCCTAATGATGGTGGAAAGGGAGAAAAGCATCCTGGAAATGCCTAGCAAGGGGAGATGCTCTCAGAGCAGGGCTGGGCTGGGTCCTGCTCCTGAGCCCCCTCACCCCAGCCCCTTGGCACTCTTCCTCCCCCCAAGCTGGAACCTTGTGGGATTGTGGGTTTCATTTCCACAATAAAATGATTTAAAATGCAGAGGGGCCAGCTCCTGCTCTCCCCTACACAGAGGAAATTCCTGCCTGTCTCTCTGGGGCTTTGCTTTATCCCTGCATCCGTGCTGGAGCTGCTCCCACCACCACCTTTTAATCGTTTTTGACTCCTACTTCCTCCAGCTCCTCATTCAGCTGCTTCAATCACCAAACTTCACGATTTCCTGAGAGCAGCAACAGCAGCAAACAATCAAAAACTCCATTAATGCTGGGAAGAAACCCATTTAAGGGCTGCAGCTCTGGGACTCAGCTGTGGGACAAAGGAGCAGCAGCATCTGCCTGGTGACTGCCACCTCCCAAGGGCTCATCTGCAACAGGGGCAGCTCCTCCAGCAAATACCCACAGAACTCAGGCCACAGATTTAAATAAATCCATTTAAAGGCAGCATCTAGTGAAACTAAGAGATTTTTGACAAGAACCAGTTTCTGTTTCTTGGCTCTTGTGCAAAGCTTGTGGAGAAACTGAAGATATCACCTGCTATATTGAGCATGATATGCAGCTTTAATGGCCAAAACCCACATCTCTGCCCTTCAGCTGCCTCACCCACCCATGCTCCCAGCTCTTAAATTATTTGCCTCCTTTCATGTTTTCGTGTGAACAGGTTTTCAGGCATGGCAGAAATCCACCACGGGCAAAGAGAAGGAGGCAGGGTGAACAGACATGTTTTCTAAACCCAGCAAAACCTCGTTTGCAGGTCAAGATAAACAGGCACCATGCACAGGGAGAGCCAAGTGATGAATCCCTGGCTTCCCACAGCTTTGGGATCTGCCCTGCTGCAAGGACATGACTGACACCCCAAATCCATGCCAATGTTGGGGAGCACACCAACCCTCAGAGCTCTGCAGAAACACAGCTCTCATGAGACACCAAAAGCCAGCCACCCAGAATAAAGGCATGAAAAGCTCTTTGATTCTCACAGAAAAGGAAAATTCAGCATTTGGTCGAGCCTCCCTCAGGCCACCCCGTGCCAGGAGGGGGGAGCAGCCCCTGCCAGGGCTCGCACCGATTAATGGGGAGAGGAAATACAAATAATTGAAGCAGCAGCCGAGGGAACGCCCTCCATCTCCCCCAGCACCCGGGGCTCCAGGCTGACAAGAGCTTAATTGCAGCTGTGGGGAGAGAGGAGCAGGGCTGTGCATCCCCCGGGGCACCCTCCCTGCTTGTTTAACAATCTGCCCGTTCCCAGGCCCAGGGAACACCTCTGCATCCACAGAGGGAGAGCAGGGCTCCCCCAAACCCCTCACCTGTGCCATACAGAAGGGGCCTCCCACCCTGAGCATCCCCACTTTGCAGCACTTCCCCGTGGTGGTTTTGGCAGGCAAGGAGCCCAGAGCATCAGCGCTGTGTCCCACCAGGAGTTTGCTGCTTTGGGTCACCCCCGAGAGCCCTGGAAGTGCTCCAGGCTGGCTTGGACAGGGCTTTGAGCATCCTGGTCCAGCAGGTGCCATCCCTGCCCACGGCAGGGGGGTGGAACTCCACCTTTAGGGTCCATTCCAGTCCTGTCTGGATCCCACCATCCCAGCCCTGCTCCCACCCCCGTGGGCATCCCTCCCTCACAGCTGCACAGCCAAGGAGGGGAAGCCGGGGGGTGAATTAAGATGCATCAGTGATTTAACAGGGGGAAGGAAAGGGCTGCAGATAAACCTTAATGACAGAAATGTAACCTGTAATTAACAGCTAACACACAGGGAAGATGGCCCTCAGATGGAGCCTCTGCTACCAAGGAGAAACGTGGTCATTTATATTCCAAGTGGGTCCAGGAGCCAAGGCAGCTCCCACCCACACTGCATGTGTAAATAAGGGCCCCTTCAAACGAGGGGAGGAATTTACAGCAAACAACATTCTGTGTGCTTGCTCAAGTATCTTATGTTTAAATAATAGCAGCTAAGTGATGCATTTCTGCCCAGGCACTAATCACTTCCAGGGGCCTGCAGCTCCGTTAGGGAAATTGCCTTCTTCAATCATTCAGGACCATCGGCTTCTTTGGACCCAGAGCTGTTCATTATTTGCCTCAGTGCTCCTCTTATTTACACATGGATTTTTGGGGTAAAAAAAATCAGGATTGGGGGTTTAAGAGCCCCACAGCTCTGGGCAGCTCTCAGCATCCCCTGTCAGAACCCAGGACATCCCTCTGGCTGCCCTGGATGGCTCCAGCCCCTGCCAGGGGGCTCAGAGACCTTGGCACAGAGCCCAGGACCCCTCTGCCTTTGATTTTGACCCATGGAAAAAATTGCCAACCTTATATGAGGATTTAGAAGCCGTGAAAGTTTAAGTAGAATAATAATTGGTTTGTCACGGGGTGAAAAGTAGAATTTTGGGGTTCTTAGAATGCGGGCTTGGGGTCGTAAGATAGAAGGACATGGCACGCCCAAATTTCTCTTTCTCCTTCTTCCCTAGCCTCCATCTTCTGGGTGATGGTGGCACTTTTGGATTGTTTTAGGGTAGAGACAGACTGCCTAACATAGGTGATGGGTATTGGGAAATAATTGTAAATAAAGCACATAAGTAAATAAAGTAAATAAAAAGACAGCACCACCCTGAGGGTGGGCAGTGTGCCACAGACTGACCTGCTGGACAGACCTCAGCAGGTCAGGGAAAGAAGGACACAGATAACAGCAAATAAACAACCTTGAGAGCCAGAACAGAAGAATCCTGACTCCTCCTTTGGTTGCCAGGCTGGGAAAGAGACTCTGACATCTCGGGGTCACCAGGAGCACAGAGATCCCCGAGACAATTCTGGGAGGGGAGAGAGCCAGGAGAGCCCAGTGCCACCTCCTGTCACCCCTGCCAGCCTGACACAGCCCCCAGCCTGGGCAGGGAGGGTGCTCAGAGCAGAAATAAAGAGCAGAGCAGTTCCCAGCAAGTCTGTGCCCTGTAAGCACACCCAGGGCTTCCCCTTGCCAACCCAAACATGATTTTAACTGCAAACCCCAGACTGTGATCCCTGGAGACCAGCAGGGTTGTGTAACCCAAGCTGGAAGACAAAAAGCCAACCCTTGGTTTTAACCATCACAGCTCCACCCTAACCAGGTAAGAGGGGAAATCCTTCCCTGGGGATCACCTGGAGGTGGCAGGTCCTGGAGCCACCAGCCAGGGGGCAGAGAGGACACAAACCCCACACATGCTGTTAGAGCTGTTGTGCTTCTCCAACTGCTAAAATTTCAAGTAGGCATTAAATATCTTATTGAGACTATCAGCACATACAATTTGTGGTCATTAAATGCATTTCCTTTATGTTTCCCCGAGGCTAGAACAAACCTTATTTTCAGCTCATTTGCAAGAAAACCCTCTGAAGACTATAATTTACCTGCTACCAACACCATAAATCTTTAAAATTAGTTACTTAACTGTTTGCTAACGACCACGGATGTGTTCACTAATACAGCTACTTTTCAATTAGCTCTCAAGAAGAAATTTGAGCAGAGAAGAATGCTTGGATTTTTCAAATGTGAGTTAATGCTACCCCAAGATTACTGAGACTAAAGGACCCATCCTCCTTGCCACTCCAAACCCAGCAGTCTGGGGACAGTGACCCCATCCAGGCTTGGATAGAGCTGGATTCAGGCTCATTTCAGCACACACAGCTACACCAGAGCAGCAAAAACCCCCTGAATTCAGAAAAAAGAAGGATACCCCCACTCTGGGCAGGCAGCTGGGAGTGCAAACAGCAGCTGGGGCCAGCACCAGAAGGACATGGAGACAGCAAAGGGACCAAGAGAGCTCCCCTGAGCTCTGCTTTCCCTGCATCCCCCCCCAGAGCTGTCTATACATTGTTAGCTCCCCTCCTGCACAGGGCACCAGGTTCTGCCTGAATTCCCACATTTATTCCTAATTACCTCATGAAGAAGTCAGATATATTGACTGCCACCTGTTCAATCCATAATTCATGTGCCAGGAGAAGCAATTTCCCAAAGTTCACCTTGCTGGATCCTTGCAGGGGAAGGCAGGGCAGGTTTTTTTCCTGGGTGTCAGCACTCCCATGCCCTCAGCAGAGATGGATCCCTGCACGTGCCACGGGGGCAGTGGATTTCCAATCACTGCTGCAAAACACGGGGGCTACAAATATCAGCACTGGGAGGCATTTTGCAAGGCAGACATTTTAATTTAAATCAATGAGTTATTGATTCATTTTTCATGCAGGAAGGAGAGCTCAGTGTGTATTTCTGCCACTCGATCTGTGCTTCTGATGACCTCAGGCATACAGTATAAACCTGATGTAAAATATTTCCTTTCCTAACAGGGAAGCTTTTATGGCCTTGGACCTGAGCGAGCAGAAAGTCATCTGGGAAAGGATTCCTGACTAGGAAACCACGGCAAGGAAAGTAATTAATGTTTAGCACATACTCTCAAATTAGCCTATCCCTGAATAGGAAGGAAATGAATCACGAGCTGAACTTTTATATAGCCTCAGGGTCTTCTCAGACACTTACAAAATTTCCTGGTGCACAGGAGCTGATAAAGGGCTCAGATCCCCACACCTACAGCCTTGGGAAGGAGCAGAATGAAGGCAGGAGGGAGAGACCTGTCTGCTTCTGGGAAGCTGCCCTATGCCCAGAGTCTGCTTTTGGGAATAGGGAAGCTGGGTGGGGAATTTTTAGGGGAATATCTTCACTAGGAAGCTAAGGAGCACAAGGAAAGCTGGCTGTCCTGTGACACTTGAGAGCACAATCCCTCTGCAATTAAACAAATTACCAAGATTTCCTTGCTCCTGGACACTCCCTGATGGGACCCAGCCCCACACCCAGGCCAGGCACTGTCTGTGCTGCAGGCAGGGTCCCCTGGCATGTCCAGCTGCACAGGGCAGGACAGGGAGCTGGCACCTTGCCCTGGCAATGCAGACAGGGAGAGAGCTGTGCCTGCAACACTGCCTGCAGCAGGGACACTGCAGGTAAAACCATCCCTTTTCCAGCCCTTTTGCTCTTTTCTGAGGTGATTCCCCTGCAATGGCTCTCTGGTCTCTCACAAGTTCATGCTGCCCTGCCCTAAAGCCATCCCCCAGCACTGGCATCCAGCTGAAATGTCCCAGGGGTGAGGATGTCCAGCCAAGGGACAAGTCACCACGGCCTCCAATGACCTTGTCTGCCTGCCATTGTTGGGGGGTTGGGAGGGTCCCCAGGACGAGGTGAGAAGTGAGAATTTAACTCCAAGTTCTCACAAGGCTGATTATTTTATGATATAATATGATATATTAAGTGATATATTATATTAAGTGATATATTAAGTTATATATTACATTATATATTAAGTGATATATTATTGTATGAAAATTATATTGTATGAAAGTTATTATTGTATGAAAATTATAAAGTAAGAGAAAGGAGACATAAGAAGGCTAAAACAAGAATGAATAATAAAAACTCATGACTGACCAGAGTCTGACACAGCTACACTGGGACTGGTCATTAAGTAAAAACAATTCAGATGGAACCAATCAAAGATGCACCTGCCACACTCCAAAGCAGCAAAACACAGGGAGAAGGGATCACATAATATTGTTTACATTTATTTTTGAGGCTTCTCAGGAGAAAAAAATCCTGGCAAAGGGATTTTTTCAGAAAATGTCATGGTGACATGGCATCTCCCTCAGAAACCTGCACAGGCACTGGGAAGAGCAGCAGTGCAGCCTGGCTGTGCAGGGAGCTCTGGAGGGAAGTGGTTTTTCCACAGATTTCCAGGAGATACCAGCAGCTCCTGCCCTCTCTGTGCAATTGCATTCTTTGAAGTCTGGCTCATAAACCAGCAACAACAAAAATCGCTTTCATGTCTGTAATAAAGCAGAACTGTAAAACCACGGGCCAGCTCCCAGGGAATGCTGACCTGTGGGAGTCAGGAGCAGCAGGGATGGGGATCGAGGGCTGGCTGAGCCCGAGGACATGGCACCGAGGGCCCAGCACTGAGGGCTTGGGGACACGGCACCGAGGGCCCAGCCAGGCCCGGGGACACGGCACCGAGGGCCCGGCACCGAGGGCCTGGGGACACGGCACCGAGGGCCCGGCCGGGCCTGGGGACACGGCACCAAGGGTCCAGCACCGAGGGCCTGGGGACATGGCACCGAGGGCCTGGGGACAGGGCACCGGGGACACGGGGGCCTGGCACTGAGGGCCCAGCACCGAGGGCCCGGGGACACGGCGCCGAGGGCCCGGCCCCGAGGGCCTGGGGACACGGCACCGAGGGCCCGGCACCGAGGGCCTGGGGACACGGCACCGAGGGCCCGGCACCAAGGGCCCGGCACCGAGGGCCTGGGGACATGGCACCGAGGGCCCGGCACCGAGGGCCTGGGGACACGGCAGCACACGGAGAGAGCAGCAGCCAAAGCAGCCTGAAGGGAGGGCTGTGCTGGGCCAGCACCAATCCCTGCCCCCAGGGATGTGGAACCAGAAATTTTTGCCATTCCCCTTTTGAGAAATGCTGTGTTTTAGCCCCAGAAGAGGCTCCCACATCCCAGCTTTGGGTGTGAGTTGGAAGAGCTGTGTGCAGGGCAGCTGCCTCACCCCACAGCCCATGAGGTGCATCTGGAGCACCAGCAGGAGCTGGGGAACACCGGGATCAGCCCTTGCTGCTGCTCCAGAGGGTCTGAACCAGCCCAGCAGCCCAGGTGCCTTCTGCCCTCTCTCTGTGCCAGCCTTTGGGGACAGATTTGCTTTCCCTGCATGCCAAGCTTCATCTCAGCACCTCCCTGCAGGAGCAGGCTGCCACCTCTTTCCTGAGGACACAGCATCCCAGAACCAGCCCCCTCACACCATCCAGGAGCGTCCTTCATTCACCCCCAAATCCTTTTTCCATAGAGAGGAATAAGGCCTGGGGAAATATTTATTTTCCCCAGCTGCCTGATGAGAGATGCCAACATTGCAGTCCTGAAAGAGTCCTTAATGCAAAATCTGTGCTCTCACAGCCAGGCAGCCTCAGCCAGGTGTTAATCCAGGCTTTTTGGGGAAGGAGACATCACATCAAGGGCAGTTTTTCTCCCCAGCACCAGGGCAGAGCAGCAAACAGACACCAGGAGGTTTTTGCAGGTGAAAGGAAGAGCTCCCAAACATGATCTGGGCAATCATTTCTGGGATGTTTGCAGAAGGAACCCTTCTGGTAATATTAAATGATAAATTACGTGCCAATAAGTGGCTCAGCAGTGATCAGAAGGCATTTCAGAGACGAGCAGGAGATGGGGCCAGCCCTGACAGTGACAAATTGGAGCACGGGCAGACGGAGCGCCCTTCCCGAGGAAATGCCGAGTGTCAGCATTTACAAATGAAACCTGCACTCCGAACAAAACCTGCCAGGGGGGCAGCAGCACATTCCTCTGAGTCACTCGGAGGGATCACTCTCCGAAATTAGGCTGACTCGGGGCTCATTTGCAGGGGGAAATGCAAAAGGCACATTTGTCATGCACCAGTGTCCCCAGCTGGCAGCAGGGCTCTGCTTTTAACCCCCTGATTTCCCCTTCCCAAGGGGGATGCTTTGGGCAATGCTTTTTGACTGAGACCCTGACATTGAGGATTTTGGATGCTAAAGGATATTAATCGATTTAGCAGTAAAAAAAGACATTTCAAGCCCAAAGCTCAGAACGCTGCTCCCACTGAAAGCCAGCCAGGGATCAGCCCCAGGTTCCATCCCTGACAAAGAACAGGGGCACATCTCACTGTGGGAAAGTTCAGGATTGTGATTAGACAGGGTAAGGCAAGGAAGGAGACTCCAGGCTGTGCTGCTGTCAGGGACAAAGGCTGCTCCAGAGGCACCTGCACTTGCCAGCAGAGCAGAAGGAGCCTTGGCAGAGCCCACCGAGTGCTCCAGAGGCAGAGCCACCTCGCCAGAGCACGGATTCCCCAGCAAACAATGGCTCTTTGTAGGGCTAAAACACACCAGATGGCCCGGGCTGGGAGCATCCAAGTTCGAGGATGCACTACGAGCTGCAGAGGAGGAGCAGGACGAGGAGCAGAGCAGCCCCAGCTCAGGGTGTGGAGCCACAAGGAGCCAGGGCTGCAGAGATAACGGGGGTGACATCCCCCCTGCCTCACCCTGCAGGGAACTCTGCTCTGCCAGCACCCACAAACACATCCACAGCCCCAAAAGGGCCCTCCAAAGAAGGGGGGAAGCAGAGCCTGGAGGAGAGCTGGCTCACCAGGCTCCACAGGGAAACACACCTCTCACATCCCACAAAAATGAGATGCAGGAGGAGTAAATAGGAGAAAAAGCAGGCAAGGCTGATCCCTGGTGTGCTGTGAAGAAAACCCTCTCCCAGAGAAGTGCCCTGTGTGTGGCACCCCCTGCAGTGGGTGCAGCAAGGGGGAATTGTGCCCAAGGCAGCAGCCCAAAGGGAGGAGAGCACCGAGCAGTGAGTCAGAGGAAGGGATTTTGCCTATAGATGGAAGAAAAGCTGTGGAGGGGGCAGAGAGGAGTGGAAAAGGCCAGCAGCAGCAGCAGAGGAGGCGATGGAAGGAGCCAGGAAAGCTGAGCTGTACTGCAGGACAGCCTGGAGAGCTCTGCATTGTGCAAGGCAGTAACAGCAGAGAGCCCAGCCAAGGGCTGCATTCTGCAGAGCTGCTGTCACCACCCCAGAAACCACAGAGCAGCAGAGGGGTGCACAGCAGGGTGCTGAGAGCACTGCAAAACCAACAATAAGTTACAACCAGCTGAACTCATGAATCAAAAGAGCCCAAAGCCAAAGCCAGTGGCTCCTGCAAGGGAAAAACTAAAATTTGTGCTCACAGCTGTTAAAACCCAGGGGGATCTGCCCTCAGGTTAGCAGGGCAAGGCTGGAAGGGATGGAACATCATCTGAGCACAAGCTGGGGCTGGAAAATGTGAAACTGCTGCATCAGCTCTGAAGATGTGCAGGTTGGACCCTCTGGGGACACCTGGCACTGAAAGGGAGGGGAGAGGAGCAGGAGGAGGGAACCCGCCTCTCCAAGCACTGCAGCAGGACACAAACACCCTGTTTTCAACCCAAAACCACCCCCAGAGCTGCACACAGGCAGATGGCCAGGCCAGGGGAAGGTGCTGGCCAGGGTGGGGGGCACAGGAGGGTCCCCAGCAGAGGGGTCTGGGGCTGTGTTTCCATTCCCTCACACCTGGCACCAGCTGAGCTCACCCAAAGCAACCTCCAAGGAGTTCCACACTTCCCTCAGCTGCCAAAAACCACACACCAGCCTGCACCCTCCCAGCCCCAGCTGTTCAGGCCTCCAAGGACAGCAGCACCCTTTTAAATCCACCCCAACTTGTTCCAAGCAACAAAACCTTGGTTTCCAGTGAATTTGCACAATTTATCCTGGCAGCCCATCCTGCCCACAACCAAGGGTCCCACACTGCCAGGGCTGCTGGGATAGTAACAGGGCAGCACAATAAATCTACAAATAAATCACTTCCCACCCCCCAAATCACACATGCTGTGGCTTTTGCCAAGCTGGACTGTTAGGACAGAAGGGAAAAAACATCTGGGGATTTATTTCTTGACCCAAAGCTATCCCTTTTGGAGGAGACCTTCCATGCCAAGTCCTAAGTAAAATAAATAAAATTAAAAAAAAAAGAAAATAATAAAATCACATTCATTAGTCAGCTCACTTGGCTGGATCTGCAATAAGAATGTAATAAACTTTCCATATGTCTCTGATAAACTAGACAGCTGAAGTTATGAGCAGGAAAAGGCATCAATTTTTAAAATGTCAAAATTTGCCATGAGACTTGGGCCAAGCACTTGTTCCTAACGAGATGGTGGAAAGAGTCAGCTCCAAGTTTAGAGACAAAAGAGCTGGGGGAGGCCAGGCCAGCTCAGCACTCCTGGCTCCTTTTAAAGCCCTTTTTCCCCCAGGAACCAGCTCCTTCCCCTGGAAAAGGCTCTTGGGAAGCTCTGATGCTCCTGGCTGTGACCCCAACTCACTCTGCTAGTTTGATACTCATTATTTAACCTGGTCCAATATTACTTATATAATTATTTGATTGATTTTTTTTTTTTTTTTTAATTGGAACACAGTTTTGATCCAGGATGAAACGAGGGGGTACATCCAGTTTTGCTCTGTGATTCTTATACTCCCCTGGGAGCAATCATGCAGAAAAACATTTCACAGAAATTTTAAAACAGAAAAGCAGAACAGACAAAGCTCCAAAAGGGATGCTAAAAAGGAGTTGTAACATACTAAGCACAAGCTTGAAAAAGTGTGAGAGCACTGCTTTTCTGTACCTTGTCCCACCCCAGTGGTCCTGAATTTGGAGCAGGTTGTCTCTAAATATTTTACAATGTTTGCTTTCCAAATTCTCTGCTTTGTGGTCTCCTAATAAGTAGATTGATGTATTGATCCACAGACAGACATCCCCTGTGAGGAAAGGGGGCAAACTCTCATGTTGTGCCCTGAGGGTCTGACCCCACCGAGGATGGCAGAGTGGCACTGGGGGGTTTTCCTGGCACAGCAGGAGCAGGATGGCAGCAGGCTGGCACTGAGCTATAAATATTTTTCAAGCTGTCCTGCTCGCAGGTAGGCACCGAGCTGGCCCCACCCGGGGTGAACCTGAGCAAAGCCCGGAGAGTGATGGGCTTTCAGCACTTTAATTACAGAGCAGGAGGTGAGAACAGCCTGCCTGATGTTCAGCAGGAAATGGAACTGCACCAGCACAGCAGACCTATTCCTGCACAGCTCTCCTAGCAACTCCGGGAAAGTTTCCAAATTCCTGCACCATTAACATTTAAGGAATCGTCTCTGAACCCTGGCAGTTAAACAGGGAGGAGAAACAAGACACTGTAAATGGATTTGTTCGGTGGAGGTCAGGCACTGAGGGGCTGCTCCACTCTGACAGCAAAGCTCTGCCTCAGAGCACTCCAGCATTTCAGCTTTGCCACCTGCACTCCAGCATTTCAGCTTTGCCATCCATTCTCCTGCTCTTTGACCACTCTCAGGCCCTGGCAGCACCTTATGGCCGTGCCCTCCCAGTGCAGAGTGCAGGTGAGGGGGACACAGAGCCTCAGGTGAGAGCAGCTGCTGCCTGTGCCCACCCTGAGGGATGGGGGATGGGCAACCCACCAGGGCAAACTGGGGGGGCACAGCCCCAAATCCCCTGGGGGACACAGCCCCCAAATATCCCCCTGGGGTGGGGGGGGGACACAGCCCCCAAAAATCCCCCTGGGGGTGGGGTGGGGGGGACACAGCCCCCAAAAATCCCCCTGGGGGTGGGGGGGGGGGGGACACAGCCCACCAGGGCTGGTGGAAGGGGCTGCAAGCAGCAGCGCCTGGTGTGGGTGGCACCAGCAGCCCTCATCTCAGCACAGATCCAAAATCCCTGCCTGCCCCCCCCCCCCCATGCTGCTCCAGCAGACACCTCGGTGCTATGGGCAGGAAAATAATGCTGTGATTTATTTCCCCACACGCAGCAGCCTGACATCTTTATTGGTGCCTGCAGCAGGCACAGCTCTGCACACCCAGCCCTGACAGGCAATTGTGCTCCTGCAGTGCCCAGCACCAGGGGCTGGGGCTGCCCTGAGCATCCCTCCCTGAGCAGGAATCATCTCCTGGCTGTGCTGCAGGAGCTCCCTCTGCCCCAGGCTGAGTGCAGGGCAAGGCTTTCCCCTGGTTTTGTTCTCCAGGGCCCACATTTGAGCTTAGCCTGAGTGCCCCCACCCTGGGGTGAGTGGAAGGAGACAGAAATTGTTCCTTTCCAAACAAACTCCCTGAACTCAGAGTTGAACACCAGCCCAGAAGATGCAGAGTTCTTCCCTCCCCTCTTTTAGTTAACCTGCCCCATGCAGCCCTTTTTGGTGCTGGCTCACTCAGGAATGGCTTTCCCAGCCCTTTTTGGTGCTGGCTCACTCAGGAATGGCTTTCCCAGCCCTTTTTGGTGCTGGCTCACTCAGGAATGGCTTTCCCAGCCCTTTTTGGTGCTGGCTCACTCAGGAATGGCTTTCCCAGCCCTTTTTGGTGCTGGCTCACTCAGGAATGGCTTTCCCAGCCCTTTTTGGTGCTGGCTCACTCAGGAATGGCTTTCCCAGCCCTTTTTGGTGCCAGGGATGGGGCTGAGGCTGCCCCAGCCCCTGCTGAAGGACCTGGATCCACTCCCCACATCATTGAGGAGGATGTGAGTATTCATACTCAGCACTATTTCAATAAATACATAAAGCCAGCGAGCTGCTCAGCCCCACTGCACAGAGGGGACCCCCAAACCCTAAAAGCAGTGGGAAGCAGGGCTGGGAGCAGGCTCTGAGGTTAGCTCTGCACAGTAAATGAACAAGCAGCTCTCCCACAGCTGCAGCAGCCAGGCAAGCACAGCCCCAAAACACCCCCAGACCAGGCAGGGCCAGCCCACACAGAGCCCTCCTCACCTCTGGAGGGAAAAATCCCCTTTCTGATGCACATCCAGCACTCCTGGATTTCCTGTGATCTTCTCCAACAAGGCAAACCCCCCTGGGCAGTGCAGCTGGCAGCAGAGCCCCTGGCTCAGCCCCCCCTGGCTCCCAGGCACCACGATGCCCTGGCATCAATCACCAGGCACAGGAGAAATAACAGCTCTGGAATATTGTTGTTCCAGGATTGATGCCTCTTGCTGTGAAAACAAACGTCCCAGACTCGCCTCAACGTTCATTTCTGATAAATGATTTGACTTCACCTTGACGCTCCTGCAGCAGCAGGAGACCATTATCCTGAGACAATGTTTTATTCCATTGACATTATCTCTTAATTATAATGGGAGGGATATCAGGGAGAGCAGGAGCCCACCAATCCCTCAGGCTGAGTTTCTGTAGTTTTTCCTGTCAGGATAACTGGGAGAGGTTTGTTACAGCAGTTCAGTGATCTGCTCCAGCCCAGCCTGCAAAGGGGACCCTGCCCCACCTCTGCTAAGAAAATCTGCTTTTATCCAGCGGCAAGAGATTGCCAGTCTGATTCCTTCCTTTTTTCCTAATTTCCAGCAGCAAAGAGCTTTTCACAAAGACAGAAAGGTCGCTTGCATATTTTAGACTGAGATTTTAAGCAAGATTCAAAAGGGATTTGGCATTTACTGTACGTCACTTAACATTCAGATGCAATTTTTGGAAGGGATCACAAACCTTATGCTTCAGGCATTCTGCCAGTTGCTAACTACTGGCAGGAGGCTGACGAGGTGAGTTCTGTGCTCACCTGTGCTATTTTGGGGTTATTTTCCCCCCCAGAGCCCTGCGGAGCTCAGCCCGTGCCCGGGGGCTGGGCTGTCAGCGAGTCTGATTGGCATTAATTGTTTGAGAGGCTTTGTTTTGCAAAAAAAAACCACCAAAAACCCTTTCCCAACGCAGTGAATAAACAAGGAGGAGGGGAACCAAAGCGCTGCCTTGAATCCCTGAATCACAGCAAGCATCCCTGTTCCTGTCCCAGAGCCCCGCAGAGCGCTGCTCTGCAAGGAAATAATAAAAAAGCAACAAGAAAAAAGCAAAAAAAACCACCCCCCCAAAAAAATCCAACCCAAATAAACAAAAACCCCCACAAAAAAAAAAAAAAAAAGAAAAAAAACCACCAAAACCCCCAAACAAACAAAAAAACCAAAAAGAAAATCAGAAGCCCCCAAAAAACAAACAAACATAAAAAAACCCCGACCCAGCAAAGAGCGCTTTTAATATTTAAACGGAGCTAAAGGAATTAAGTTGCAGGAGAAAATGGCCCGGCCTTTTTTCGGGAGGAGGTTTCTCCCCAGCAGGGAAGGTGCAGATGCCAGCCCCGGCTGCCACCTCACCTGCGGGGCTGGGAGGTGCCAGGAGGGCTGGGCCACCAAAATCCTCCAAAATCCCCCCAAAATCCTCCAAAATCCCCCCAAAACTCGCCGTGCCACGTTCAGCCGAGCAGCACCAGAGGATGGAGCTCACCCCAACATCTCCACTCGCACCCACAGCAGGCGCCGGGCAGAGCGGAGCCCCCGGGCAGAGCAATTAGCGGGGCCAATTAGCGGTGCCCTAATGACGGGGCAGGGAGGGGGACACACCAGGGCTGGCAGGTGGGGACATCTCAGGGTCTGTCAGGGGCACAGTGACGGGACAGAGCCCGGTCGCAGCCCACAGCAGCTCTCACAATCCAGCTGTGCCCACCAGCAGCTGGAAAGCAGAGCGTGAGGCTCTCCACAGGGAGCGTGCGTTGATTTGTTTCACGATTTCCATTAATTACCAGATAAATGAGATCCCTGCGCACTCCTTGGGCACCTTGCCTCATCTGTTTGGGCTCTGACAGCTGCTGGAGCAGTGAGTGTGTTTTCCTCACACGATGCCTGGCAGCACATCCTCTCCTGGCTCTGACCTCCAGAGCCAGCCCATCTGCTTTATTTCACCATCCTCCCCTGGAATTTGTCCTCAGTAGCTAAAAATCCATCCCAGGGCAGGCAGGGGGGCTCTGAGCCCCCGAGGCTTCAATTAGCAGGGGGAAAAGACCTTGGAGGCTGGAGGTTGGGTGGAGTTTTTGGGCATATGACAGCCAGAGGGCTGAATTTGGGAGCTGGCACAGGGCTGAGCTGCTGCACACAGGGAACCAAGCAGAGCAGTCACTGGTGCTTCAGCTTTCCCCTGAAACCTCTCCTGGAAAGCCAATTAACAGCACCCAGTGCCCACTGAGCTGCTCTTAATTTGTAATTAAAGTCAGGCCACAGCTGAGCAATAGCAACCTTTGAGGGGAGGTGATGGGAAAAGGGGAATAATGGATTTATTACAAGGGAGAGAGAGCCCAGCCTGGCTGCAGGAGGGACTGGTGGAACCACACAGGTTCCATGGCTTACAGCCCGAGTGACCAGCAGGGCTGGGGGGAGGCAGAGCTCCTCCTCTGTCCCAGGAAATTCCAGGGATGGAAAGCAAGCTGAGCAGGGCAGGGGGTGCAGAGGATGCCAGAGGGCAGCCCCAGTTAAAGGGGGGCTCAGGGAGGTTCTGGGGACACAAGCTGGGAGCTCTCAGACCAAGGCATGCACAGGCACCTGGAAAACACCAAAGCCATCCCCAAACTGCATCAAAGCATCTCTTTCATCATGCACCTACTCAGCATCAGAGCTTAAGTGAAATTATTGCACACTGTTCTCTAGGACAAGGCACAGGTGACACAGGACACTCATCTCCAGGAGAAAACATAATGCCTTAGAGACCCACAAACTGTTTGCACAAACTCTGCTTCCCTCCTTTTTCAAGATTACAGCTGCTTTTAGTGCCTAGGGTTAGGGTTACCATCCACATGGCTTTTCATGGCTGCAGAATTCTTGCTTTAAGTTTTAGCTGTCCTCTCAGTCTTTCCTCCAAAGGAACTGAGACTTTTCCATCAATAAGAATTCCCTTTCCCCCCTGACCCTGCAGCTCCTGCATGTGAGATTGACTCAGATCTCAGCTCCCACTGCCCCTCGAGGAGAGCATCCTGCTCCAGCCCCACATGGGGCCAGGCACACTCCCACCCCACTGCCTGGGGGACCCCCAGGAGCAAGACCTGCAGCTCTGGTTTAGCCACGGTGATTTTCTGGGAGCAGGGGGAGGTTTTGGGTCACCTGGAGGGGTGGGACATGCTCTCACCCCTCTCATTTACAGCCTGTGACATGGCCCAGTGATTTACAGGCACCAAGAGGGCCTGCAGCCCACCGGGCTCTCAAGGATTACTGAGCACAGGATGAAGGAGATCAAATGCAAATGGGTGCATGGTATGTGAGCCACTCCAGCCAGCCAGGGCTGCTAAACCCTCTGCTTTCTTTCACAAGGCTTTGAAATGGGGAAATGTAGCTTCAGATAATTTATTTGCTAGGGGCACTGAGGAGGGCAGGGGAGCATTTATGAGCTGAAGAAAATTCACAAGGTATTTCTGCGGGGGTGATATTCAGGTGGGGAGGGGGAATGTGATCCCTGCCCTCAGCCCTCACTGCCAGGGACAGGGGTCACCTCCCCCAGAGCCCCCAAAGCATTCCCTATTCCCACCAGGGCATGGAAATTAACCTTTTAAGCACAGCATCACCAGGGGAGGGGGGAAGCACCACCAGGAGCTGTCTGGCAGCTCTCTGCAGGCAGGCAGGGACTGTCCCTTGGTCTCTGCTTGGTCACCCACAGGGGATCCCCCCTGCACCCCTCCAGGATGCTCAGCACATCAGGACCTGGAGCAGCCCTGCCATCAGGGGGGAACTGAGTTACCAACACCAGCAACTGCTCTTTGCTAAAGCAGAGCTCAAAAATCCCCAATCATTCATTATTTTTGTCAGCACTGAAGGTGGTTTCCCTGCTCCTCGTGGCATCCAGAGCTCTGGAAGCAAAGTGCTCCCAAGGGAGCTGAGAGAGAGAGAGGCTCAGTGCTGGAGCTGGGGACATTAATGCAGATGAGATCCATGGGCTGGGACCCTGGGAAACACCAACTCCAGCCCCGGATGTTCCCAGGGCTCTGCCCTGCTCGGGTTACTGCAGCCATGGCCCCCAGCCAGAGCTTACTTGGAAAAGCAGAGGAAGTCTGCAGCAGGGGGAGAGGGTAATTCCTTGAAATGCTGTCTTTGGGGATGGAGCTGCAGTTGCTGGAAATTCCTTCCCTGGAAGCTCAGCTGCACAGCTCAGCTCTCTCCCCCTGATGGCCCCAGGCTGGCAATGCCCCGTGCTCAGCTCTGGCAGGGGTGGCACACTGTGACACGCCCTGTGACCCAGCATCCCCAGCTCCTGGGCACCAGGGGAAGCCTCTGCCTGTGGCACTGGCTGCTCAGGAGGGAATTTCCTACAGGAACTGGTCTGGGAGCTAGAACAGATGGAGGAGACAGCAAGCAGCTGGGTCACCTCGGGAGATGGGGGTTTTAACAGTGCTATAAACAGTGTCAGTCAGCCCAGAAACCCCCAGGAACACTCAGCAGCCACAGGGGCAGACAGGGGGATGGGGGGATCATCAGGCTGGGAACCAGGCAGGCAGCCCTTGGGGGGGTGCCTGATGAGGATTGTCTCCTCCTGAGGAGAACCCTGTGGGGCAAAACCCCTGATCTGGTGTCAGCTGCTGGGGATGGTCCTTGGCCCTGCAGAACCCATAAAGCAGCTGGAGAAGGGCTGGGCACAGCTCGGACCCGGGCACAGCTCTCAGACCCTCCTCATCCTGCAGACACCACCCATACCCACAGCAGCAGCTCGGACCATTAGCACCAAATCTGAAGGCAGTTTATATCTGGGAAAATCAGGAACTTACAAAAAAAGGAAGATATTAAACTTTATAAAAAGAAATCCCTCTAAAATAGCATTGTGTGCCTCTGTCCCAGCCCCCAGGAACCACAGGCTGAGGGATCCAACCTTGTTCCTCAAGGGACTGAGAGCACCATTTGGTATCAATTTTCCTTCTGACTGCTCCTTTTTAGGAATTGTTTCTGGTGCTCCCAGGGAGCCCCCAAGCACAGGGAGCACGGATCTGAGCTGGCTGCACATCAGCACCCCTAGCCCCACGGGCCTGGGCTCAGTGGGACCCCCTTGCTGCAGTGGGGGCATTTCCCCACCTGGGAGGGGAAGGGAAGCAGGGGCTCCACGTGGGGCTGCACTCTGGTGTGCCCCAGCAGAGCCGAGGTTTGGGACACGAGCAGCCACGAGGAGGTGGCACTAGGGTGGCTTGGGAAGCCCTGTGCCCACAGCAGCAAGGAGGGGGGACTCCGAAGGGATGGGCTGAGCCCCTCTGCCTCTCTTTGCCAGGGCCTCAGTAAAAACAACAGCCAAAACCAACAAGTCCAGGGGGATTTATTTCCCTTTTTGAAGGGCAGGAGAAATTCTGGTGGAGGAACTTGTGCACAGACACAGGCTGATTGCCAGAAAGGCTCCAGCCCTGACTCTGGTGACTGGCAAAGCAATCAAAGGAAGCTCCTGCATCCTCAAGAGCAGGAGGTGGAAGGACATTTAGTCACAGCACCATCAAGTTTAACACCCAGCACAGCTCCAAGAGCTTCTGTTTGCTCTCTGCCACAAAAACACAGCCAGCACAGGACTCCACACATTCCCAGGAGGGGAGGGGATGCCCAGGGCAGAGCTCACCCCGAGGGTGATGCTGGGGTCACCCCATGCTGTCCCTGGGCTGTGCTGGCAGGGGAGGGACAGGGATCGCTGTCACCTCCTGGGTGACAGCCAAGGCAGCAGAGCTGGGCTGGCCAAGCAGAGAGGGCACTGCCAGCACTGCAGCACCTCCAGCTCTGTGCCACACTGAGAAGGAGCTGTGAGATCAGCTCAGGAGCTGATAGGTTTGAGCTGAATCCTGCAGCACAGAGCCCTGCCCAAGGGTTCAACCCAGTCAGCACAGGAGCACAGGCAAGCCCTGCAGCTCCCAGGCACGGCTCAGGCTCTCCTCCAAACCCACAGGACCTGCTTGTCCTCCCTCCAGCAATTCTCTTCCAGACAGAGAGGTTCATAGGGCCAAACACCAGAGAAACCATGTGCCATGAGTCACTCCAACTCCTCCAGGCATCTCCTGCCTGGGTTTTGGGTCCTGCAGTCCCACAGAGCTGGGTACTCCACGGCATCCAGGAGGGAAAACACTTCCACACCAAACACCACCACCACCTCTGTAACTGCAACAGCCCCACATTGCTCTGTTTGGTTATTCCTTGGGGTTTTTAAGCAAGAAGAGCCTGAGCTCTGCCCCATGAGACACATCTGCCCACAACCCCCCAGTGCCAGCCCCACTCACCACCCTGCAGCGCTGGAGGACTTGGTCACTGCTGGAGGAGCCTGTGTGCAGGAGGGCAGAGCCACAGCTCAGGGACACACCTGGCTGCCATGAGGAGCAGCAGAGCAACCACACACCGGAGCAAGGACTCACAGAGCCCAAAACTGAGCCCTCTGTGCCCAGCAGGGTTTAACCCAGCCCAGGTAACAATGAACACCTGGCAGTGATGGTTTAACCCAGCCCAGGTAACGATGAACACCTGGCAATGATGGGCACAGATGAAGGGGATGGCACAGGTGAAGGAGATGGCACAGATTGCTCCTGCTGTAGGAGGCTCTGCCCTGTCCCCTCACCCCTGCACCCCAGAGGATGGCCAGGCTGGGGGGGCTGCAGGAAAGGGGGGATAGAGATGGATGCAGGGAATGGGAAATCCTCAGGGCTGCATTTATCAAAGAACCCTACCCCCATTGTGGATGGAGGGGGCTGTGGTATGTCTGTCCTCTCTTCTGGAGGAGACAGTGGAGCCTCTGTCACATGGGGGAAGTGACACCAAGCCCTGACAGCTCCCCCTCGGTGATGAAGTGCCTCGAGGATGGAGATGACTCGTTCATTTCCCATGGCTGTGCCAGGCCGGGTGAAAGGCGGCTCCCACAGTAAATCGAGATTGTTGTGATGATAACTGAGCCTGTGGGGGCCAATTAAAATCCTCGGGAGAGGGCGAGTGACTTCTAGCTGGCCTGGCACAG
Source organism: Serinus canaria (assembly GCF_022539315.1). NCBI lineage: Eukaryota > Metazoa > Chordata > Aves > Passeriformes > Fringillidae > Serinus > Serinus canaria. Next base: position 12,327,740 of record NC_066329.1, read on the forward strand.
GGGAGGGAGGGTGCTGCGCCAGGGGCAGCACCTGAATGCCCTGTAAGGAGGGAATTGGCAAAGGACAGTGACTCAGGGCCAGGGACGGACTCGGCGTGTGAGAAGCATTTTAAAACGACTTGAAAAACTCACAAGCAGCCAACAAGGTGTCTGAAGTACAGGGGGAAAACAACCGGAGTGCTGCGTGCCCGTGGACAGACACACGGTGGGGTTTGGGACAGGGGATCAGTGCTGAGCATCTCTGACCGTGCCCGGGACCCTCTGACCCCCAGGATCAGAGCCTCTGTCCTCCAAGGATCAGACCCTGAGTCCCTCTGTCCCCCAGCATCAGAGCCCCTGTCCTCCAAGGATTAGACTCTGTGTCCCCCAGGATAAAACCCTCTGTTCCCCAGGATCAGAATCCCTGTTTCTCCCCCCCCCCCCGTCCCTCTCCCTCTCTGTCCCCCCTGCCCCTCTGTGCCCCAGGATCAGACTCTCTGTGCCCCAGGATCAGACTCTCTGTCCCTCTCTGTCCCCTCTGTCCCCCGTCCCCCCTCGCCCCGCAGCGTCCGCGGCCCCACAGCGCCCTCGGGCGGCTCCCGGCAGCGCTGCAGCGACCCCCGAGCCGCGGCCGCAGCGCGCTCGGAGCCAGGAGCTCCCGCCCCGCTCCCGCCCCGCTCCTGCACCGCCTTCCTCTGCAAAACCCCAAAAACCACCCGCCAAGGCTGCTGCTCGGAGCGGTGTTCCCGTGCTTTATTCGTGTCCGGCTGTAGTTAGCACCGTAATGCCGTCAAAGCCTCTCACAGGGAGCCCACGCGTGGTTCTTGCTGCTGTCCCCGTGTTGTCCCCACTCCCGGCTCCAGTGGGAGCAGCTCTTTGCCCATGGATACATCCGGAGTCAAGGCCAGAGCGAGCAGTTTAAGGATCACTCTCAGTGGGGATTTGTGCCACGGAGATAACCCAGCAGCAGTGGCCACCAGAAGAGACTTGGCCAGTGCTGTCACACCTGCAAGACACACTTCAGACATGGACCAAAGTGCCACCTTTCCCATGCTAGAAAGGGTCAGGGAGAAAGGGTCAGCTGGGCTCCATCACTGCATTTCCATGGTCAGGCAGCTCAGGCCCACTGCAGGGTTGGGACATGGCCCAGGGAATGCACTGGCCCAGAGCTGGGTTTAGGTCCTGTGCTCTTCCTGCCCAGTGAGGAATGGAGGTGTAAGAGGAAAGTATTGCTTGCCCCACTAGTCACAGGGACAAAGGTTTCCAGACCCCATGAGCATCCATGTCACACACAGAGCTACAAGTCCTCTGCTCCAAGCCAGGGCAGAGATTCCCCAGCTCTGTCTCAAATCTTTGTCAGATGCTCCAGCACTGGCCCGTTGGTTTCCCCAAGCTCCTGGCTGGAAGTGGGCAAAGCAGGTGTGGTGGACAACTACAGGCTAGTCACCTTCCAAAAATATTCCTGGGCTTTGGGGCTCCTTCCCACCAAAGTGTGGCCCAAGACTGCCCACCCCCAGGTAAGATCCAGCCCCAGGTCACCCAACACACCATTTCAGAAATCTGCAATACTTTAATCAAACCCTACTTAAGGCCATTGTTACTTCCATGATTGCACATATTCCTGCTTCTCAAAAGCACAAATATCATCATTACCACGCCAAGGACAGGGCCAAGCCTCCCCCTCCCCATGACCAGTGCCTCCCAGTGCCTCCCAGTGCCCATGGCCAGAGGAGCTGATCCCAGATGGCTGAGCAGGCAGCAGGGACAAGTGCCAGGAGCTGAGTGACAGCTCAGATGTACCCCCGAGCTCCTGCCAAGGCTCATCTCACACAGCCACCCAGAGCCAGGAGAGATGAGCAGGGCTGAGAGCTGGGATGGCTGTGGAGCACAAGGCCATGGCACAGAACTGGGGCTCTCAAAGGCACCACTGCTCTCCAACACTTGCAAGGGCTGCAGGAACCCCAGGCAGGCTCCAGGTACTGTGGGAAGAGCCAACACTGAGGTGACAGCACCCAGAAATGATTTGCAGCACAGTCCAGTCACATCAAGGGGCAATAAAACTGTGAGTGGCTCCAGGACAGCGTGCCCCATTTGGTGAGATGAACAGTGGCTTTTAAAAAGATCACTAAATCCCATCAGTGCTACCTATACAAACCTCATTTATTTTAAAGGCTGCCATTAAAGTGCCTTTTATCCCTAGCAAAAGGCAGTTTTAAATTGCAAATAACTTCTCAGATCAGTCAGCAACCATCTTCATTCCACCAGAGAGAAGGGCAGTGGCTCTGGCTGGCCCTTGGGGACAAAAGGGCTCTTGAACACTGTGTTGAGGTGTCTGGATGAGCAGGAATGCTGAGCAGCAGGACCATCCCACAGCTTTGCTGTGCTGTGCAGGATCTCTGCTGAGCTGTCCAGGACTTCACCTTCCAGAGAGCTCTGGGCATCCGAAGCAGCGTCACCTGCAGCGTGGCTGTGTCCCAGTGGGGAGCTGTCCCAGTAGGATCTGTGTCCCAGAGGGGAGCTGTCCCAGTAGGATCTGTGTCCCAGAGGGGAGCTGTCCCAGTGGGAGGGTGTCCCACAAGGAAGGTGTCCCAGGGGTGGCTGAGTCCTGGGCTCCATGCTGCCTGGGGCTGTCCCTGTCCTGCAGGAGCTGTCCCAGGCTGGCTCATGCCTCAGCTCCGAGCTGCCCGGGGCTGTCGCTGTCCTGCAGGAGCGGGGTGGTCTCAGAGGAGGGGTTGGCTCTGCTCGGCCTGGCGGGGGCTCGGGGGCTCTTCTCGGCAGCTCCTCTCTGCAGGGGAGGGACAGAGGTCACAGCCTGGCCACACCCAGCAGTGCCACCACGTCCCCACCCAGGCCATGCACACCCCAAGCCTCTTGCTGTGGCCAAGGACCCACTTCTTCAATTGAACATTTTTTTGTGCCTCCTTTCTGTACCTCTCACCTTACCAAAAAGAGATTATTTCCATTCCTGCCCACCTGTAACACCACCCGAGCACCCGGCCTGAAGAGCTGTGTGGAGGAGCTGTGAGACAGTCCTCTGAGATGGAAGGGACAGGGACAGTCAGCTGAGGGACACAAGAGCCTGGAGAGCCCCAGGCAGGAGCTGCAGCACACACAGGCAGACTCCTTGCCAGGACAATGCAGGTGCAGCCTCCGGGGCAGCGTGGAAGGTGGTGGTGCCTTCTGGCACCAAGATGGCTCCTCCTCACCCAAACACACCTACAGAACAGGTTCACCACCTCAAAGCTGAGCCAGCTACGCCTTCTCACAGACCACGTGGGCCCTGACCCTAAATCACATGGGCCTTGACCCTAATTAATGCAAGAACCTCGGGAGGAAGCACCAGGTGACAGCAGTGGGTCACTTCCTGCTGCAGGGGACAGGGACACCAACCTGGCCCTCACCCAGAGCCTTCTGCTGGCTGGGGACGTGGACTGGGGTGTTGTGGAGGGACTGTGAGGTTTGTATAACCCTTTGACTCTTGCCCAAAGAGGTGGGCACCAGTGACACCACCAGAACACCTGTAGACTCTTTGGGCATGGTGGCATTTGGCTGAAGTTTGGATTTGAGGATCTTGGAGGAATTGTCAACCTTAATGAGTCTAAACGTGTCTACAGACCCCAGGTGAGGGGATGCAGTCAGGGCAAAAAGGATGGTTAATGTTCAAGAGTCACCTTCTCCAAGTTCAAGAATACTCCACCCTAACAAGCATTCCGAGCCAGGAAAAAATGCCAGCAGGGCAACATGGATGAACCAGGAGCTCCAAACACAAATGCAGGAAGGAGACACGTGGAAGGTGGGAGCAGGGACAGGTAACCTGGCAGGAACACAGGGAAACTCTCCCAGCATGCAGGGATGAAGAGAGGAAAGCCAAAACCCAACTGGAACTGAATCCAGCCAAGGATGTCAGAGACAAGAAAGGCTTCTCTGAGTACCCAGGGGACAAAGGAAAGAGGAGGGAACCATGAGGGCCTGGGGCTGAACGAGGCAGGGGACCTCAGAAACCAGGGGAAAGTCCAGAGCAAGGAATTTGCACCCTTGGTGGAAGAGGATGAGGTCAGAGAACATTAAGGAACGTAGACATGCACAAATCCACGGGCCAAGATGGGATCAGTGGGCTCATGTCACAGCAAGGCCACTCCCGTTGTCTTTGACCAGTCCTGGCTCAAAGACTGAAGGAAAGCAGATCTTGAAAAGGACCAAGAAGGAAGATCTCAGGAGCTACAGACCAGACAGCCTCCCCTCATCCTCCAGAAAGTGATGCAGCAGATAACTTTAGGAACCACTCCCAGGCCCATGAAGGACAATTAAATCATCAAGAGGAGTCCCTGGGCTTCACCAAGGGACACCTGTGCTTGACCACCTGTGATGAGATGAGTGGCTTGGCAGACCAGGGGAGAACAGTGGGCATTGTCTACCTGCACTCCAGGCTTTGGGCACCATCTGCCATGAAAACCTTCCAGGGAAGCTGGTGAAGTTGGGATTGCTTGAGCAGGCAGTGAGTGAGGTGGACTGAGAACTGGCTGAGCAGAGAGCTGAGTGGGAGGCCAGTAACCATCAGTGTACACCAGGGGTCAGTTCTGGGTCCAGGCCTGTTTAACATCTTTATTAATGATCTGTAAAACCTGGGGGAGTGGCTGGTACACCAGAGGGACCTCAGCAGGCTGAGAAAGGGCCTGGAAGGACCCTCACCAAGTCCAACAAGAGGATGTACAAGGTCTTTCACTCGGGATGAACAGCCCCACACAGCAGCACACCCTAAAGGTCACCAGCTCTGCAGCAGTCTGGCAGAAAAGGACCTGAGGGTGAGCTGGGGAGCAAAGGCAGCCAGCTGATTCCTGGGCTGCACTGGGAGTGTTGCCAGCAGCTCCTGGAGTGATGCTTGCCCTCTGCTCATCACTGCAGAGGCCACACACGGAGCACTGTGTTCGGCTCTGGGCTTCCCAGCACAAGAGAGAGATGGAGCTACTGGGAAGAGTCCAGCAAAGGAGCACTGAAGTGATTTTGGGACTGGAGCCTCTTATGTGAGCAGAGGCTGAGAGAACTGGGCCTCTTCAGCCTCCAGAAGAGAAGGCTCAGGGGGATCATAGCACTGGAAACAAGGTTCTGAAGGCAGGGTCTAAGTACAGAGCCCGGCTCTTCTTGGTGGTGTCCAGGGACAGGACAAGAGCAAAGGGACACTTAAACACCTAAAGGGGATTCCATCTGCATCTTAAGAAATGCTTTTTTTTTTTCTTTTTTCTTTTTTTTTTTTTTTTCCTGTGAAAAGTGTAAAAACGGGACCAGGCTGCCCTGGGGAATCTCCACTCCTGAAGACATTAAGAGACATCTGGAGATGGTGCTGAGCTAGGTGACTCTGCCAGAGCAGAGGGATTGGGGTAGATGACCTCCAGAGGCCCCTTCAACCTCAACGACTCAGTGACTTTGTGTTCCTGTAATACAAACCCAGATATTTTATACATCAGAAATTCCCTCCTGGAAGCCTTTCTGGAGAGGGGAGGGGTGACACCCACCAGTGGGCTGACCTCTGTTACCCCATTCACAAAAACTTACCTCTGGAGCTCAAACACTCAGAAATGGGGGAAAACAGGCAAGAAAAGCATTTCCTCACACCAATCCTACTTTTCCCCTGCTCCCTGCTGACATTATTAGGGCTGCAGATCAGGTACACCAGGAGAAACAATACGAGCACGTGCTTGCACCCTGGTTAAATGCCAATATTAAGACATCTGAATTGCCCCAAATAAAGCCATGAGAAAACACTGCTCCACCAAAGCTCGCCAGGAGGGCACGGCTGGGAGATGTGGAATTCATTTGATTGGTTTGATGTGAAGTTTAATCAAATGAGGAGGAGAGAAAAGAGTGTTACCTTGACTGGTACCCACCTACAGTCTGGCTTCCTGCAACACCGTCCCCTTAACTGGAGGCAGCTTTGTGGCAGAGGTGGCCTGGTTTGCCTTATTACTGTCTGAGCTCTTTTTATTGCTAGTCCAAAATAAAGAGCATTTTTCCTAGAAGACAATCAGTCTGGTTTATGGTGCACTCGGACATGGGTTTCATGAGGGTTCCAATTTTCAGAGGAGATTTGAGAAATCACTGTTTAACTAGAATCTAGTTATTAATGAAGATTTCGAAATTTAGATTTTAAGCTGAGTCCTATTTAAGATTTTGTTCAGTGTCAAGCCAGTTTTAAAATGGTCTGTTTGCCTTTTGAAGTGTCAGCACACATTATGCCACAATGGCAGAGAGCTGCAACGTCTGGGGGTATTTTGCACCCGTACAGATGATGCATTTTTAGAGCTGTGAGTCCAACAGATGCATTTCAAACTGGCTCCACCATAAACTAGACCAAGATTCAAGTGTTTGACAGCACCTCATCTGCACTGGCCTCAGAGCACACTGCTCCCTCCAGAAGCCAGAGGGAGACAAGGCACCCGAGGGAGGAGCTGGGTGCAGGAGCCTTTCACGCTGGCAGACACGTGAAGGTGTGGGGACAATGTCCCTGCTCAGTGTCCCCTCTGACATGGCCCGTGGCTTCGGGAGGCAGAACTGTGCACGATTAAGCAATCAGAGCTAGATCAGCAACACTTCAATCAAATGAGGAACACACCTTGGCTGCAAATCGCTGGCTTCCAGTTTACAACCTCTTGTCTACTCCTTAGGTGGGACCTTCTGTGCTGTTGTGCAGCTTTCTTAGAGATTTGTGAACTCATTGAGGCTTTTTAGTCACTTTCCAGGTAGCCAGGCACTTCCTGCTGTTGATTTTTAGTTCTAACACTTCGTGACTCTTTTGGCTGAGCACAGAAATACAGCTGGCTTATGTGCCTGGGTTTGGGATATTTCACAAGCAGATATTCAGTTGGCTTCCATGAGTAATAATCCAGCTTTTCTCCCTGACCCCTTCTAGCATGGTTAAACCTCTTTGATACCAGGAATTAAGACTTGCACAAAGCAGGGTGAGGAAATGCCAGCTCAGGGCTGCATAAGGTGTTAGAAAGAGCTGCCCAGCCCTTTTTCAGAGCCCCTGGGCTCATGCAGCAGAGTGCAGCCTGTCTGCCAGCCAGCAACCACTCCCATGTGCTGAAGGGGAGCACTTCACCCCAGGACCATGCTGGCAGCACAGTAAGGGCTTGGTGGTGGGCTCTGGGCCCTAGCATCACTCCCACTCTGCAGGGAACTGCGTGGAGGAACAAGGGGATTTGGGATCATGTGTTTAAGTCACTTAAGTAATTGCAGACTTGATTAAAATCCAATTAGGTGGCACTCCGAGAACCCTGGCACTGTTGAAGGTGGGTTTGCATCCGTGTTCCAGGAAGGGCAGGGAGCAGCTGAGCAGAGGCAGCCCCTCACACAGGCTGCCCCTCAGCCTGCTCCCATCCCAGGAGCTGCCTCTGCAGCTTTAGAGCCAGGCTAAGCCACCTGGCTGCAGTGCAAGGCTAAATCAGCTTCCTTTGATATAGGGTCAGGGTAGGAAGTTAGATCCCTACTTCCAGAGCTAAAGCTGGCAGAGAGCTTAGAGTCACCAGATCACTGTGGAGCCAGAGCCACAGACCTGCACTGAGTGTTCTGGCTGTTCCATATTCAGTCCTGACAGCTCAGCCCAGCTCAGCCTCACCCCACAGCCCAGCTGCCAGCAGGCTTCAAAGGTCTTCACTTCTCAGCAAGCCCAGATCCACAAAGGCTCTGAGGGTTTCACTTCCAGAGCTCTTTGGAGCAGTTTGCACAGCAAGGGCGTTTCAAGGAAATACAGAACCTGTGCTGGGCTGAGAAACAGCCACAGTGTGCCCTCTGCAAGAACACAGCAACTGCATTTCATTAACAGGCTGTGTTCAGATAGCTCCATCCTCTGGAGGAGGCTCTGTTCTGACTGGAAAAACGCTGGGACCCTGCAGAGATGCAGATCTGTGCAGCAGCACAGACCTGCTGCTGCCTTCTAGGGAGGCTGGGTTGATAAACTAGGATTGTTCCTTCATTAGCTGGCTGAGCTGAGAAATACCTCCTCCTCCTCCTCCTCCTCCAGGAAGCCACTTCCATCACTGCTGTGCACCAAAAACGCCAGGAATGCTTCATGTCACCTATGTGCAGCCCAGTTTCTAGATGGCTAAGGAAGTCCTGCTGCTACCTCTGCTGGCACCTAGCACCAGCAGGAGATTGCTGGTGGCATCAGCCAGTGTTTCCTCAGACAGGTTAGATTGTCAGCCCAAACTACATCCTCTGATTGAGTCTGATTTGACTGACAGCACTGCCCAGCAGGCACCTGCAGGGTCTTACCTTCCTCCTTGCCATGAGGAGAGCTGCTGAGACAATGAGTGGGACACTGAGGCCAAGGAGGATGTACTGCAGGTACTCCATCACCAACGGCAGCAGCACCAGGTTGGTGTAAAACTGCTTCAGCACTGAGCCTTCAATGGATCCACTCTGCTCAAAAAAAGCAACCTGTCAGTGGCATCTCCCTCCAGGGTGAGACAGACCAGCTGAATGATTCCTTTCCCACCACCTCCCAGCATAAATTAGGGAATTAATGCAAGATTCAGTCAGGATAAAAGCTTTTAGGGAATAGCAGGAGTCAGCTGGATGTGCACCCACAGCTGGAGGCTGCACTGCCAGGCCCACAGGAGGACAGGGACCATGGCAGCTCTGTCCAGGGCCCCACTTAACCCCACATCTAGGGCAGAGCCAGAGATTTACCAAGTATAGTGCAGGGTTTGTTCAGCTCAGAGGGATTAATGGCATAGCCAAGTATTGAAAAGCCTTCTGTTGGTGCTTAATTAGTCTGGCTGGCTTAAAGCTTTATGCAAAGTGGAGTTTCCCCAGCACTGGGTGAGGGGGAAGCAGGAGAGGCTCTGCAGAATCAGGCTGAGGAAGGCAGCTCACCTCTGCAAACCACAGCAGCGGCAGGACCACTGGCTTAATCTGCCCTGTTTGACTGGGGAGGGAAGAAAATCAAAAAAGAAACACAAGCTCAGGTTTATGGTCGATCAGGTCACAATTAGCAGCACAATTCTTCCTGAGGGGACACGTCTGACAGACTGACAGTGGCCAGGAAACCATAAGGAGGTGGCAATCCTGCTGCTCCAGTGAGCTGCTCCCACCCTGGGGGACCAGGTGCTTTCCAAGCAGGAGCAGAGCTTATGTTCCACGGGGGTTTAGCTGCCTGAGGACAGCAGGAAGTGCCATCCCAAAGCTGGGCTCCAGGGAGATGGAAGTCAGTGAAGCAGAATGTTCAGGTTGCTGTCTCAGTCACCTGGGGGGCACCATGGGGGCTGTCTGCAGGGCTTTGCCCCTCAGCCCAAGAGCACACTCCCACCATTGCTGGTATTTAACATCTGGCACCACAGCTGGGTTACAGAGACCTCCTGCTGGCTTTCACAGAGCTGGGAGTGTCTCATGGACACAGGTTTCACTCTCTACCCCACAGGCAGAGTGGGTTTTGCCTCTGAGGTTGCAGGTAACTCCTGAGAGGCAGCACAGTGGAGGTGAACAGCTCCTGCCCCACCAGGAGGAACAGTCCCTCCCTCAGCTGCCTGTCAGGGACAGGGACACTGCCTGAGCTGAGCAAACAGGCAGCCACTCTCTGCACTGCTAAAGGATGGAACTTGTGGTCACTGGAATGGCTGATATTTCAACAGGAGCCAGCTGGCTCCAGCACTGGGACAAAAGCTTTGGAGAGAGTAAACTCTGCAGCAAGCTCAGCACCAGCAGAACTCCCTGCTCAGGGAAGGCAGGTGGACATTCCTGGGAGGAGGTGACCACTTACATGATACCAGACACGTGCTTTGTGTACAGGTTCAGCTGCAGCTTGATGGAGCAGTTCATGGGGATGCCAGTCATCTGCAGAGGAAGAGAGCAACCAGTTCATCAGTGACTTCTTGGCACCAACAGGCCCTGTCCAACATTCCAAGCCCATGAAAAACATCACAATTCAAAGCAGGTCTTGTTGACACCCATTAAGACATTGGTTTCTCATGACTCTGCAGTTTTGCAACACATTTTTACGAGCAGAGAATTTCTGTTGGACTGTCCCTGTTTGTAGTCAGCAGCCTGCAGCTAGATAAAAATGCAGTTAACTGTACTGTTATCAGGAGATGTTTGATACTGTAATAAACTTAATTAGATTTCCATAACTGCGATAAGAAAAGCAGCCAGAACCCAATGTCTAGATAACACACACAGTTTACCTCACCTCAAGAGGGAAACAGTTTTTTTTTTTTTTTTTTGCTTGAGCAAATATCACTGAACATTTAGAAAAACTGACCTCTCACAACACGGGCTGTGGGTGGAAAATCTCCAAATCCCTTTCCCCATCAGCAGCTGGGACAGGGATACCTCAGGACACCTCTCTGGAGTGGTGACCACCCTCACACTGTGGGTGCAGGAGGGGTGTAACACAGCAGCCCAGTGCAAAAGCACTCAGCTCCAGATGGGCAGGCTGAGAGAGTGGAAGAAGCCAGCCCAAAAATGGAGGTGCCAGCTTGAGGCACAGCGTGGCCTTCAGGCTTTGCCAGCCAGTTCTCATGGCAGTGTGCACTGGCAGATTTGGGGCAGAGCTGGGCTGCTGCCAGATACACCTCCTGGTGTTATAGGCCTGAGTCAGTGGAAAGAGTTTCACTGTGCTTATCGAAACAATTATGTTTATAATTAGTTCTGCAATTCTCTAGAAGCCAGGCTAATTATTCAATTAGTTTATGGCTTTGACATTTTTATCTGCACGCCCTCGCCAGTCTTTGCACTCTGGAACCTGCTCGGATCAGCACCACGAGAGCAGAGGGGTGCCAGCACTCGGCTGATGGCAGGGTCCCCCCCAGGCTGGGCTGGTCCCTGGGGTGAGGGGGGAAGCCTGGTGGGCTCACTCACAGGGTGCACATCCAGGAAAAGCCCGTGCTGCTCCTTGCTGGGGTGCAGGCCTTCCACTGCATTCACCAGGGACGGGTCGGCGTTGTAGAAGTGAGGGTGGGAAATGAACATCGGCGCATCTGGGTGAGATTAAAGGCATCTTAAGCTGCTCCACACCCACTTAAAAGCTTTTTTTTTTTAGGTCTTTAAGCCCTTGCAGTACTTGTTCTGAACAGGCTTTTATATTTTCTCCTCCCCCTCCCTCCCTGCAGGTTGTTTCACTGACCTGGGAGGGTTCGGGACCACCCACTCTGTCCCACCACCATGCCATGGTACCCCCTGTGCCCAGACACGGGTCAGGGACACCCAGTCTGGCCTGTCACACACACACTCAGTGTCCAAAGCTAACATTTAGTTTGGGAGCTGTGTGGGCTGCCTTTTCCTTGTTCCCCCCAGCAGCCCAGGGGATGTGATGCTCCCACTGTACCCCTGGGCATTCCCACAAATGCCAGGCTCCAAAGGGCTGGGCACTGAAGATCAGGCACAAGGGATTTCCCTCACTGCTGAGAGGCCTGTGGGAGCGCAGAGAGCCCACCAGGACTTCTCAGCATCCCAGCAGGCACTAGAGCTGTTTTTCCAGACCATCAAACTTCTGTTACATCTCAAATTTAATACTGGTCCACTAAGGAGAGCCAGGGAGGGAGGAAAGGACTTACTGAACCTGCAGGTGCTGACGTTCTGGATGCCAGACTGCATGCAGGGGCAGAAGCCCTCGTTGGGTGGATAGTCTGTGCCGTTGGCAAAGAGGGTTTTGGGTGCCACGAAGCGATAGGTGGGCACACCCTGGAAGTGCCCAGACTGCTCGTACACCAGCGTCAAGGATCTGCAGGGGGGGTCAGTGGAGAAGGATCAGCATTAGCCAACAGGCTCCCAGCACAGAAGTGGGTTCTTATCTTGGCTGGATAAGATGCAGTTGCAATGTAACTTAGACTTTGAGATCAAGATAAACTCTCAGCAGTGCTTCGGGGAATGAGTATTTAAACCTTTTGCTTTCCATGATTTAAGCACATCAAAAGGGTTGGTCAGGACTAGTCAGGGAGAGAAACCACAGGCTTAGAAGTCTGTTTGCTATATCCAGGTGAGATTTGTTTAAAGGCATGTAGTAATCCCCAGGGCTGCTCTCCAAGAGATAATACCCACTTTATGCAAGCCCTGGCTCTGAGGTGCTCCGTTACAGGGCAGGGACACTGGATAAATCTCTTTTGCAGGCCAGCTCCAGCAGTAAACTTCCAGGGGAGTGGAAAATTTCCCTACATGACACAGCAAGATTTTTTGTTCTTCCTACTAGAGGCTGTTGATACTGTGCTGCAATATTGCTGGGCAGCTTTGATGCAAGTCTCCAGGACAAAAATCTGCTCCCTTCACACTTGAGTGAGGCTTGCAGGGATCAGAGAGTCACAGAATGGGTCACAGGGGGCTGCCAGGACAGCCTGGGCAGGCCAAGGGGATGCTCATTCCCACAGAGGAATGATCCCTCCTCATGCTGGGAGCAAGGCTGGGGGATTCAGGGCATGTTCAGCAGGAGGCAGAGCTTGCTGTAGCCCATCAGCTGGACAAAACCTTGGTGGCTGCCTCTCAGCTCCAGCTGCACTTCATGTGCACAGAGCACAGAGACGCCCTGCAGAGGCAGCAGTGCTCTGAGCCCACCAGCTGATGTGGGTGACTGTGTGAACAGAGGTCTGGGGAGGAGACACAGCACTGTCTGAGAAGCTGAGCCACTTCCCCACAGTTCTGTGTGACAGCAAACTCCTGTGCCAACAAGAAACCAAGCTGGGTTTCCTCCATTTCACTGGAAGCCTTGCCTGGAGGCATGCTCTGTTCCAGAGGTTCCTGGAGCTTGACAGGAACAGGTATGTGTTTAAAATTCAGTTACAGGTAAACTTCCCTGTAAATTCCTGGCTCCAGGTCACTCTGGTGTTTGCTGATGTTCCTTGTGCAGAGGAATCCCTGTGCTATTGCTCAGCTCTCTGTTTGTTCACTGCTCATTGTTCTCTGTTCAACCTGCTTGTTTTGCAGCACTATCCACAAAGCTGGAATTAGCCTTATCTTCCCCAAGCTAGGGACAGGGGTTTTGTGCCTGTTTCCCCTCCTTCCAGCCTCAGGCACAGGCACACAGGTTGGCTCTGTGGGTACTTTAACCCCTGGGTGATCAGGGGTAAGGTCAGGGTGTCCTACACAAGCAAAAGGGGAAAAAAAAAAAAAAAGAAAAGAAGAAAAGAAGACAGAGCCTGGAAATGGTGGTGCAAATTTCCTCCCAGACATAATTTCTCCAAGGGTTTGGTCAGCTGAAAGAGTTCTGCAGTCACAGTTGCATTTCCCTCAGACAACCCTTCCTTCTCCTTTTAACTGCCCACATCTTATCTACATCAGATAACCACATCTGGTTCTTTTGTGCTGATTAAACCTGGGCAAGCTGGACATCTCCAGTGCTCTGGAAGGTATTTATGGACACCACAAGATGCTGACAATGAGACAACTACTCTGTTTGCAAAGCTCAGAGATAACACAGACCCAAACTGCAGCTGAACTTTAACTAGAGGAACAATTCTTGAGCCCTGGGCAGGATGGGTGCAGCCTGTCCTGCCACCTGCACGGGGACAGGCTGGCAGCTGTGGCCTCACCTGCAGGCATCAGGGCTGTAGAACTGCAGGGAGGTTGGGGACATGAAGGGTGGCCACATCTCCCCTGCTGTCCCATTGATCATGTTGCACTGGCTGCTCCTCCAGTAGTTCACCTGTGGGACAGGTGGAGAGAGAAGAACTCAGAGGGATGAGCTAGCTGGAGCCAGCTCCCACCCCTGCATGGAATGTCCACCACCCCACACTGCTTCCACAGCACCACCAAAGGTCTTTCTCATCTTAAACATGTTTTCCATCCTCCATGATTCTGTGAGACAAAGAATTAATGGACAAGATCCCCCTGCCCCCAGAGGCTAAGCTCTACATTAAGCTGATTTTAGTTAGGAGCAGAATTACACAAGGGAAGAGTAAAGCATCCTTTAACAGGAGCATTTAACACCTTCAACACAGGAGCCTGAGACTTCAGCCATGAGAGGCAACCAGCCCCAACAGCACTGCAAGGGAGTGCAAGTGAGGAGATGAATTTATTGCTTCCTGAAAAGCCCCTTGCCACCTGGCAACTTACTAGAATGGAAATTGCAGCACTTGAAGTCCTGTGGAAACTTTTCTTCACACCAGAGCTTTAAATCAGGCACTCCCCATTTTTCAAGGGTGGCTGGCAGACACTCACCTTCTTGAGCCCATTCCATGAATCCACCAAGTGAACCTGGCTGATGTTCTTCATGCCTCTGTGTACAGTGAACAGCCCCGAGTTGGAGTTGTTGAACTGCAGAGAGAAGGGATGATTCTTTCATCTCCTGCACACAACACATCCCTGACTCTGCATGCCCCACTCTGCTCCTACTCAGCTCAGTGTCTGAGCTATCCCCAAGACCAATATTGCTGTGATTTTAGCATTCCCTACCACCACTTTACTTACATCCATGAACAATCCAAACTTCCCCTTGAAAGGGAGCAGGCCAGGAATGATCATATTTATTGCATCTATCAGGGGGTCGTCGTAGCCCCACATGATCTCCCCCACCGTGCGGTTCATGAACGCCTCCTGCTTCAGGCTAGCCAGGGCTCCACTCAGCAAAAGCTTCACAAAATTTGGCAGTTTTTCCACCATCACAGCTGCTCCCTGAGAATGAACAAGGTCTGGGATGAGAGGCTCATCTTTAGCAAAGATGAAGCATTTTTGGTGTTAACCAGAATCGTTCTGCTGCTCCCATCTATAGCCCCAGAGGAATCCTCTGGGAAGAGTGAGGTTCTTCCTTTATTCCCACTTGGGGAAGAAAGCAGTTGAGGGCTCACAGGCTTATTTCCCCACAGGATGCTCAGATGAGGTTGCAGACTCAAGACCAGCTGCTCTGCACATTCTGGTTTTGGAACAGCAGCAGCCTAACAGAACAATTAACACCCACAAAGCAGAAAATGGCATTATACAAGCTTAACCACCTCATTGCTTGATCAGCCTCGAGCCCTACAAGAAAGCAATTCAGTAATTCAATTCTGGGTATCACCACCCTCCCTGCAAGCTCAGAAAGTGGAACCCATCCAGGCAAGAAGCACTTACCATCAACATGATGTTTGGCACAACAATGTACTCGTCCTCTGTGCCGTTGGACAAGTGAGGCTGGAAGAAAAGGTGCCGGTACTCCAGGAAGGAAACAGTGTCGTTGTCATGGAATGTGATGTTTGTTTTAACCCTGTACTCCCTGCAAAGAGATGGCAGATCATGGGAACCATCCCCAGGCAGAGCCCCTCGAGCCAGAATGGGCTGCACAGGCCTGGGCTTGCTGCTGGGGGAGACCAGAGCCCAGTGAGGAGCCAGGGGGCAGCTGGGGAGGCAGTGTGGGAACAGATATAAACCCCCCACCCCAAGCAGGGTTAGGGTCTGCAGTGTGGGAACAGATATAAACCCCCCACCCCAAGCAGGGTTAGGGTCTGGCAGGAGGAGAGGGCAGCCCAAGAGCCAGGCATCCCTGACAGGCTGGACTCTTGCAGGCACAAAATGTTCCTTCCCAACTCATTACCCAATAAATTTAAGACAAAAGTGTGAATCTCCTCTGTTGCTTCACCCAAAGGCACTGTAAAACCCAGGCACACCAGAGAGGTGCCCAGACATGCAGAGCCACAGCAACCCACCCACCAAAACAAGCTGCACACGGGAGAGGACCAGCCAAGATGCCCCATGTTCCACCAGGGATGTGCTCCCAAGCAGATGGGATGGCTCCTGGGTTCAGGGCAGCCTGAGCCTCCACACAGCACTCTGGTGCTTCTGCTCCTCAGGGCTTCAGCCACCCACATCCTGCACACTTTCAGCTTTCCTATTTTCCAGATTCTGTACTGTGATGGTGTGTAGCTCTGAACTCCATATAAAGTGTTAGCAAGTTCTCCTCACAGCTCAGTCCCACAGAACAATCCTTTCCCAGCCCCAGAACACCACTGCAGCTTCAGCCCAGAAAGTGCAAACAGCAAGGAATGGAGGAGAGCAGCCTGGGAGGGTGGGACTGCAGAGCCTGAGCTGGAATTGGACACTGAACCCGAGATGGAAATGGACCAAAAGTTATCAAAATGTGAGAACTCAAGACATGCCATACATCTTGGGTGGAGCCTTGGCTGGGCTCTTGCACTGCCCAAGGTGCCTCCTTTGAAGGCCTTTTAATAAATCCCTGCTTTATTCATTCAAATACTGTCTGGCCTCTGTTCTAGGGAGCCTCTGAAGGCACCAGCCCAGTGCTGCTGGACTTCAGCCCACGCCACAGGGACAGCCCAACCCTCGTGGGGGCTGCAGGGCTCTGTCCCCAGCATCACAACCCTGCTACTGCTCCTGGAGGAACTGAAGCTCAGCTCACCAGCAAAAGCAAAGTCCTCCACTGTGGAGCCTCTGTTTTACAGCCCACATTAGGGAAGGGCACTAATCTTGCTCAGCAGGAGCACAAGGACACTAATAAGCTTTGCCCCTTTGTTTATTCTTATTTACAGTCAGTGAAGCTTTTCCCCAAGCCAAGAGAGCGATGCGATGGCAACGTACAGAACCCACGGGGGGGACCTGGCAAGGCCAGGGCAAACAAGGGCACATACATACTGCAGGTGCCCCCTCACATGCTCAAACAGCTTTGGATTAACCTGGAATCTTCCCACATGAGCTTGCTTAGGCTGCTGTTCAACCTCACCCATTACTGTAGGTACTAATATATTGAAGATCACTGCTCATGGGAAAGTTCACACGCTCAACTCCACCTCAATCACTGCTTCCTCTTTTAGGAGCTGAGAAGCACCTGGGGCTTCAGCCAGCATCCTCAGCCATGGCAAACAGGCCCAGCCCTGCTGTGTGTGGGTCTGACCCAGTGGTAGTGCTCCATAGTGGCTCTCATGACCAGAGCACTCATGCTGGGCATGTTCTGGGTACCATGCCACATAAGGACTTGGGCTGACCCATCAAGTTTGATATTGAGGTGACTCCAGCTCAAGAGCTGGGCTCTTAAATGCACAGTGAAGATAAAAGAAAAGCACTCTGAAGACAGGGTCACCCACCACCACACCAACACCCCTCACACCCATGTTTGGACTGCATCAGTCCAGGTCTACCTGCCCAATATGCCCCAGAAAAAGACTGAGCTCCACAACTCAGTGGAGCACCCACCAATCTCCCTGTCTCTGTGACCAGAGGTCCTGCCTGTGTCTTTAGCAAGATCAGAGCAACCAGAGCACATCTGGGTCCCTTTAAAATCCAGAGCACATCTGGGTCCCTTTAAAATCCAGAGCCCCTGGGGTCTCCCTGAGCCTGCAGATGCCATGTCCTCCTGCCAGAGGAGCCAGCCAGCAGCCTGGCAGGCAGCACAGTGGCCAGGCTCGTGCCAAGCTGGGGCACAGGTGGCACCTGACCTGTACACGTAGGGCCCACGCTGGCTCAGCACTGGCTTCTCTCCTCGCAGGACCTGCTTGGGGTTCAGCACTTCGAAGAAATGCACTGTCATGTAGAAAGGAACAGGGATGTCTTTCCACATCTGGAAGGAGATGCTGCTGGGGTCGATCCTGACGTTCTGGAAGGCAAAAAAAATTAAGAGGACACAACATTTGGGCTCTGTGGCTGCAGGTGAACACATCCACCCTCAGCTCAGTGTAAGGCACAGCTGAAGGTGGCAGGTACAGATGCTCTCCAGAAGATCCAGGTGTTTTTGGCAGACTGGAAGGCAATTAGATATACAGTGAGAAATCCCGTGTGTGCAGGAGCAGCAGGTTTATGCTTAGAAGCCAGGATGTCTGCTGGCTTATTTATTCAGGCTTAACTTTCCTAATCCTACCCACAGGGTTTCCGAGTGTTTTGAAGTGCTGAAGACTTGGCTCTGAATTATTCACTACTCTGCACGTTTTACTTGCCTGTCCCAAAGGCCTTTGCTTGTGGGTTTGCCAGCACCACACAGCAAAGAGCAAGCAAGGAGAAGAGCTATCCTCACAACTGCCTGAGCAGGGAGAGCCCACCAGATTCCCAAAAAGAAGATAGAGAACTGGGATGGCAAGGCAGCTGTGCCCCAGCAGCACAGCCCAGGACACCCCTGCCTCCTCTCAGCTGCCAGCCTGCATTGACTCACAGCTGATCATGAGGCAGGTCAAAGGCAAGGCACAATCAGGCTCCCATATCACTGTCCTGAGTGCTGGGAAATGCCTGCAGGAGCTCCAAGACTACTTAAGCCCTCCTCAGCTCAGAGCTGGTACATGGGCACATCTGCCTCCACTCCCTCCCTGCCTCCAGGGTGCTGCAGGGGGGCAAAAGCTTGTTCCTTCTTGAACACCCACTTTGGACGTGTTCCACCATAATCTTTTCTCCTGGAAGCACAGATCCTTGCCCCTGCTTAGGTAACCCAGGCAGCTTATGGAAGCTGATCCATGAACAGGAGGAGGGATGTGGGTTTTGTGCTGGTGCAGCTCAGCAGCCCCAAAGCTCCTGCTCTGGAGCAGCTCCATCTGACTGGGCACAGATTTGCTGACACAGGGAGTTGAGATGCCAGAGGTTTCCCCATAACACCTCCTCTTTCTTGAGGATTTTACGGCAAGGCTGAGCTCCCTGTGAGCAGCAGGTCTCTGCAAGCCCCTCATCCAAGCCCTGTCCATGGGAACAGATCTCCACAATGCTGTGTAACCCATCCAACCTAGCAAACCCTTCCCACCACCCCATGCTGCTCTCATTTCGCCAGCCTCAAGGATTTCATGGCAGAGAAGCAGCAACAGGAGAGATTTTTGTTTAATCTGCTTTACAGCCCTGATTCCCAAGCGCCAACTGGATTATGATCAAGAGCATCTCCTTCCCTTTAATTGCTTGTTCTGTCTTGCACTCCCTTGACCACTTGTTGCATATACATTTATTTTTATAAGAAGTACCCAGTCAGATGGAGCTACATCCCAGCTCCCTGCTGCTTTTCCCAGCTCCCTCTCCACCTGGGCTCAAGGTACTCCTCAGGTGCTGCTAAGATCCCCACAACCAGGAAGCCTTAAAATTAAGCTATTTTTAGGTCAAAACAAAGACAGTCATATGTCTGAAATAAATCCAGAGTATTTGTCAACTAGATGGCTTGCAAAGGGTCATTGAGTTGTTTGACCCCTCCTGACCAGGCTGATCTTTGTTCCTGAGGAACTGAAAGGAACTGGTTCCTGCCCATCAGCTCCAGATGGGGCCAGGAGAGCAGCAGCTCCACCACAGCATCCAAATCCTGCTTCGCCAGGAGGGAGGGAGGCACCCTGCTCAGTAAAACTGAGATGGGTTTCCCCTGCAGGCTGGGAGGAGCAGTTAATCTGGCTGTCAGTCAGATCTCACCCTCCACATCCTCTCAGCCCCCCTACCTCAGCAAGGACCCTGCTGCTCCTGCATCCAGGACAGCACCCCAGCTCCCAAGGGGAGTAGAGGGATGAGCTGATGCATCCTCACTGTGTGCAGGTCTGTGGCATTCCAGATGCTTCCAGAAAAGCAATATTCCCCCAGGTTTTACAGGGCCAACCCCACAGGCAGCCCAGTGCAGATGGAGCAGGCTCCAAGCTGCCTGCTCTCCCTGCAGACATCACCCAAAGACATCCTTGTAACAGCCACCCATCCATAAGTGCTTTCCCATCAGGATACACCATCCTGACAGGGCTCAGGAAGCCAGGATGGGCAAACCAGCCTTTACCTGCCCACCCCCAGCCCTTCCAGCCCCTCTTACCCACACTACTCTGAAGACCAACCCAGGAGTTTCAGCAAGGACCTGAATGTTTCTCATCACCCATCCTAACTCAGTTATGAGGCTTAATGTGAAATGGAAAAAAAAAGAGCTCAGGGCAATTTTGTGTCATGTTGAAGATGGGGAGACCAAGGGCTTGAGGTGAAGGGAGGAGAAACAAGGGTTGATCTTTTCTTCATCTTCTGTTCTCATTGCAAATTACTAGGACTTAGCTAATTAGGTTGAAAAAAATCAGGATTAGCTAAAAAGAGGGCAGAGAGGTTTTTGACAAAAAATGTCACTTCTGTCCTGCAGGGGCCATTCAGCCTTTTATTTGCAGGTACCAGTTCCTGATGTCCTGAAACTGAACAAAGACTTTCTCCTGTTTAATCCACAGGGCTGTGGGGCTCTGCCCAGCCAGCAGCACTTCCAAGGAGCGAGTTTAAGTAGGTCATTTTCGGCAGAGACTTTGCGCCACACGCAGCGCCAGCCATTGGCTATGAGGTGTTTGTTCATCTCTTTCATCAGGAGCAAATTTTCAGGGGCTGACCTGGGTAGGTGGAAGCTTGGAGAAAGGCCAAGGAAGGGAGCACATCTGCCCAGGACAGGGAGAAAAAGGTTTGGCTAAATGTAGGGATGAGCTCTACATTACAGCAGGCATCCCAGCAGCAGGGACAGGAGTGCTGGTTCATAAAACTGGGCAGGGTTACTGAACGGAGCAACAACCCCATTAACAGCCCCACATTTTGGGGACAAACCCTCTTCAGCCTCGGGACCTCTCCTGTGGATAAATGAGGTAATCAAAGAAGCAATCCTTCAGGCTTTCAGTCTAAAGGATTTCTTTCTAAAGGAGAGAGGATAACTTGGAGGCTGCTCCATGCACAAGGCTCCTAGTTGAGCTCTTGTGCATCATCCTGTCTCCAGCTGGGAAAGCATCTCACGCGTAGCCCGGCAGTGTGCTCATCTACTTATGAAAAGAATAACTGGTGCTGCAGGTACAGGCAGGAGGGAAGGGAGGAAGTGTCGGTGCTGAGGGTGATGCTCTGCCAAGCACTGCATCCCCAGCTAATCCCAGTGATGCAAAGAGCCCTCGTTAGTTATCCAGGGATGGTTCACCTGCTCACTCCGGGCACATTTCCTCTCACCAAGAGTGGAACACCCCAAACCCGCATTTGCCCAGAGTAAGAGCCTGAGGCTGCTCGGAGCTGCAGCAGCGACGCTGCCCTCTCCAGCGCTCGGCTCTCCGACCGCACCGCACAAGGCAAAGGCGCACCAGCCCCGGCCCGCAGCGCACCGGCTCCGACCACCGACCGCACCGCAGCGAGCCCCGCACCGAGCCCTGCAGCGCACCCCCCTCGCTCCGCACCGCACCCGGCACCGAGCCCGCACCGAGCCCAGCCCCGCCGCGCCCCCCGCACCCCGCTGACCTTGATGACCTGCTGCTTGACAATGAGCGGCCCCAGGAGCAGCATGCAGCCCCCCAGGAGCGCGCAGGCCAGCCCGGCCAGCCCCAGCCCCACGGACAGCCTGCGCTGCGCCACGGCCATGGCGGGGCGGAGCCGGGAGCGGAGCGGCACCGGGAGCGGGGCCCGCTGCTCCGCCGCTTTATGGAGGGCCCCGCGGCCCGGCCCGGCCCGGCCCGGCCGAGGGGGCGGGGCCGCACCGGACGGGGCGGGGCTGCAGTTGGAAGGCCACGCCCACAGCCACGCCCTCCCGCGGGAGGCGGGACGGGGAAGGGAAGGGAGCGTGGCGTCGATGTAAACACGTGTGTGCGCACGGAAAAACGGGCAAAACGGTAAAACGGAGAGAGGAAATGGATAAATAAATATATAGATAGATAAAATATCGGCCAGTCATGCAATTGGAGAACATCTAGATAGTCTCGTTCCACCTGCTGCCATGGGCAGGGACCTTCCACTGTCCCAGGGCACCTTCCACTGTCCCAGGTGCTCCAAGCCCTGTCCAACCTGGCCTAGGGCACTGCCAGGGATCCAGGGGCAGCCACAGCTGCTCTGGGAAATATGTTCCTATGCCTCACCATCGCCCCAGTAAAGATTTTTTTCCTAATATCTAATCTAAACCTATTTTTTCAGTTTGAAGCCATTCATTCTCGTTCTTTCACTAGACCAAAAAAAAAAGTGTTTATATTCATGGGTATATGTGTATATATATGTATGTCTTGCCTGAGGGGTAAACATCCATCACCCATTAACCTGCCTCTGTTTTGCCATTTAACCCAACTCTGCTTTTCCAAAAAACCTGGGTCTTTTGTCCATCTTGTGCATCTGAACATGGTCCTGAATAAAAGCCTCGCTGAGACTCATCCCCAGAAGCATCTAGAAGGCAGCAGAAAATAGAGTGTGGTTTGTGACAGCCTGTTTTAAATCACTCATGTGCAACATCTCATTGTCCCAGCTGAGGAAGCACATCTTGCTGCTGTTGTGTTTCCACCTGCCACACACTGTCCTGCAGGAAGAGAGGGGACAATCTCATGGGTGCCACCAGGCAGGGCCCAGCACAGCACCTGCCTCTTGCCATGGCCCCCACCTCGGTGGAACATTTGCATTTGTGTCTTTACACTTAACTGTGTCTTTTTTTTCCTTTCTAAACCTTTTACCCTGATAGTTGCCTATTTAATTACCAGATCAATTAACCAATGTCTCTGTTCAATCCTGGCCATTCTGTGCTGTGGGATGGGCCCCCTCTCCCAGCAGCAATGCCTTCAGAACAGCACAAAGTAGGGGCTGTATTTACTTACACCTTTTTAAGACTTTTTTTTTTTACAAAGAAATGCTGTGAAAGGAATTTTTCTTCAAATCCTAAAATTCCCCAGTAAAACCCAGGAGATTCCCTGAGGCGGTGCAGTCGTGAGAAGATCTCTGGGAATAGCGTGTTCAGCCCCGCTTAGAACAAAACAGCCTCAGAGCTGACGACAAGCTTTGCTGTCCTCATCAAATTTTGCTGTTGCGTGGTTCATTCCACCCCAGCTGTGGTCTCTGCTCACGGGTGCTGCCTCTGCAGCGTTGGCACTGCCACACTGAGCCTTGAGGTTCCTCAAACCCTGCAGAGGTCACAGAAATGCAGAATGTCCTGGGCTGGAAGGGACCCACGAGGATCGAGTCAAAAACCTGCACAGACCAGCTCCAAAATCCCACCCTGTGCCCGAGAGTGTTGTCCAAACTCATCTTGGCCTGTGGCAGGCTTGGTGCTGTGGCAGCCCCAGGATGTCTGTCCAGCCCACCCCCTGAGGGAGAACTTTTCCCTAACACCCATTCCAACCCTCCTGGCACAACTTCACACTGTTCCTGTGTGGTCAGCAGAGGCTGACCCCGCTCAGGAGGCCACAGCACGGGTTTCCCCTGCAGGCTTCCTGCTCTGCCTGGCTGCAGCTTGCTCCAGGCCATTACAGCATCGTGGTTTTAAAATAGGACATTGTAAAGGGGTTTTATTGAGACATTGAAAATAAAAGGACTTCTTAAAGCACGGCTATGTAGTCATTTGTGGGGGCTTTTGACATTGATCAAACACCCCGTGTCCTCCTGCAGCTCTCCCCGATGGCAGTCAGGCTGCCTTCAAATCAGAACCACAGTTAGTACAGTTGTGCTCCCTGCATTCCAGTGACTGCCCCCCCTGCACCTGTGTTTAAGATGCTCAGTCTGGGAATTCTGCTGTCCCCAGAGGACAGGAAGCCCACACAATGGCCAGCTGTTCACTGCAGTTGTTGGAGCACAGCTCAGGAGCCAGGGCAGCGTGGGCAGAAGCTGGGGCACTCCTGTGGGGGAGGACAGGATGTCCAGGATGGCACAGCACCAGCTCCCACCCACACAGGATTCAGCTCTTTAGCATTCAAATGCTTCCTCCAACACAGCACAGACCTTGGTGAACTTGCTCTGTACAGGCCACACCAGTGAAAGGAACTGGTGTTACTGGGGCCACACCCTGCTATACCACCGAGGCAGTGCAAGATCCCTTCTGGTCCCTTGAATCTGTCACCAGTTGAGACCATATCCCCTTCCACAGGCGAGTCCATGTCACCACTCCTGGAAAGAGCATTTCCGTGTCACTCCCTCTCTTCCTTCTCCACACACCCAGCACAGCCATGGTTAACTCCTCATCAGCCCCTCCTGCAACCCCCACCACAAATACTTCAAAGGCAACTTCCCTCTTGCCAGGGCTTCTGTAGCACACAGGAACTGCTGTGACAGCTCAGCTCAGAAGCATTTCCACTTGGGGCACAGCTGGAATGAAGCACATTCAGATTTCCAGTAAGTACATCTGAAATTACTGCTTGCTTAATGCCATTAACCTTGACAAAAAAACAAGTCCACCCCGTAACTGATGAGATCTACACTTCCCACCCCATGGGCTGCAGGACCATCCTGTTCCCCATCCCAGGACAGAGCTGCAGGCTCACCCTCCTGCTGTTTCTCCACTAATCCCAAAATAAGGGCAGTTGCTGGGCAACCAGGCGCTATCTCAAAGCCTTTTGACTGGGGAGCATCCACAGCTCCCCGTTGCACATCCCAGCTTACACAACACCACAGCTGCACAACATCTGCAGGCGGGCACTGAGGCACAGCCAGGTATCAGAACACTTATACAACCCCAGGAAAAGCACGGCTGAGGGATTAGCTACAAGCACCAGGAATGTGGAAGCCTTGCATAAGGCAGTTTTGCAACTCCTTTGTCTGTGGAAAGCCATGTAATTATTGTTTATTAGAGACCCGGACTTGGGCAATGTCACGAATGACTGTTCGTGTAACACGGGACACCAACTTTTACAGATGCAACAGCTTTATTGGAATGAACAAGTGCAGGGAACCTTTTATTTGAAGCAACAACCTGCTGGTTCAGTTACCACCCCGCAGGCGCAGCACGAGATGCAGTGTGGATTCCTTCTGGATGTTGTAGTCAGAGAGGGTGCGGCCATCTTCCAGCTGCTTGCCAGCAAAGATCAGCCTCTGCTGGTCAGGAGGGATGCCTTCCTTGTCTTGGATCTTGGCCTTGACATTCTCAATGGTGTCACTGGGCTCGACCTCAAGGGTGATGGTCTTGCCAGTCAGGGTCTTGACAAAGATCTGCATGCCACCCCGCAGGCGCAGCACGAGATGCAGTGTGGATTCCTTCTGGATGTTGTAGTCAGAGAGGGTACGGCCATCCTCCAGCTGCTTCCCTGCAAAGATCAGCCTCTGCTGGTCAGGAGGGATGCCTTCCTTGTCCTGGATCTTGGCCTTGACATTTTCAATGGTGTCACTGGGCTCGACCTCAAGGGTGATGGTCTTGCCAGTCAGGGTCTTGACAAAGATCTGCATTTTTGCCTGGAAGGGGGAAAACCGGCCGTGCTTTAGCGACTGCCCCGTCCATGACGTAATAGAGCAAGCCCGCCCACATCCATAGAAGGGCGGGGTCTCCACCCTTTTCCCCTTCCCGCCCGAGGCGCGCGGCCGGAACCATCTTGAAGCACCGCTGCGCCTGCGCGGCCGCCATTTTGCCAGTGGCCGCTCGGCCCAGTCCTTGCCCGCCACCGCCTCGCGGTGCTGCCGTTATAGGGGAAGGCAACGTCCCAGCCCTCCCCCCGCCATCACTGTCAGCCATCGCCCCCAGCCGCAGCTCCTCAGCGTACACACCCCTCCCTTCCGCCCGGACGCCCAGCCCGTGTCTAGGCCCTCCCCCGCCGAGATCTCACCGCGGCGCCGCTCGGCCAAGCCGAAACCACAAACCTCACCCAGGGCCAACTGCGCCACGCATCCCTCCGCTAGGTGCTTATATGGCTCCCGGCGCCCCGCCCCCGCGTTCGGATCACTCCGCTGCGCACTATTTTCCTCGCGCCGCGCGCCTCCGCTCCTCTCCGTGGGTGAGGGGGGAGCGCGGCCGGGCGGCGCGGAGGGATCGGCGCCTCGCGGGGCTGCGCTGAGGCCGCCGCGCGCGGGACGGCGAGCGGTGAGAAAACCCGGCCTGGAGCCGCCGGAGCGGGGCCGCGGCTGGGCCATCGCAGTGACCCCGACTGGGAGACACAGCCGCGCGTTAAAGTAGAAAACATGAAAAGTTTCATTATGTTCAGGGATTTAGACCCTGCAGTTGCACCCCTGCTTGATAATTATCTCCTTGGCTTCTACCCCTAGGGCAAAGTGAGGGTCGTCTCTGCTTGCGGCCACACCGTGAGGGGTTTCCTGAGGGAAGGAGATCGTGGCTTTATCCCGAGGGACGCCTCGAGTGTTATTTCTCTGTTAGAGAACCCAAACTGCACAGCAACTCCAGGCAACAGCCGGGAACAGAATGGAGTTTTATCTGCAAGATTCAGGCAGTGCAATTTGCTTTGATTCGCCCACACAAAATCCTTCATTTGGCAGTGCCCAAGGAAAATGGAAGGGACACTGATAACGCCCAAGGCTGCTCACCAGCAGGAAAGGAGCAGGGGTCCAGCAAAAGCTTTGTGGTTTGAGGAAAAGGGCCTGTGTCTGCCTGACACATCGAGGGGAATGCTCTGGGGAGCTCTTTGGCCTCTGCTGCTTTGTGTTTGTATTAACACTCACCACAGCTGTAGTGATAATAATAATCTCAAACACTCGGGGAAAAAAATCCCACAGAGGTCTTTTGGTTACTTCTCAGAGGTCAGTGGCTGATGCTGTGCATTGGGAGTATATAAACATCAAAAACTGGAGAATCCTTGCAGGTCTAGGTCTTTCCTCAGCAGAAAGTGAATAATAATGTTAAGCTTAATAATGTTATGCTTGTTCTTCTAGTTACAAGGTGGGCACTTAGGACTGGTCAGAAAATCATCAAAAAGGCACATGGGAAAGCGTTTTGTGACAAAAAGTCT
Organism: Serinus canaria; assembly: GCF_022539315.1. Lineage (NCBI taxonomy): Eukaryota > Metazoa > Chordata > Aves > Passeriformes > Fringillidae > Serinus > Serinus canaria. The sequence continues at coordinate 12,354,187 of NC_066329.1, forward strand.
ATTACTGCATGCCTGTTACTGCAAACTGTCTCTTACATTCAGATGCAGGGCACATTCCATAAGAATAGCTGCCAGGGAGTGATTTACAACAGGGATCTTCACACTTAGCAGCGCTGTAGCCAAACGCTGGCTCAAAATAACAAGTGGAAGTAAGATGAGTAAATAAGCAGCACAAGGAGCTTTCCAGCCACCGTGGCAGGAAATGTCACTTTGCATTTGTCAGCGGGCAGCCCCTGCTGCTGTTGGTCACCAGGCAGTGAGAGGGAGCAGCTGCCGCTGAGCTGTATGGATCAAAGCTGTCTCATGCAGGCTCTCCGCGGGCTCTGGTCTCTCTGGACCAAACCTCTCAGCTGTGCCGTAGTTCCCAGTCTTCCCAGCCCCACAGAGTTTCTCCATGAGCCTGAGGAGATCGAAGCAGGGCGGTTGTTTCATTGAGAGCTCTTCCCAAGCTGCTCCCGCTGGACAGTGGAGGGAGCAGTCCCTGAAGAGCCAGGAGAAGCTCTTGAGCGTTCAGGAGTGCAGCCAGCTGTGGTTTCCTGGCTTTTCTGTCCTTCCCCTCTGGCTCTGGGAATGTTGAGCTGAGCCACTGTGCTCTGTGTGGCTGCAGGGCTGCACCTCTGCCAGGCTCTGGGCTGTGGCAGTGTCAGCCTGGCATGAGTGGCCACTGTCCCCCTGCATTTTGGGGTTTGATGATTTGTCCTTCTTTTTATCCTCCTGTGACCATTAGTGCACAAAATGGGACACCAGTGGGACACAAAGCCTTGTGTGTTCGCACAGGCCTGAGGAGAACCAAATGGAAAATAAAAACCCAAAAAACCAACACTTTATGCCACTGGGAAGTGCCACTGTAAGGCCATTTCGGCCGCACTGTCAGTTCGCTGCTGCTCAGCCGGACGTGGTGACACTGACTGGATGAAACATCAACAAAAATGGGAAAAAAGAGCAGTAACCACGTGGAGATGCCGGGGATTGAACCCGGGACCTCATACATGCAAAGCATGCGCTCTACCGCTGAGCTACATCCCCCTGCACGGGAACTTTTCTCTGGCAGCTCGTCAGGTCTGTGCTGAGGCGGTCCCGGTGCGGGACTCGGAGGTGAACGGGACCGCACCGAGGCCCCGCCAGCCCCGGCTGCTCGGCGGGCGCTGCAGTGTACAGAGCCCGGTGCGATCCTCAGGCAGCTCTCAAAAAGACAAAAACGTGCTGGTTCGCACACAGAAAACGAAATGGTTTTGCTCCGTTGGAAACCAGAAAAAAAGAATTGAAGGGAAAAAACATGTTTATAGCCTCCCCGTCGGGGAATCGAACCCCGGTCTCCCGCGTGACAGGCGGGGATACTCACCACTATACTAACGAGGAAGGTGTACGGAGACGCTTTTGTGAGCCCCTTTATCACTGAGAAGCGGCCGCAGGACTCGCTCCACCTCCACGGCTCCTCGGGAAGCGGCTCCTGACACAAAATTCCCACATGCGGGAGGACCTGCGATGGCACCGGCTGAGCCATGCTACGCAGGGACAGCAGCCCCTGTTCCCTCCGCTCGGTAGGAAAAGGAACCACCTTGACAGTAAGGAGGAAAAAAAAACACCCCTTAAAAAAAAAACCCAAAAAAAAAACCAAAACAAACCCCAAAACCTTCTGCCGAAACCCGGGATCGAACCAGGGACCTTTAGATCTTCAGTCTAACGCTCTCCCAGCTGAGCTATTTCGGCGGGCGAAAAAGGACTTTCTGGCTGTAAATACGACCCCGCCCTGCGCCCCCCTGGGCGCCGCCGCCCGGCCGCTGCCCGCCCTCCCGCGCGGGTTCCGCCGCCCGGTTCCAGGCCCGTCAGGGGATTCGCACCTTTCCGCAGGCTTTTCCACGCCGAGGATCCCATTCCCACTCCGATGATCCCGGGGAGCCCCCAGGTACAGGCAGCGGCGGGGTGTTCCGCACTCACCCCGGGGCACTCCGCTCGCCTTCCCTGGCACAAAACGTGGCTCTGCGGGCTCTGTCCCGCCTCTCCGGCGGGTGTTCCACGGCAGCGTCACAGACAAACCCCGCGTGGGGCCACCGGCAAAAAATGGCATCCTGGGATAAAATTAACTACTCCTCCCCGTCGGGGAATCGAACCCCGGTCTCCCGCGTGACAGGCGGGGATACTCACCACTATACTAACGAGGACGGACACGGTGTGGCTTTTTTTGCCACAGTATATAAGGGTGCAATCTCTCCCCAGATGGAGCTGCCGCCGTTTTGTTCCGTGGTTCGGGCGCTGCGCGGGGCTCGGGGGACGCGAAGTGACAGCGGTGTCACCGCGGTGTCATGGCCAGCCTCGTCTTGCTGATATCTCTGTATATAGTGCGATTAGCTAACTCCACAACAAGGGGATGTAGCTCAGTGGTAGAGCGCATGCTTTGCATGTATGAGGCCCCGGGTTCAATCCCCGGCATCTCCACTTTTTGCCCCGCACGGCAGGCCGGTGATTTTTGCTTTTTCCTGCCCCGTTTTCGAGAGGAGCCGAAATTTCCCAACACACTCGGTAACTGGCCGTTGATTTTCTTCCCTCCCCGCAGCAGAGTGTGCAGACTTGTGCTGCAATTCCTGCTAAAGAAAGGAGCCCTGCCAAGAGCCCCCAGCACTGTCCCGCCTGGGGACACCCCAAACCCAGTGAAACTGAAAAAATCCCCAAAACCCCACTGTTTGACTGGAAACACACCAAAGGGCTGCTTTCCTTCTGACTGCAGATCTAAAGTTGCTGTTTTTTCAGCTTTGGATGTTTTTAATGCTTGCTTGTGTCCTGGCCTTGCCCCTGAAGCATGTGGGAATTATGGACACACATCCAGCCAGGTGGGCTGCACCAGTTCCCTTCAGAACATGGGGACAGGAGGGTCCCTGTCCAGACTTTGTCCTGCAGCAGTGTCACAAGCAGCAGCCCATCAGCACAGTGAGAGCACTGCGTTTATCAAGACCCAAAAGGATCAGGTGGAGGGGAAGGTAAACTCAAGCTTCTTCCTTTCACTAATTAAACTATTCCCATCCCAACCCACAAGTTTCCTCATTTTTGTGCTTCCTGTCCTGAGCTGCTGCCCAGGTTCTGTCTGACACTCATGAGGATGTTCCTGCACAGCTCTGATATTCTGCTCCCTGCAGCATCCCTCAGAGCAAACATTTCTCCCATCCAGACCAAGAACTTTACATATTTATTACAGTTCATATGACTAATATAGTCCAAAGAGAAACTTCAGGTTAAAAAAAAAAATAAATCTGTAAAATACAAGGGATAAAATTATCCAAACATTGATATTATGAAATAGCAGCCAAACAGCTGGCAGGACTTCTGGGAAAGCAGAACAACAAAAGATATTCCATCAGTTGTTGAGTCCATCTGTTTCAGATTTCCAAGGAAAGCTCTCAAAACACCTTGGAGCAAAGGAGTCCATCAACACCGAGGGTCACAGGGCACTTCAGGTGGCCACTTGAGGGCAAGCTCCTGGTGCAGGGCCTCAGGCACCCACTGGCAATAGGCTGCCAGCAGATCTGCAGGGGGAGAGGAGCAGGTTCAGAGTTAGGCTGGAAAAATCTCCTGAGGGATCACCCCACTGGGAGCCAGGGCCAGCACCCACAGGAATCTGTGAGCCATCACTGCAGCACCTTGCTGCTGCTGCTGCTTCTGTGAAGGAATTCTTATCATCTGGCACCCTACATTGAAGAAAATCCATTTTACCAGGATAAAAGCCTTCAATATATCCATGGACAGTACTACCAGAGTCTGTACATTTTAACTGTGGGTACAATTACAGAAAAAAACCAAACTTAGAATATAAATAAATGTTGCTTTCTGAAGCGCCTCCTGTCATTTTTTCAAAAGAACCAAGCACAGGGCACTACTGCTTCTGGTAAGAAAATAGGAAATATATGGAGATTAACAAATGAAATTTTTTGAAATTATAATTCAGTAGTGCTCCAGGTGCCCACTGACATGACTGATAATTAGGCAAGCAGAACACTTACATTTAGGATTTTTCTTCCATGCAGCCACCAAAGCATCACGATTATCACAGTTTTCTTGAACTAGAGCCTGCAGGAGGGCTTCAGTCCTGGGCTGAAGTCTGAACCAGAGGAATGGAGCAATCAAACAATGTTCATTAGCCCAACAGAGCCCAGCAGAGCCCAGCAGGCTGCGTGTCCTGCCCTGCCCTCACCACCACCAACTCTCCTGGGACACCACTTTTCCTGGTGGGAAAACTCCTTTTCCCAAGATCACAATCTCCACCACCCTTCTCAGCATTGAATTTTTTTAAATTTAGAAAGGAGTGAAAAGTGTTTGGTGGAGACAAGGACCCGAGGTTTGTTTTTAACCACTTACTTGGACCATGTCTTCAGCATTATGAGGGGACTGGACAGCAGGCACTGGCTGTAAGAACTCAGCTTTTCGATGACCTGGAAGATTTGTTTCAACAATTACACAGTGAATAAGGTAAATTAATTGTGATGTGATAATTACCATCGATGAACTTGTGCTACTACAGATTTCCTTGTCTCATTCTCCATCACCATGTCCTCCTATCCCTGTGTCCATAATCTTGTCCTGACTTCTTGGACAGTTCTTCTGTCTCAGGGTGGACAAAGACATGGGCTACTGGCTTTTTTTACTTTGCAAAAACAGCACCTAAATTTGGGGGTGTCTTTCACTGAAATACTGATTTTTCATGCCTTTTTTTGTGTTTCAAAGATCCCTTCCCCACCTCATCAACCACAACAAACTCTTCCATCCACCAGCAAGCAATGAGGAATGGGGAGGCACAAAAAATGAAGCCATAAGGTTCATCTCCTCCACAAACTGGGCTAAAAAATCAATGAAATCCTGAGGGAAATGGTGCAGGGGGGCACACTCACCTTTCCTTCCAGCAGGAACCTGGCAAAGTGTTTGTAGCGATCGATTCCCGGGGGATAATCAACTTCCACAGCAGGGAGCTGCCAGCCCACCCTGTCTGGAAACAAAACCAAACACCCCAGGTCCCCTCCCTGCTCCCCCAGGAGGGCACCTTGCCTGGCAGGGGGGACAGCACGGGGGCCAGGAGAGGTGGGGAGGGCACTGCCAGCCCCACCCAGTCCTCGGTGGGAAAGCCAATATTTGAATGCTACAAACCCCATGGAAGTGCTCATCTCGGTGGGAATTCCAATATTTGAATGCTACAAACCCCATGGAAGTGCTCATCTCGGTGGGAAATCCAATATTTGAATGCTACAAACCCCATGGAGGTGCTCATCTCGGTGGGAAAGTCAATATTTGAATGTTACAAACTCCATGGAGGTGCTCATCTCAGTGGGAAATCCAATATTTGAATGCTACAAACCCCATGGAGTGCTCATCTCGGTGGGAAATCCAATATTTGAATGTTACAAACCCCATGGAGTTGCTCATCTCGGTGGGATATCCAATATTTGAATCTTACAAACCCCATGGAGGTGCCCATCTCGGTGGGAAATCCCAATATTTGATTCTTACAAACCCCATGGAGTTGCCCATCTCGGTGGGAAATCCAATATTTGAATGTTACAAACCCCCTGGAGGTGCTCAAAGCCACTCTTTGGACCTTCCTGGGAGAGGCAGGAGCTCCAGGGCAGCTCCTGGGGGGCACTTACAGAAGACACTGGGTCTGTGGCAGTGAACCCGGCCTGTCCCAGGGCAGTAGGAGGGAGGGGGGCTCTCCAGAGGCTTCCCAAAGTGGCAGTAGGCTGGCAGCAGGGCAGGGATCCACTCAGGCTCCACGGCAGACACACCTGAGGAAGGAAAACACACCTGCATGCAGGTTTGCTGCCAAGGGTCACAGCTCACTGGCAGCCCCAGGGGTACAGGGCATGGTCAGGGTCTCATCTCCACAGGTTTACTTGTCCCTCATTTTTTTCAAACTTTTTATATTGTAAAAAATCTGTTCAGAGATCAGCAGAAGGCGGCTGTGGTTGGCAGGGCTGGGGCAAAGCAGATATGTCAGAAGCTGAGCTTTGCTCCAGCCAATTCTGCCAGATAAATAATAATAATAATAATAAAAAGCCAATTTATCTCCTGATCCAGATCTAGGAAGCCTTAAGGATCCAAATCCCAGGAGTAAGCACTCAAAGCACAGCACAGGGCATTTGTGAGCCGCTCACCAGGGCTGCAGCAACACCCACAGCTCTCACCTTTCATGTAGAGCTTTGTAGTCTCAACAATCTCCTGGTACACCACAAACTCTGGCAGCTCTTTGAAGAGGACTGAGCTGGGGTGGATGAACACTGGGTCCTCCAGGAGTGCAGTCTGAAAGGAGGCACAAAGATTGAAGCAGAGTAAGAGCAGTTGCTGACAATCCAATTTCCTCACTGCACCTCATTTCAGCCTCTCTCAGGTGAACATTTCTGTTTTCCTGAAGCGATGGAGGTTTTTAATAACCCCATCATTTTCTGCTTCGCCTTCTCTGGGGACACCAAGCACTCCACAAGATGAACTCATGGTACTTCTCAGCCCTTTGATAACATTTCCTACATGAACACCAGGAAATGGCAACACTGCAAACCTCAGTTCCCCAGAGAGAAGCTGCAGGAAGGCAGCACAGGCATCCTCAGTGCTGCACCCAGCCAGACACCTGGGCTTGCACAGGAGCATCTCTCTGCCCCAGGAGAGGAGGAACTGAGCCCAGGCAAGCTGCTCACCTTGTAGGCATTTTTCCACTTGTCATCCAGCAGCTCCTCTGCCTGAACCCTTCTGGCCAGGTGATCCCCCAGCCCTGCCAGCACGATCTGCCTCAGGTAGGTGACCTGAGCTTCTGTTGGGGGCTTCATCTTCGGGTCAACGTAGAGCCCAGCATCCCTGCAGACCGAGTTCACTGCGGGCAAAACCAGGTGAGAGGAGGTGCAGCAGGACAAGAATCATCTCTGTGTGGCTGTGCCAGCCCCCAGAAGAGAGCCAGCACAGCAGTTCCCCCCAGCCCCTCACCTGCCGTGGTGAGCTGCCCTCGCAGGCGCCGGATCTCCAGCATGGCTTTGTGCCTCAGCCCGTTCTGCTCACAGAACTCCTGGGTGCACCCAGAGTACTCACAGGCCCCCACTGCTCCTGGAGTGACACAGGGGGTCAGTGCTCCTCTGAAACCCACAGGGGACAGCAGTGTCCCAGGCAATGTGTCATTTCAGGGTTCCCATTGTATTTGAGGGGTGCCCCGACGAAGGGAGGAATGAGGAATCTGACTCCATGTTCTTAGAAGGCTGATTTATTCTTTTAAGATAATATATATTAAAGAAATGTTATGGCTATGTTATATTAGATATGTTATACTAAAGAATACAGAAAGGATACTGACAGAAGGCTAAAAAGATAATAATAAAAACTTGTCACTCTTTCCAGAGCCTTGACCTCGACTGGCCAATGAGTCAAAACAATTCACAACAAACCAATGAAACAATCTCCAAACACATTCCACGTGTGAGCACAGCACAGGACAAGCAAATGAGATAAAATTGCACACGTGGAATGTGTTATGGGGATTGTTTACCTGAAGGGATTTGTAAACTGGACACAGGTTAAAGTTGTTTTGAGTGTTTGGCCAATCACTCAAAGCTGTGTCCTGGCTGTCTCACGCAGTCATGGGTTTTTCTTTTTAGTATGTAATATAATAGAGTATTAGTGTAATACAGTACAGCTTAATAAAGCATTTGTTCAACCTTTCTGCATCATGGAGTCAGAGCACCTTATTCCTACAAGGGGTAGGGTGACAGCAGGAGAACAGAACAGGGGGAATGGCACAGGGAATCTCTGTACCAGGGAATGGCACAGGGAATCTGTACCCAACAGCACAGCACAAGGGGATGGCACAGGGAATCTGTACCTAACATCACCATGAGGTCACCCAGCTTCTGCATGGGCCCCTGCCCAGCCCAGACCTTCTGCATCTGTAAAAACCTGGCTCTCCTCCCCTTCAGCTGGGCTGCCTCCTCCTCACTGCCTGCAGGCCTGCCAGGAGCACAGAGCAGCAGCTGAGAGAGCTGTGCCTGCAGGCAGAGGGCACAGGGTGACAGGGCCACAGGCAGGCTCAGCCACTCACCTGTCCAGCTCCTCAAAGAGCTCCCTGACAGTCATGGCAGACACGATGGTGATGGTGTAGGGCAGGCACTGGTGCTGCCTGCTCAGGGCCAGCATCTTGGCATAGCGGGGGGCCACGGGGAAAGTGGCCATCACTCTGCCCAGGGGACTGATGGGGCAGCTCAGCTTTGCTGCCAGCTGCTGGTTCAGCCTGGGCCAGGGAGAAGAGAGCTCATGTCATGAGGTGACTTTGAATCAGAACAAGTCTGTGCTCCCCGTTCTGGCAGCCCAATGAATTTGAGGTGTTCTCTCAGGTTTTGGTGTGTGCTGGTCCCCCAAGGTCAGGGGGAAAGGTTCCTCTTCCTCCCACAGCTCCCACCAGCCCTGCTGGGGCTCCCAGCTCAGTGTTTCCCTGGCCACACACAGCAGGGCCAGGGAACAAACAAAGACTGAGCTGGTGGCAGTTTGAGAGCCAAAGGACATTCCTGGGATGAGCACAGCAGAGCCCAGAGTGCAGGACAGCACTGGGGGAGCACAGGCATTACCTTCCTGTCGTGGGGGGCTCCTTCAGGGCACCCAGGGCTATCAGCAGCTCCTCAGCTGCTGCCAGAGCTTCCGTGGGAGGAGGGGTTGGGAATGGGAAGTTGATGACCTAGGGAAACAAGAGCAAAGTCCCTCAGTCCACACTGACACACTGGGAAACAGTGTGAGCACAGCAAGGAGCTCTGCAAGGGAGTGAAATCCTCCCCTCTGGTTAGGTGGGACAAAAAAAAACCCACTCAGGATGTTTGCCAGGAGTGAAAGGAAAGGAGACATAATGGCAGGAAATGCCTGGAACAAAAACAGGAGGAAACAGGAACAGCAGAATCACCCTCAGGCTGCTGGGAGGACTGAATTTAAATGCTGTGCTTTCTGAAAGTGCTCCACTATCTCCAAAACACAGACCCTGTTTGGACAAGGGTTCTTTTAAACCTCTAAGAATATAAGAAAGCATTTACAGCTTGAACAAACAAGTCTGTTAAGGCCTAGTGGAATTGAGAGGAGCTTCTGCAATGTGCAGAACCAAAATGGACTCCCAGGATCTGCACTTCTGCCACAAGGCACAGCTTCAAGCAATGACAATAAAACACATTTCTGCTTCTTTCTGCCTCCTAAGGGCAGCCACTTTAATGGGTGCTGTGGTACAAAGCCCTTCCCAACTCACCTTTTCTATATTTAATGCCTTCATTTGCAGAATCAGGTCTTCTACTGGTCGCTTTGTTATTTCTGGAGCAGAAAATTTCTCAAAGTCCATGAAAACTGCTGAAGAGTATAACCTAGTGGACCAGAAGTGTTATTAAATACTTGAAAGAAATTTTAACTCAAAGGATATGCAGGAAAAATTAGCAAGGCAATAAAAAAAGGAAAAGGCAGCTGTGGATAGTATGTACACCATCAGATCATTATTTACAGGTTGGGGCATTTGCCTTATTCACAAATTAACTTGGCTCAGAGTTCAATCCACCTGGGCATAGTGCAATCTAACCTGACCATGAAAATAAAGAGTTTTCAGCAAGAGAAATGCAGGAGGACTGCAGCCACATCTGCAACTGGACTGCTACCAACACCCTGACCCACAGGGTGTCAGGCTGTGCTCTGACTCTGCCAGTGTTGTTTTAGTTTACTGCATTGTTTATCTTTTTATTTTCTTCCCTAGTAAAGAACTGTTATTCCCTACTCCCATATTTTTTGCCTGAGAGTGTCACAGACATATTTTATGAAAAATCCTTTCGTTAGGATCTTTTCTACTGAGAAGCTGAGAGGCCTCAGGAACGAAATGTAAACAATAACTATCTGCTGCTGTGGAATGCAACAGATGAATCTTTGGTTGGTCTCATGTGGTTGTTTTTAATTAATGGCCAATCCCAGTCTGGCTGTCTCAGATTCTCTGGTCAGTCACAGGATTTTATTATCATTCCTTTATTTTTCCTTGCAAGCCTTCTGACGAAACCTTTTCTTCTATTATTTTAGTATAGTTTTAAGATAGCATTTTCTTTTAATATCATATATTAGATTAGTTTTAATATAGCATTTTCAATATAATATATATCATAAAACAATAAATCAGCCTTCTGAAACATGGAGCCAAGATTCTCCTCTCCTCCCTCGTCCTGGCACCCCTGCGAACACCTCCACACCAGAGCCCCTTAATTTAAAACTCACAGCAATTTGGAAAAGAGTTGGGGGGTTTAGGGCTTTACATTTTCCATTTCAGGGGAGGCTCCTGCCTTCCTCAGCACTCTCCTGGCTTTGGAAGGAGGGCACTGTGCTGTGAGCAGGGCTGACCTGTAGCAGTGGCCGGGCTCGGTGCGGCCGGCGCGGCCGGCGCGCTGGTCAGCCGAGGCCTGGGACACCCAGGTGACCCTGAAGGACGAGACCCCCGTGATCCTGTCGTAGCAACGCCGCTTCTCCCGGCCACTGTCCACCACGTACTTGATGCCAGGGATGGTCAGGGACGTCTCAGCCACGTTGGTGGCCACCACGCACAGCCTGGTGCCAGGAGGAGGAGGGCGGAACACCTGCGGGAGATAGGTGGGCATGGGAGGGCAGTGCCAGCAGGGAGGGGCTGGAAAGGACAAGGAAAGGACAAGAAAAGGGGCAAGGAAAGGGGCAAGGAAAGGGGCAAGGAAAGGGGCAAGGAAAGGGGCAAGGAAAGGGGCAAGGAAAGGGACAAGGAAAGGGACAAGGAAAGGGACAAGGAAAGGGACAAGGAAAGGGGCAAGGAAAGGGGCAAGGAAAGGGGCAAGGAAAGGGGCAGGAAAGGCAGGAAAGGGGCAAGGAAAGGGCAGGAAGGGGCAGGGAAGGGGCAAGGAAAGGGGCAAGGAAAGGGGCAAGGAAAGGGGCAAGGAAAGGGGCAAGGAAAGGGACAAGGAAAGGGGCGAGGAAAGGGGCGAGGAAAGGGGCAAGGAAAGGGGCGAGGAAAGGGGCAAGCAGTGGTCTTGGATGGGCTGCAAAAGGATGGCAGCACACATGGCACTGCAAGGGGAATGCAGGAGTCAGAGATCTAACGTCTCCAGCTCTGAAGCTCTTTGTCCAGCTGGGTTAAGCCTCAGAAGTGACCCCAGGGGCTGCAGGTGGGGCACACAGCACCACTGAGGTGTGTCCAGACATGCTGGTGCCTCCAGAGACAGCAGGGAACACAGCAATCCCTGCTGGCAGCAGCATCTCCACGTGCCCAGGGCCAGGATGGGTTCAGAGATCCTGCAGGGCTGATCACCTCTCCCACCCTGCTCAAGTGGCACATCAGGGACACCCCAGTCCAAGCCAGGCCTGCCCCAAGCCCATCCCAACCTGCCCACTGGGCCATTCAAGCTGACAGAATAGTCCAAGATGGGAATTTTGTCTCACTTGTGACTTCAGACAATGATCACTGCTATCTGTAGGATCTCCTGCTCACTGTGACAGTAAATCCTTTACCTTGGCCTGCTTCTCTGGTGCCAGCAAGGAATAGAGTGGGAGCACATACAGGGGCAGGGATGAGTCAGATTTCTCATCTGTGGGGAAACAAAGCAGCACTGCTCAGTCCAACTTCCAGGCTTAGTCCCAGCAACATCTGCACAAACACCACTTCACCGAAACCAGGAAAGCAATTGGAACAAACTGGTACCAGTAACTGGGACTGGAAAACCTGAACAGCTTTGCCATGACACTGCTGCTCTGGTGCCACAGCTCAGCACACAACAAACAATTCATGTCACTCCTTTCACAGGTGACAGGGATTCCTTTTTCACATGTGCCAAACCTGCTTCTGAGTCTCCATCTCCTAAGTCCAGGTCAAGATCAGAGCCTGCAGCATCATCATCACTGTCAATGTCTCTGTCCTCATCTCCTTCATCCGGTGGTAACACAGAGTAATTGTTCAGATCAATTTTGGGGAGTGTCTGAGAGAGAGAGGGAAGATGGAAACAGCACATTAAGAGGGGGACACAAGTGACTTTGCATTGCTTTGGAAGCAAAGCTGAGCCAAGGACTCACATTTCTTAGGCCTTCTTAGGGGCAAAATAAAGTATTTCCAAATTAGATGTTTTTAAATTGGAGGCATTGCAAAAGCATACAATGCCAAATCCCATTCCACCTCTACATATTGTCATTTATTTTAACACTCTTAGAAAGAAGAGAACTGACCTCACAATCCAGATAAGTCTAACAAATGTTCAAAAGGTTCTGCCAAGATGGGTTAGTCTTAGAATTTCATCTCTCTGTCAAACCCAGTCCAAATTTTGGGTAACAAATGGTGAGATGAGGAGCAGCCCCGGTGCCAGCAAGTCTGGAGCTCCTCCCATTCAAGTTTTAGTGGTCAGAACTAAATCTAAACCAATCTCCTCCCCATGACATCCAGAGTTTCAGCAGCAGTGAGGGGACACCTGTGGGCTTCAGGCAGGTGTGGAAGAGCTGGTGAGAGGCACAGCCACAGAGCAGTGCTGCCTGCTCCCCTGTCTCTTGGAGGAACTCTACCCCTCACACATTACCAGAACTCTCCTCCGCTTCCTCGAGTTCTTGAATTTCCTCATTTCTTCCACTGAGTCTTCTCTGTCATCCTCTCCTCCTGAAAAACAGCAGGGGAACAGCTGTCAGCTGAGCATGCCTTCCTCTTGGGAAAGATAGAGGAGTCTGGTCCCACTCCCACCCTTCAGGGATGCACAGTGTGGAAGAAGCAGACTGAAGGCAGAGGGGAACTGGAAAGGATCTTTTCCCAAACTCAAACCAGCACAAAATTTAACATCAGTCATGGCAATCACCCACAACTTTCCCCAAACCTTGTCTTTGGTGGTTTTAAAATAAAAGTTCATATTTTTAGATGCAAAGCAAGCTCACTTCTCAGTGGGATAATTTAACAGTTTCTGCAGCATTACCTGCAGTGTTGTTTTTTTGGTATGGGAATGCTTTCCTTAATCTTCTACACAGAGAGTGAACTTCTGCCTGGCCTGTTAAAAACACCAAAATGCCACCTGCAAGAGGAAAAAACAATTAAAAATAAAAGGAAAACAACAACAACAACAACAACCTTTGGAGCTGTTCAGTATGAGCAATGTGAGGGGCTCTCAGCAGTGAAGCTCTCTTACCTGCAGGCAGCATCCGATGGATTTTACACACCTTCCTGAAGCACTCCCCACTGTAATCATCCAGGGGGGTCTTCTTGTTAAAATGAACAGTTACAGGGAACTGCCTTGCATCTACCTGGAGAGCAAACACCAAATAAAAGGGTTTTATATAAATAAAGGGTTTGTTTGCTCTCATAACCCCATGCAATCATTACAGCCAGAAAAGCTCACCCTGTATTTCACCTCTAGGGTTTGGTACCCTACAAAACACCAAACCCACAGAAATTACTGGTGGTGTCTGCTCCACCATAAAACCATGCTAGAAACCAAATCTTTCCCCCCTTTCACATCATCAACTCAGATTGAGGCTTTCTAGTTCCCCTGAACCATAACTCAGGAGTTTCTCAGGATAATCAGATTCTGCCAGGGCGGTTTTCTGATAAAGGTGGAAAGAAAAACACCAAGTCCCAAAAGAAACAATAGCCTAAACAAAATGACTGTTTTTAAATCGGTTATCTGAAAGATTTCAGCACCAACTGGAAAGATTAGAGTGCTCCTGGCTGTGTTTCAGCTGCCAGGGAGGGGACAGTACCTGGATGACAGGAGGTTGAGCAGAGAACAGCCTGGTGTTGGCAGTGAAATCCTCCACCCGCAGAGTCGCAGACATGATGATCAGCTTCAGGGGCAGCCCCTTCTGCAGGGACACAGATCTGTCACCCTGTGCCCAAACAGCTCCTCCCCAGCACTGCTGCTGGCCAGCACAGCAGTAAACACCCTGCTTTCCCCCAGGCTGCTGGAATTCAATTATCTGCACTGTAATCTCAGATGAACTGGATTCTGCCTGAGAAGTCACCTCTTGCTACTGAGCTGTACTGTTTGGTGCAGGCTCTGTGCCTCTTCAACCACACAGAAAGAGAAATGTGTTAACTGAGTGTTATTTCTGTCAGATTTCCTTGGAATTCCACAGCACAAAGCCTCTTCATGTGGAACATCCCCTCCCTGGCACATCCACGTCCAGAGCAAAAGCCCTGCCCCTCTTGATGCCCTGTAGGCTGCCCTAGAGCAGAGGCTAGAAGGAGTTACAGAATAAAGTAGGGATTTATTCAAAGGATCTCCTCCATGGATCCACCTTGGGCAGCACAAGAGCCCAGCCAGGGCTGCACCCAAGATGAACTAAAATGGTCCCAAAATGCCCCACTGGTCACGGGGTCTCTCATTTTGATAAGTTCTGCTCCATTCCCACCTTGCAGTTCATTGTCCCAGCCCAGCTTTAGCCCAGGCAGTCCCACCCTTGTTTTTCTCTCTCCAGCCCACGGGGTTTGTGCTCCTGGGCTGAGATTGGGATCATTTGTCCTTGGTGCCCAGCTGGAGCAGGAATTGTTTTGTCTCCCTGCTCTGTGCACAGAGCTCACCATCCCCTGGTGTGAGCCCAGACCCACACACTAAAGCAGCACAGAACACAAAAACCAGAAAAGCCAGACCTGAGGGATCACATCACCTTGTGACGGAGGGGCACGATGCGAGACAAGAGGCCTATCAGGATGTCTGTGTACATACTCCTCTCGTGGGCTTCATCAATGATGATGACTTTGTACTTGGAAAGCAGAAAGTCCTGAGGGGAGAGATGGATTTCAGCACAGGAGGCCCCAGCAAGGATATCTGGGTCAGGACACCCCACAGGCACACAAGCACTGAGCCCATCCCCAGCTCTATTTCTCACTCAGTTTAATGCACTCACCCTACACAGGGCAGCCTGGTTCCCAAGCCTCTTCTTGCTCCCATTTTCCCCAGAAAGATAACCTAATGTTTAGTGGCTTGGGCAGGAATATCAAGGGTAGAGATGAAACAAATCTCTGGTGCTGAAAGGGATTCTGATTTGAAAGACTGGCAGCAAGTCCACATTGGCCTCTCTTCCCAGCTATACCAAAAAAATTCCCTTTTTGAACCCTGAGGACAGCAAGTTACCTTCTGAATCTCTTTGAGCAGCACACCATCTGTCATGAACTTGATCTGTGTTTCATCTGTAACGTTCCCCTCGTAGCGGATTTGATAGGAAACCACTCTGTGGGGAAACACCCAGGAGCAAGCACAAAGTCCTTGTCACCCACAGAGCACCTCAGTGCCACCCCCCAGCAAGGTGCCAAGGCTTCCTGAGGCTCACCTGTGTGACAGGTTCATCTCCTTGGCCACCCTCTGGGACATGGACACGGCGGCCACGCGCCGAGGCTCCGTGATCCCGATGATGCTGCCAGAACTAAAGGGGTGAGGAAAAGGAGGAATTGTTTTAATTTCACAGAGGAGCAGCCCCAAAAATGACAACAGGATTTCTCACTGATGCCTCTAGATTAATGGCATCAGTCACACAGCCTCAGTTATAGGTGGAATAAAAACACAGACAGGGAGCTTTGGGATTCCCATCTCTTTTATCTGTACTGGTCTGAAGATGCATGGATTACAGCCAAGTTTTTCCCAACACGCTGTCCCTGCAATTCCATTTGCTGCACATAAAATCCAACTCCTACCTGGCATATCCAGCTTCGTAGAGGAACTGAGGCACTTGGGTGGTTTTGCCACTTCCTGTCTCTCCACATATGATCACAATGGGATTGTCATTAATGGCTTCCATGACCACTTGTTCTTCAGCAAGGATGGGAAGCTTTAGTCTTGCCTCCTAAACAGTGTAAACCACACATTTTAGTTGCATTGTTTCTCACTCCTTTTTTGTTTTCCTCAGGATTGAAACCTGTCACCTTCCTCATACCATAAAACCCACAAAAGGAAGTCTGCAAGCCCGTGACTCAGAAATCTCTGAACCAGTCCATACCACAGGAGCATGGCTGAGAACCAGAGCCATCAGAGCAGCTTCCCAGCAAGCAGAGGGCAAGGCCTGCACTTTAATTTGTGGAGCTTCAGAGCCCCTCGAGTTTCTTAATACAGCACTTCAAGGGAAAACTCATTTCACAACTGCCTCGTCTGCTGAGGCTCGTGCAGAGCTTCTCCTGTTCCTGCACAATGCCCTGCCTACAACAAATGGGACAAAACCACCCAGCATAAGGGACAAAAGAGCAGAGAGGGACTTCAGAAAACTTTCCAGCAAAGGACAATAAAGGACTTTTAATAGATTCTGGATGTAAAACTAAAGATAAATGCTAATACTCTAAAACAAGCCGAGTTTTCCTGCTGCTGGGGCAGAGCTGAGTGCACCCAGCTGTGGAACACACCACCCTCCCCAGCCCCTCTGACAAGCACTGTGCTGTTCACAGAGCCTCACCTGAATCTCAGGACTCCTGTCCACAGGGATGAACACTGCAGGCTTGCAGGGAGCCTTGCTGGGAGCTGCCAGGAGCACTGGGGCTCTGGGACCAGCTGCAGGCTGCCCAGCCCCTGCCTTCTCCACTCCTCCCTCTGCCTCTTCAGCAGCATTCACAGCACTGGCTGAGGACTTCTCAGTGTCTTCTTTCTGCTCTTCCTCCTCCTCAGAGCTGCTGGGCTCTTCCTCAGGCTCTGGTTCTGAACCTGAGCTGTGCCTTCTCTTGTTGGCACCACTGATGCTCCTGATCCTTCCAGGGACATCAGTCCTTGGCTCCTGTGTCACCCTGGAAACAAAACATCCACCTGTGAACGGTGTTCTGGCACCTCAAACCAGACATGCCTTCCCCAAAAACCAGGATCTCCACTCCTGGAGGTTTTCATAACTCTGCCAGGTAAAGCCCTGGATTTGATGGATGGATTTATATCTAAGCATTTCCTGTCCTGGGGTTTATCCATTTCTTCTGAAGGCATCTTTTTATTTTAATCTACAAATGCAGCTCTTGATAAATCTAGCAGCTACGATCAACATCAGTAGCTGTCTTCCAGCACAAAAAAATGAATGTTTATCCACCAATTTTGTAGTTTAGCACAATTGCTAAAAGCCTGCAGATTGTGTCACCCTCCTCATCCTCATCCCATAGGAAAGACCAAGTTCTTTTAACTAACATCTTTCATACAAGAAAATAACTATCCCATTATCAGATAAAAATAGCAAATTATTCAACTCCTTCCATTCTGAAGAACCTGTTTGCACCAAGAAGAAAAAAAATCAAGGGAAAGCTCAGGATGTTCAAACACAGTGATCCATTGCAAGGGTTCCACCCCAAAATCCCTTTACCTTTTAGCCTGAAACATGCGCCCCCCAGTCCCCAGTTTGGAAGTTGTGTACAGGAGCTTCATTTCTGCCTCAGAAGCCTGGACCTCGTTCAGCTTGCTCAGCAATTCAGCTCTCTGTTTGGGGAAAACAATCAAAATCAGTGCTTGCTTTGACCAGGAAAGGATTTCATTGCAAGATTTACACTTGAGCATTCCAAGGTGTGCTCTGGCAAATCCTGCTGTGCAGCTGGAACAGCTTCCTGCTGCTCCAGGGCCAGTCCTCCCTGGTGAAGATTTCAGCCCTCTACCAGTGCAAAAATAGAAATGGGGACTTGACATGACAGCAGTGAGCAGCTCAGCTCGAAACAGCAGCAAAGAAAAGAGATTGGAACTGAACCACTGGAATGAGGCCTGGAGCAATGGGAGCCTCAAATCCCTGCCCTGGGACAGGGCATGGTAAAGGTCAGGCAGCCACAGTGTGGAACTGCCACCAAACCCAGAGCTCCTCTGGGAGAGCCACTGCTCAGGCACTGACAGGAGCAGCAATTCTGCCTGGAAAGGTTTCACAGAGACAGAAAAGCTCTTATTTCCCATGCTAAAAATACAAAACAAGCATTTCAGAACTACTGGCAGGGCAGGGTTGGGGTGCAGGGAGGTTTGCAGGTGCTCACAGCACCCATTCCACAGAGTGCTTTAAAAATGCAAAACCATCACTGCCTGCCAGTGATGAACTCCACAGCACTGGGACAGGAACCTGGGCCACAGAGGATGGGTTCCTGCACACAGGATGGATGGGTTCCTGCACAAAGGATGGATGGGTTCCTGCACAAAGGATTTGTTCCTGAACAAAGCATGGATGGGTTTCAGCACACAGGACGGATGGGTTCCTGCACACGGGATGGATGGGTTCCTGCACACGGGATGGATGGGTTCCTGCACACGGGATGGATGGGTTCCTGCACACGGGATGGATGGGTTCCTGCACACGGGATGGATGGGTTCCTGCACACGGGATGGATGGGTTCCTGCACACGGATGGATGGGTTCCTGCACACGGGATGGATGGGTTCCTGCACACGGGATGGATGGGTTCCCGCACACGGGATGGATGGGTTCCCGCACACGGGATGGATGGGTTCCCGCACACGGGATGGATGGGTTCCCGCACACGGGATGGATGGGTTCCTGCACACGGGATGGATGGGTTCCTGCACACGGATGGATGGGTCCGCCACGGGATGGATGGTTCCTGCACACGGGATGGATGGGTTCCTGCACACGGATGGATGGGTTCCTGCACACGGGATGGCGCATGGATGGGTTCCTGCACACGGGATGGATGGGTTCCTGCACACGGGATGGATGGGTTCCTGCACACGGGATGGGTTCCTGCACAAGGGATGGATGGGTTCCTGCACACGGGATGGATGGGTTCCTGCACACGGGATGGATGGGTTCCTGCACACGGGATGGATGGGTTCCTGCACACGGGATGGATGGGTTCCTGCACACGGGATGGATGGGTTCCTGCACAGAGGATGGATGGGTTCCTGCACACGGGATGGATGGGTTCCTGCATCCCTGAGCCCCTGAGAGTGCAGGGGAGCCTCCCCCAACCCTGGAGCTGCCCTCAGCAGCCCCTGGGTGCTGCATCTCTGCCCAAATGCCCAGCACAGGGGGGGCTGAGGCATCACCCTCAGCACCTGCACACCCCTGAGAGTTCACACCTCAGACACCCCCTGCCAGCTCACACCCCTCACCATCCTCATCATCACCCATCCTCCCCACACACCAATACCAAACCCTCATTTTAAGAGAGGAGCACACAGCTGCTGGTGCCAGAAACAGCAACATACCTGTTTTTTCTTCTCCTTCTGCTCCAAAACCTTCTGCAGGTTTTTCTTCTGTTTCTTGCTCAGGGGTTTCTTCTGCTGCTGCACAACACATGAGGCTTTTTTCTTCTTGGCTTTTTTTGCTGGCAGGACCAGGGCATTGCTTTGGTCAATTCCCTTCAGCGTTGCTCCATCTGAAGGAAGGGTTGGATTATTTTCAGCACTCTGCTTAGCAGGCTTATCATGCACCAGGCCAGATTTAGCTGCTTCAAACAAACACAACCCTCATGCCCAGCCAAAAAAAAATCCTGCAACATCAGCAAGGGCAAAAGACCTCGAAACTGAGCTTTCTATAGCCCAGAGGGCAATTCTCCAAGATTCATGTAACAATATTATGCAATTTTTGCCTTTTTACTCAATCCCCCAGGGTCAGGACACGGTGTGCCCTGGGGTGACTGCCCAGCATCCTGCTTCACCCGGGCACTGGTGGATTTTAATAGTAAAAAACTGCATTACTAGATTGTGAATAATAAAAATAGAATAATGAAAGTAATTTTTTTAAAGTAATGCCTTCTTTTTTTAAAAGTTTGAGAAAGCAAATGTTTAACATAAGAGATATGTTCAGTAGCTGCTTTAATAAATAATGGAACCACTGAGTGATTAGGAAGGGACCCAAGCCCAACTCCTGAGCTCCCTGGAGGCAGTCGCTGCTCTAATAGAGCTGATCCAAGATTATGGAACGAGGGAAAGAATCCGGCTGGAAAAGACCTCGGAGACCACCGAGCCCAGCCTGGGACCCGACACCAGGGTCGGGAGAGAGCCACACTCAGGGACGGAGCGCCCACCGCCTCCCCGGGGGGTTTAAAAGCCACAACAACGCTTCCGATAACAATGTAACAAAACCACAGCAGAGGCAGGGCAGCAGCTGCGATCCCAGCAGCGCTGCGGTCCCTTCCAGCCCGGGTAAGAAGCCCAGCGAGCGCAGCCCGGCCCGGCCGCACCTCCCAGCTCCAGCGGCAGCTCCAGCGGCAGCTCCGGCGGCGCCGCGGGGCCCTGCGCCAGCCGCGCCTTCCAGTTGTGCCGGCGGCGCGCTCGGCCCATGGCGGCGGCGGGGACGGGGACGAGGACGGGGATGGGACGGGGATGGGACGGGGACACGACAGGGCCCGAGCGGGCCCGGCCCGGCACAGCACGGCCCCACGTGCGGCCCACGCCGCCGCCACTTCCGGGTCAGCGAGGTATCGCGAGAATGAGCGGGAAAGGGGCGGGGAAAGCAGGGAAGGGGCGGGGGAAAGGCGGGAAAGGGGCGGGAGCAGACGGGAGCATGCGCAGGGCGGCCTTAAGGGATCGGGACATCCCATCCCATCCAATCCCATCCCATCGGGACATCCCATCCCATCCCATCCCACCCCACCCCATCCCATGGATCCCATCCAATCCTACCCCTTCCCTCCCATTCCATCCCATTCCATGGATCCCACCCCACCCTTTCCCTCCCATTCCAGCCCACCCCATCCCACGGATCCCATCCAATCCTACCCCTTCCCTCCCATTCCATCCCATCCCATGGATCCCATCCCACCCTTTCCCTCCCATCCCATCCCATCTCACCCCTTCCCTCCCATTCCATCCCATCCCATGGATCCCATCCCATCCCACCCCTTCCCTCCCATTCCATCCCACCCTTTCCCATTCCATCCATCCCATCCCATCCCACCCCTTCCCTCCCATTCCATCCATCCCACCCCACCCCTCAGAGCCTCAGCAGGCACTCGCAGCTCAGTGCAAAGTCTCAGTAAACATTTATTCGAAGCTTTGCCACAATACCTTAAGTTGATTTGTGAAACTGGTCTACAAATACTGATCTACGGAATACATGGTTTGGATGGTCCGATAAAGGAATAAATAAAGGCATGTAAAGCTCTGTAAAAAATAAGTCTGGTACAGTTGTAACTACTTAACAGTGTTACCAGCAGGATCTCGTATGTGTCTAGGATCAGAAGTGAACACACGGCATCTCTTCAGACCAAATCATTTTTACATAAACAGTTGTACAAACTTAAACACTGTAATCATGAAACCTGATGTACAAAACAGGATGTGAAATCACTACCATCAGTGCCAACAACAAGTGCTACCACAGCAAATAGAACTTCTGAATAAAAGGAAAAGATTGGTTTTTACATGTGCTGTCATCACAGGTCGATGGAATTATCCAAAAAGTTTAAAATACATGCGGATACAATAAAACCTTTTATTTTCCAACCCAGACAAAGAGAACTCATGGTCACTTAACGCCATTAGCTGCCAAATACAGATCAGTAGGTGAGGCAAACCACACTTAAACACTTCCACACCACCGAAGAGCTAAGGTTGATACTGGTCTATTTCCACACCGACGATGCAACGAGCCTTGAGAAGCAAACCACGAAGTGAAGGACGAGCTAGAAGCACAGCACTGAGCCACACCAGGTTTGTATACTGCACTCTGACACCCAAAAACCACTGGGAAAGCATCACATTCCACAGGACACATCAGGTATCTACAGCTGTGTGCATCCAGAGGAGCCGCCCTGCCTGAGAGGGAAGAGCACTGCAGGATTGCAAAGGTTGGGTCCCAGAGCAGGGAGCTGAAAACCTTCAGGAATGAGAAAAGCACTGCAGGATTGCAAAGGTTGGGTCCCAGAGCAGGGAGCTGAAAACCTTCAGGAATGAGAAAAGCACTGCAGGATTGCAAAGCTTGGGTCCCAGAGCAGGGAGGTGAAAACCTTCAGGGATGAGAAAAGCACTGCAGGATTGCAAAGGTTGGGTCCCAGAGCAGGCAGGTGAAATTCCCCAAGAACAGGTAGAACCCTGCAGGATTGCAAAGGCTGGGCCCCAGAGCAGGCAGGTGAAATTCCTCAAGAACAGGTAGAACCCTGCAGGATTGCAAAGGCTGGGTCCCAGAGCAGGCAGGTGAAATTCCCCAAGAACAGGCAGAACCCTGCAGGATTGCAAAGGCTGGGTCCCAGAGCAGGCAGGTGAAATTCCTCAAGAACAGGTAGAACCCTGCAGGATTGCAAAGGTTGGGCCCCAGAGCAGGCAGGTGAAATTCCTCAAGAACAGGTAGAACCCTGCAGGATTGCAAAGGCTGGGTCCCAGAGCAGGCAGGTGAAATTCCCCAAGAACAGGCAGAACCCTGCAGGATTGCAAAGGCTGGGCCCCAGAGCAGGCAGGTGAAATTCCTCAAGAACAGGTAGAACCCTGCAGGATTGCAAAGGCTGGGTCCCAGAGCAGGCAGGTGAGTTCCCTATCCCGGCAGCCAGAGCCCATCCTCGGCGCTTGTGCCAGCTGCTCACACAGGGAGGGTTCTCCAGCAGCCACAGGAAGGTCCAGGAGCAGGATCTGCCCTGCAGGAGCAGCCAGGTGAGGCTGTCCCTGTGTCACCTGAGCACTGGCAGCAGCTCCCAGCAGGGCACCATGGGCGTGGCTGTGGCAGAGCTCCATGAAGTCACAGCAAAAAGCTGAAGCCACCAGGGCTGTCCCGTGCCAACCCTGCCCTGGGCAGGTGTCACTGCTGAGGGCTGCTCCAGTGCCACCCCTGCAGGTGTCACCTGCCAGGGTTTGCCCACAGGTGACACAGAGCCCTGCCTGTCTCTGAGATGCTCTGTGGGACACAAAAGCAGCGCAGCCACTGGCACGGGTTTCTAGAAAACAGCAAAAACCTCCGTGGATAAACTAGATGGCCCAGTATGGAAAATACTTGTAAAAGGTATTTACAAAAGTGGAAAGAGATTAAATACAATACCACATTCATGTCCCCAAAAGCGCTTTCACTACAGAGAATGTTTAAAAATACAGAGCATTTTTGAAGTATATATTTATATATGTATATATATATATATATATTGAAGACTAGATTGTGCTTTAAAAAAATCATTACTTCTGAATTTGACTAACGTGAAAACTGAGTGCTGGGAAAAATACTGATTAAAAATACCCAATTTTATATATACTGCTTTTCACATAACATTTTGCTATACATGGGATGCAAGTAAATATAAAAATACCATTTTTCAAGCAGCAGGGTGATCGAAATAAAGAGTACTAATATAGGAGGGCTGATTTTACGAAAGTAAGATAAATGATTAAAGTGAGACAGGGAGAAACTATGATCCAAATTAACTTTTATATAATACTTTCAAAGAAATCTTTATCATAAACAACTCTTAATATATAAATGTTCAGTATTTTTAACTTTAACGTTAAATATGGATTACACAAAATACAATCTATGCAAACTGACCCATGCACATTGTCCTAAGAAGGCGATGGAGCCGCTGACACGAGCAAGGTTTGCAAACTTTGGTCCTCAGGTCTCACATTTGGCAAAACACATCAAGACCTGACAAGCTTTACTAGTCAATTCCCAATTGCTAGGTTGGTGTTTTAGCCCAGTCCTCTGTGCACAACAGTAGGGAGAACTGAGTCTACAGGGAAGACTCTGTAATACTATGGAAAATGAGCTGAAAAAAGGAATTTACTGTCATTCACATTTTCAGCTTGACAAAATGGACTATTTGCTGCCATAGTCCCTATGTGATCACAGGAACGATTTTAAGTTGTGATAATCAGTTATTTAACAACTTTAAACCATCTACTTGTTAATAAATGGGGTGCAGGGGGATTTACAGGTGACATAAAAAATTAAAATGCATTCCAACCGTGCCAAGTGCATATGAACTTCAACCGTGTTGAACCAAAGTGATCACTAGGAGTCAAGGCCTTTAACATGGATTTAAAAATAACCCCCATGGAAATGCCACACACAGACCCAAAGAGGTTTAGGCAAGTAACACACACATTCCAAGAAGAACATTAAACTTTAGCATAAAGAGAAAAATAAATTCGCCCCACAGTTACATTCAGTGAAGCATCACATCCAGAAGCTTTGCCCAGTGGAAGAACAAGCTGTGCTCAGCTGCCCCAGCCTGTCCCACTGGAGCTGGCACTGGCAGGCACACCTGGGGAACCTCCTCCTCCTCCTGGTTCCCTTGCTTTGTAGCCAGGCCCCATCCCAGACCAATTTTTGTTGCGCTTTTTGATGCAGCTGTTCGTTTGGACCCTATGGAACATGGAATGCTCCAGCTGTGCTCCACCCTACCCCTGGTGCTCTCAGAACTGTGCTCATCACTAGGGGTAGGTGCTTCCCTTCCCTCCTCACATCTGTGTCCTTGGATGCTGCTGTTTCCAGGTGAAATCACCTTCCAGGCTTCCTTCCCTGAGGTTCCCTTGGTTTCAGTAAACCAGCACAGCCAGTGATGCCCTACCAAGTAAGAAACACAGAAATCCTGCAAAATAAAATTGCTCCAAAGCTCCACTGCTTTGAAGGAGAACCGTTTCCTACACCCTCCTCCTAAAGGTAACTGCTTTTCCCAAAACCTAATGAGGACATAGACTTCAAGCAAAAAGCTCCTATAAAACTATTGTAATTTTAGAAAAAAATCCAGATCTTCCTGAAGATAATTTATTGCCGCTGATTGGTCCTGAGAAAGCTTTAAGCAACAATAACTTTGCATGTGTTTTAACTGCTGCCTTTTCTGAGAAGGTACGTGGGTCCTGAGACTAAAAACCATGTTTTACTCTATGCACTTAAGCTTGGAAAACGCTTCACTGTGCTGATCAAATATGAATTACAATTTGTCACGCTACATCTTCCTTCTGTGCCAATTTATTAAAGCAGATTTCCTTCCAGACACTAACAAATTAAAGTTCTCGGGATGAAATGCAATGGTGAAATGCCACACGTGTGCTTCCTCACATTGGACTGGCATTTAAGGACCTCAGATCTTCCTTCTCCCTCATTCCCCACCTCCTGTTAAAAGCTATGGTGTGAATTTTTTGGCCTGGATACCAGAAAATTCCTCATCTGATACTCTATGAAAGGCAACTTCAAGGCAATGAAATAAGCCAACCAAAACACAAAAACATTCACAACTCTGAAGAAAAAATATGGACCCACAGCAGTTACTTCTCAATGGAAGTGCTTGGTAGCTTGAGATTTTTTTTTTCTTTTTAACTGTTAAAGTGTCAAATTTGCATATGTTTAACTCAATTTCAATATCTGAAAGACTACTCAATTTGCTTTTATAAAAACATTACAAAAGATGTTTTTAAATGCTTGTAAAAGTAAGCGTTTTATCTACTGAGAAAATTCTAGTACTGGATAAAACTCTGAATATACAGCTGAATTTTGTAAATGTTTTTTCTTTCTCCTAGAAGTCTAACAGCTGAGTGTTTAACCTAGATAAATTAGTCTCAGACACGATGAAAAGTTATAACTTTGCACACTTTTTACCATGTGATGTTTTGTTGCTTTGTAACTTCGGATGAGACAGTGCTTAGGATTTTTCCAGAGCTGGTGTACAGTGGTCAGCGGGGGCCGGCTCATTGCTCGCTGCCCCTATCCAGGTTCTCAATCACCCTGGAAAGACGGATGTTCAGCAGTCTGATCTGACTATCCAGGTGGTCCATCTTCTCCTCCAGGCTGCTGTTGCTGTTCCTCCTCCAGTAAAAGCCAACTGGGCCCGTCATGAAGTAGACGGCCACGACGAAGCAGAGGGGCAGCACGGCGTGCTCCGGGTCGCCCTCGTACTTCTGCAGGATGTACACACAGGACAGGGTGAACAGGGCCACCCTGGCGATCCAGAAGAAGCGGCCAAACAGCATGTGCAGGAGATAGAAGAAGAATCCAAGGAAGAGAGATAAAAACCAATAGGCCAGTAAAATGGCACCGATCAGCAGGAGGGCGCGGGTCGGGTTGTTGGCAATGGCTGCTGGGCTGAAATAATGAGTCAGGTTGGAGGCTGAAAAACAAAGGGAAATGTACAGGATGTTAATGAGAGTGGGCTAAAGGTGCACGGGGCAAAAGCATAGGCACAGCTTCAAAAGGCCAAGCCCCCACAGCAATGGGGCAAAAACATGAGAACAGTTCCACCCCCACAGCAATAGGGCAAAAACATGAGAACAGTTCCACCCCCACAGCAATGGGGCAAAAACACGAGCACAGCTCCAAAAGGGTCAAATCCCCACAGCAGTGGGGTCACAGCACTGCTTTCTAAAGTAAAGGATAAAACTGGTTCACCTATTTCTGGATGAACCTTCTTCAAATCACTGGCTCGGCTCCAAGAATTCAACTGAATTCATTCCAGGAAAGGTGCTAAAGGCTCTTTAAAGACAAACCACTCTAGAGCCTGAGGTCAAAACTCATACTGGGGCTACAGATCCTGCTTTGTAAAAGCGACATTCTAAAGGCTCACAGCTGCATCTTTCCTTTCTCTAGTTCTCATTGATTTCCCTGCACTGTTCCTGGCTGTGTGGATCATTTAATGATGACAGCAAGGAACCAACTGTGCCTGGTAATTCATTCTACACACATCCTATAGATACACATACAGAAATGGAATGGTGGGGTTCAGTCTTCTTGTTTGAAAATACTAATAGGGAAATCAAAGCCATGTGAAGCAGAGAGACACACCATTGATGGATGTTTAAGCAGCATGATAAAATGTAACTGTTTTCCCATTTGCTTGTAAACACTGATACAGGCTGAGACAGTACAAGGATGAGCAGGCATCACACTTACCATCAATTCCAAGAACATCTAACAAATCAGTCCATATTCTCCAGAATGTGTCCATTAATACATCCACCCCATTCACAAACCTCTCTGTCAACCTCGAGAAAAACTGAGAAATAAAATTGAAAATTAAAAAAATCCTCAATTCCTAAAGAAACACTTTGAGACTTATTCGTCATGAGTAGAATTATAATTCATTAAGCAAGAATTGCAGATTATTTTGTAGTCCCCATGGGAAAAATTGTAAATCTGAATTTTCTTTTTTAACTCTGTGAATCATGAATTTATGCGTTGCAATTATCTTTATTGTAGGTATTTTGGCATGTAAACGTATACGTTGGCAGGATTTAAAAATGCACTTTATTGGCTTTACTATCGTTTTGAAGATTAGAGAAAACACTATTACCAACAACTGGCAAAGCAATCCAAAGAATTCCTTTTATCAAGCAACTGAGAGATGTCCCCAGCATCACACGCAAATGTCTCAGGTGTACCGAGAGGTCAATGCAACAGAATTTCTTGCAGCCTGAGGACAGCAGGCACAGAGGAATGCACGCCCGCTTCCCTGCCAGTTCCGCTGGCCCCACGAGCACAGGATGCTCCGCTGCTGCAGCCAGAGCGGATTTCAGCCCAGCGCTCCTCACCCAGCGGCTCGGCCGCCTCCCCACCTCACACCACCTTTATTTAAGCCTTTAGCTGCTATTTCCCCCGGTTTCCTGCAAGCCCGGCCTCCGTTCTTCTCCCCACAGCAGCCGCGCACCGGGACGAGGCCACGGCCGGTCCCGCACCGAGCCGGGCGATGGGGACGCGGGGCTGCGGCCGCAGAGCCACCCGGTCACCGCCGGAGCAGCGAAGCGAACGGGAGGGAGAAGAAGCGAAGGAGACGGAGGGGAGAGGGGGGGCGGCGAGCAGCACCTCACCTTCTGCAGGGCCCGCACGTTGTCCTCGCCGAAGAGGCCGCTGACGCCCTGGTAGAGGCCGCTGGCGGCGCGGCGCAGGCTGTTCTGGCGGTCGGCCCCGCGGCTCCGCGCAGCCCGGGCGCCGGGCCCCGCCGCGCCGAGCAGCAGCAGCAGCAGCAGCAGCAGCAGCAGCGGCCCCCGGAGCTGCACCCGCCGCGCCGCCGCCATGGCCGCCCCGCCGCGCCGCGCCCGCCGCTGCAGCGCCGCCCGCCGGCCCCGCGCCGCAACTGCGGCCGCACGGGCGGGGCTCCCGCGGCGGGAGGAAATCACGGGGAAAGCGGCGGGGATGGGCACGGAGCGGCCGGAGAGCGGCACGGCGGGGCTGGGGGAAATGCGTGTTTCATGGTCGGCTTTTGGCAAATGTTAAAGTGGATGTTATGTGTTGTGTTAGAAAGTGATGCTGTGTTAATTCTCTTAAGCAGCGTGTTAGATGTAGTTTTAGGTGTAACAAAATGGTAAAATAGAAACTATGCTATGTAGGATACTTTTTTTTTTTCTAAAGAAAGGACTCGCACTGAGATAGCAGCCACAGGACACCTAAATCTTTCAGGGAAAGAGAATTTATTGCTCCATTATCAGGAGAAACGAACTTCTTCCTGCATCCTCAGCCCTGAAGGATTCAGAGGAAGAAGCTGACACTGCCCAGACAGAATCCTGTGTTTGAATGGAATTGATGCATCATGTACGAGATCTATGAATATGCAACAGGTTGTTGTTGTTAAGGGTTAATCCTCTGTTAACGTGGGTCCTTTTTGTGCTTATTTTGCCCAGAAAAAGGTACCCAGGCTGTCTGTAACTCTTTGTTTCTATTGTCTCATATTGTCCAGATTCAAATTGTCCAAATTATTATAACTCTAATTGTATTACTATTTTTATAACCATTTTATTACTATTAAACTTTTAAAATTTTAAAAACAAATGATTGGTGTTTTTTACAGGGTCCGACCCCACTGCTCTGCCACAGACAGGGGTCCAGACCGCTGTGTCTGGTGCTGCAGGGTTGGCTTTTATAATTTGCAGGTTCTGTGCTGCTTCAGGGTGTAGGTGTGAGATAAAGCAATTCCATCTCTAGCTGAGGACCAAGGACAAATGATCCAAATCTCAGGCCTAAGAGCACAAAGAATGTGGTCTCAAGAGGGAAGAACAAGCAGCATGAGACTTCATCCTCTAGAGCTGTAATTGGACAACTCCAAAGTGCAAATGGAGCAGAACTTACAAAACTGTGAGACCCCCGACCAGCTGTCTTTTTTGTGATCATTTTTGGGTGCAGCCCTGGCTGGGCTCGTGTGCTTCTCAAGGTGGATCCATGGAGGCCTTCTAATAAATCCCTGTTTTATTCTGTAACTCTGTCTGGCCTCTGTTCTAGGTCAGCCTCCACAGGGCATGGTGCCCAGCTCGGGGCTGCTGAGTGCAGGAGAGATAAGGACCTGCTGGACAGAGTCCAGCAGAGGCCACAAAGATGATTTGGGGTTTGGAGCATCTCTTATGAGGAGAGACTGCAGGACCTGATTTTATACTCCATGCTCTTGGTGTTTGAACCATGTGGCTCAGCCTAGGACTGGAAGCTGAGCAGACATTTAGAATATAGACATCTCTGCCATGGCCTTTTTCTCAGTTTTAGTCTGGCCAAAGCACTTATTTTCACATTTAGCAGAACGGCCTGGACATTTCAGCATTGTTTTCTGTTTGGCCCTGGAAGGCTTGGGCCCACATCCAGGAAGGTACTTAGGATTCGATTTCAGCAGGATATAGATGCTTGACATAGTTATAAATTTTGCTTTCATTTAAGATTTGCTGGTCTGTTGATACCTGTGTACAGTCTGAAGCCTCATGCTCTTCCAGAACAGGCTGGTAACTGATGATATTTTGGAGGTCCTTAGGAGGTTCCTGTCAATTTCCACATTGTGCTTATCCTCTGAGCCCACACCAAATGTCAACTTCTGGGGCATTTCTTGCAATTTACACCATTCAAAAAAGCCTTGATGATAACTAGCTGTCATTAGGATTGCTTTCAGTGCCTGGTATATTTCTTTGCTTTGCTTCCAGTTGCCATGGTCTTCCCTTGTGCTGTTTGTGGTTCAATGGGTCTTGTTTGTGCAAATTTTGGAATGTTCCTATTTCTCTGTGTGAATTTCCGTGGAGGAATCCCCTCAAAAATCCCTTCTGTTGTGTCTTCCCATCTGTTCTTCAAGGAGTTCCAGAGGCCTGTGGTAGTGGCTGTCCTTTGCACGAGGTCAGGACAATTTGGGAAACTTTCCTGGTGTTTCATTGATATCCTGGCCTGTCTCAGCGAGCCTATTTCAGGTGAGTTCTTATGAAAGTATGTGGTATTTCACCCTCCTCCTTTAAATAAATGAAACTGCTCAAAGAATTCATTGCATCATGGCATGAAACGCAGATCTCAGCCCCTCTCAGCTTCTCAGTGAGGAGAGCTGGGAGCTCTCTGGAAAGGTGCTCTGGTCAGGGTCTCACTGTACACAGAAAGCATGAGTGTGCTTCTCTATTTCCTCACCTGCACCAAAAACTCTGTAAGGTGTCTTACTCACAGGGGTTTAACAACAATTTGAGTGGTGTTTAGAAAAAAATGGGGGCTTCTAGGGGGTCTGAGTTTTAGCAGATTGCAGGGTTCTCCCTTTGAAAATCATTATTATGCTCAAAAAAGTGGCATGGCCTTAAAGAAAGCCAGCTGATGTTACAGTTCTTAACCTCCCTGACCCTTATGTTTCTGTCTTTGCTTCATCTCACAGCCTCAAGCTGTCATAGCTGATCTCTTTATGACCATTTGTCTTTTTAGACCTTTTTTCCTTAATGTTCTCCCCATGAGGTCTTTCTTGCAATGTGTCAATGTTTATTTTCTTCTTTTTCCTTTTCCTTTTATTTCTTTTTCCCTTTCTCCAAACACCTTTGATTTTGATTCTGGTTACTTGTACTCCTGACACCATATAGAGGTTGCAGAGATCATGGACATCAAATGAGCCAGGAATTTCTTATTCTTATCCAGACTCATTAACCAGCTGGCTGATGCTCTAAATATAGGATTAAAAAAAAAAAAAAATCCAAAATCTTTAGATATCATAATCCAATTGGTTCAAGGGATCATGGTCAGGCCTTGGCGTATTGCAGAGATTGCCCTGAGGTATTATTACAAAACTTTTATCTCATAGATCCTGGCATTTCATCAATTTAGTCTTGCAGGTGACTCCAGGTTACCTCAGAGCCCTCAGTGGGGCAGTGCCATCAGCAGCGTTATTCTTTAGAATGGCCCCTAATCTAATCTAGGGCAGAAAACACGATTTCATTTCTACCCTGTTATTACTCTCAGCAGGCATAAGGCCAGGCTTAAAAAGATTTGGGAATGGGCAATTCCAGCTAATCTTATTCAGGCTATTTTCCTCCTCCTAATCTAGTCTCCAAACGAATTGCAATAGTCACTGCAGTCCTGTTAATGCCCATTTTCTCATTAAAGGTTTGTTTAATTTTCCTTCTTTTACTTCTGATTTTTCCAAAGTCACTTTTGAAAGAGGGAAAAACTGGTTTGGATAAGGGAAAACTGGAATGAAGGCAGGGAACATGGAAGCATAACCCCCTCTTAAGTAAGGATACAATGGTAAAACTTTTGCTAATAAGGGAGAAAGTGCTCTCAGGCTTTTCCAAAAGCCCAGTTTTATCAGCAAATCCATCATTCCCCTTCCTCGCTGAGCTGTAACCGGGTCAGTCCTTTCTAAATTACACCTTTTTCAGTTCAGCAAGAGGATTTTTGGGTCCCTTCTCAGGTGATTTAGCTGCTCATTTTCTTTTTAGGAGTTCATGTTGCTTTGGGTGGGAGAAAGCGGTAGTTTTGCTGCTGCTTTTAGGAGGAAACATTTGGCAGAAAGGGTATTTTAGATTAGAGTGGCTGCTCGGGAGGGTGGGGGAATGAGCGGCCCTGGAGGAAGTTCAGGAAAGGTTGCATGATGCGCTCACTGCCGTGGTCTGGTTGACAGGGTGGTGTTGAGTCATAGGCTGGAATCGATGACCTCAGGCGTCTTTGCCAGCCGAATCGATTTTTTTAATGCTAAAATGGGCAATTTCGGCACCGCCACGGCGCTGAGGGGACCCGGGGGACCCCCGCCCCTCCCGCCGAGCGCCATGAGAGCGCTTCTCTGATTGGGCACACCTCCCCCTGATCCGGCCGCTCATTGGTCGGCAGGGAGAGAGGCTTGAGAAACCTCTGCGCTGATTGGTCTCTGCTGGCGTCGGCTCTTCCCCTGTCGGGCCAGCCGCGAGGAGAGCGCGCTCTGGGCTGATGTGGGGCCAGGCGCGCCGCAGCCAATCAGGGGCGGCGGCGTGCGGGCCGCCGTGCGCCGCGCGGGATCCGTCCGCAGCGCGGGCCCGCCCCTCCCTGAGGGGCGCGGCGGCGGCGGCGGCGGGTGGGGCGCGGAGTCACGGCATGGCTGGGTGGGAAACGCTGCTGACAGCATCGAGGCCCGTCTGCCACCCAAACACCGCCTTGTCATCCAAACCAGAGCCCTCAGTGCCGTGTCAGACGTGTCCTTTAGCACCGTGATTCCACCACCTCCCTGGGAAGTACTGCCCAGTATCTAAGTATTCTTGGTGGGAAGAAATTCTTAATGTCCAACCTAAACCTCTCTCTTGGTGCAGTTTAAGGCTCTGTGCTATCATTTGTTCCCTGGGAGCAGAGCCCAATCCCCCAGCTGTCCCCTCCTGGCAGGAGGTGTGTAGAGCCACAAGGGCCGCCCTGAGCCTCCTTTTCTCTAGGCTGAGCCCTTTTCCAGCTCCCTCAGCCTCTCCTGGGGCTCCAGACCTTTCCCCGGCTCTGTTCCCTTCCAGGCCCTCCATGTCCTCCCTGAGCGGAGAGGCCCAGCCTGGGCGCAGGACTCGTGTGTGGCCTCACCAGAGACAGGGGTCAGTGCCCCACGCTCCTGAGGTGGGATCCCCTCAGTAAAAATGACAAATTACAGCTCTGTTTCCAGTGCCGGCAGGGAGCACCGCAGCCATAGAGAGCATCCAGCAGCTGTTTGCTGAGGTGTCACTCTCCACCTGTCCCACACCCTGCTAAGCTCACCCCAGAGCAGGGCAGGCTGTTTGTTTGTTGTTATAACACTCATCACCAGGGTGAATGGTGCAGAGGGGCTGCCCGGGGGTCTGAGTGAAAACCCCCCTGCCCCTTTTGGGTTGTGAAGTGTTTATGACACTAACAGAGCATTAACCTGTGTGGGTGCATCTACTGCTACACGGCATGCAGGCGACCAGTATTAAGTTATCTCTTCCATGGATTGCAGGAAGATTCTCCAGGCAGTTTCCCCATCACGGGCTGCAGATCCCCAGGCCATTGAACCCTCTGAGACCTGGACACTGCAGCTCCCATCCTGCCTTCTCCCTTATCTCTGTGCTTGGCAGGTGTCCGGCCATGGATTTCACACTTCCACCTCCGGGCGCTGCCAAGGCGAGGGAGGCACAGATAACGTGTTCCCATTCCACCTCCCTGAGCCCCTTAGGCGCTGGGGAGAGTTATTTAAAAATACACCAGATTTAAGGTCTGTGTCAAGGCAAATAAAAATTGGATTGTTTAAATCACATTTCCACGGCCTTCAGATTTAATAAAGGAGTTGTATTCTGGTAGCACAAAATTCTAAATGATACGTAGAGGAAGTAAACAATCTACTACACTCATTTTACTTTCATATACAGTACGTCCGCATAATTTCCCATCAAATTCAGTTTTTGTGGTTTCCATGAATTAGAAGCAAAACCATGACCTTGAAAATAAGTTACATAAGCAGCAAGGGTACACCGTGAATCACGGAGCCCTTTAGGTTCTAAAAGACCCTTAAAGATCACAGATTAGCAATGAATTGCACTTTAAGTGCTTTATTACCACCAATTCCCGGCTGAAATCGGTCGCTGCAAAATCTCGATGGTCACTCACAAAGTGCACATTCAGAAAGCAGAGCAGCAATATTAAGTTTTAATCCAAGGCGCAAGCTGTGTAGGCTGGGAGCGTTACACAAGCTCAGCTGGGATGGCGAGGCCACCGAGAAACGCGTTTCTTGCCTCAATTTTGGCTCAAAGACACTTGTTGGTACTTCTTTAGACCTCCTTGGGGAAAAAATAAATAATCAGAGCGGCGGTGGCTTTGCGGCGATGCGGGGAAGAGCGCGGAGCGACGGCTCCTCCCGGGGCCGACGCGGCGTCTGGTGACCTTTAGAGGTGACAGGGACCGCGCGGCGGCTCTCGCCTGTCCGGGCGGCCGCTCCCCATTCATCCCGCACAGCCCGCGCCTCCGGCTGACCCCGCGCCGCCCGGGCCGTCCCCGCCACCCCTCCATGCCCATCCCGCTGTCATCCTGTCCCCGCTGTCCCCACCGCCCCCTCGGCGGGCGGGGCGGGGCGCACCGCCCCGCACTTTTCTCCGCGGCGGAAGGTTACGGAGTGATGCGATCAGAGGCGCCTTTAAAGAGTGCGCACGGAGGAGGGGCCGCAGTCAGCGCCCGGGCGCGGTGGGTGCGGTGCGTTAAGGGCTGTGAAGGTGCCTGCGGGACGGACGGTGCTCGTCTCGCTCCACTGCCGCCACCATGTCCCGGGAGCCCGAGATCATGGAGTCGCAGGTGATGTGGGAGCCTGACACGAAGCGCAACACCCACATGGACCGGTTCCGCGCCGCCGTGGCTAGCAGCTGTGGGCTCCGCCTGGGTGAGCGCTGGGCGGGGGCAGGCGGGCTCTTCCCGGGGCCGTGCTCGGGCTGTGGGGGCCGGCAGGCGCTGCCTCCCCGGGGTGGCCTCACCGTGAGGCCCATCCGTGTGCCGCTCCGGTCTCGGTCCCCGAGGGTGCCCGGGCACCCCCCGGGCAGGTGGGCGCGGAGCTGCGGGAGGGATGCTCTGCTTGAGCCGCAGCCCGAGGCCTCCGGGGCAGCATCCGCTGGAGTGTAGGTATGTACAGACGGGAAAGGCAAACAGCCTTATCTGAGCCTGCTGCTGCGGCTGGATGGCGGCCCGGGCAGCGCTACCTGCGGAGCCTCCCGCTGTGCGGGCAGGTCTGGGGCCAGCAGCGGCACCGGAGTCACTTCGTGTTGTAAAGGGAAGGCGGGATCACTGTCGCCGTGGCTGAGGTGAGTGTGAGCCTTAGCGTGATCCCTCAGCAGCAGAGGCGTGTGAGAGTGGTGTAATGGTCATTTCAATATGAAGAGTATGTATCTTATAATAGTCAGGTATACTGGGAGGTGAATGGTGATGCTTAAGCTTGTTCAGTGGTGGAAGTTGCTGTGTATCTTCCATGGCTCTTGAACTGCCATCCCTGCTTTGTGCTTGTTCAGAAATACCTGTGTAGTTGTGAAGCGGTGTGTGGATCTTCAACTTAGAAACAACCTGTTGCCTCTGAAATGAGGCCTCCTTTGAGCAGGGGTTTGATGTCCAGAGGTGTTTCCAATTAAGTGTTGTTTTTTCCATAGCTCCTGGCTGTAGGTTTCCATGTCTCTGAGCTCTCAGGAGTCAGTGGTGCTGGCTTTGGGGGCTCAGCTACATCACGGGCTGGGTCATCTTCAGTGCATGTGGAGGTCAAACTCTCCAGTTCTGACTAGGTGGTTTTATATTATTCTCTCTCTCATCATTTTTTTGTAGCTTTCCTATAATCATTTGTTTGATGGAGGGTGAAGTAGTTTTGGCAAGTGGCTTGGAAGTTTGTCACTCTAGTATAGTGCCAGTGGTGTGAGCAGGCACGTTCTGGAGTGTTAGCAGTGTCAATAGTGCTTCAGTTCATGCCTAGGAAACATTTTCTTACCTTCATTGCTGTGTGGGTAAGCCAGGGCATTATTTTGGTTGCTGGTGCTTTCCCATTGGAATCCAGGTGTGTAGTGTCTTAACCCTCCTGCTGGATGGGGGAAGCAAGTTAAACCAGGGTTTTAGGCAACTCCTGAGTGGAATGATGTAACTGGTGCACGGACAACCAAGAGCAAATGCAGTTTCAGATGGGCTGCTGTGTTTATGGTTGGAACAATCAGAGTTCTTTTCATCCCACTTGGAAGTGGCTTTCTCTGTTGGAAGGTGGATTCCTGTGTATATTTAGAAACCTTTGTCAGCTTCCATTAGGCTTGCACTGGTGCTCATTGGCATGAGTGCTATTCACAACAAAGAATGGATGCTCTCTAGCATTAAGATGTGGACTCTCTGAGGAGAGCTGAGGCTATATAATATAGTTCCTTAAACAGTGCCTCTGTTGGGCCCTGGAAATGCAGTAACAAAAATCAGTTTGATTGTTGAGTAACAGGCCTGTGCCCTGAAGGACTTGCATGCTTGATTGTTGAGTAACAGGCCTGTGCCCTGAAGGACTTGCATGCTGAAGATTATTTGGAGAAAACTGTATAGGGAAACCAGAACAAACTGTTTGTGCTGCAAGGAACCAAATTAGTAGTGACCTGTAGCTTCTTGCATGTATCAAATAATTTGGAACAGGTGGTACAACTGGGTTTTGAAGGAGGAGATGGAAACTTGAATTCTTCTTGTGTCTAGTCTTATCTCTGTGCAGCTGAAGTGTGGAGTAGAGGATAGCGATGAGTAACTTTGGAGTGTAAAAAGGGTGTTAGAGGCTGGGATTTGGGCAATGTGTGGATGAAACCTGCATTACGTAGAAGAGCCTTTGCCTTGCCTATCAATAATACCACGAGGATAATCTCACTTTGGAGATTGATTGATGTGGGAATAAGATGTGGTAAGGACGGGCTGTGGGGAAACCGTTAAGCAGTGGATAAGTGTGAGGAACAGTGCAGAGATGGTTTTGAATGTTTTTCTTTTAAAAAGCTGGAAGATTACTCCTTCTAGAAGAGGGATTGCAAAGATGACTTTTGCAGCAATTGGCTGGTTAACAGGCTGAAAAACCAGAGATAATTGGTGAAAATGCCTTTGAGTGGTTTAGCTGAGAGCATCAAACAGGGAACAGTTGGCAGAGCAGGAAACGTAGTGTCACTGATGGCAGAAACATTTAATTGGCTGCTGGCATAGCTTCAGATATTGTGGACATGATGAGGAAATGTCACTTCCAAGCTTGCAATGAGAATTGGCTTCAGTTATTCATACCTAGAGCTGTTTTACACTGAATTTCAGCATTTAGTTTGAAATGGGGGGTTTGCTATGCGTGCTTCAGGTGACTTCATGTGCCTCACAATCAGGTAATGCTTCAGCTGCTTATTTGCTTGCTTTTAATGACAGGCCATGGTATTAATATCTAGCTAGTAAACATCTTGTTTGACTTCATTCATGCTGTTTCAGCCTGAAAAGGAGAGCTGCAGTCTGTCAGACCTCATATTCACTGAAAATCAGCCGTGCTTCCTGTGACAGTGAGGTTGATGCCACAGTTGGGTAAAGAGTGCCTCTAATCTCTGTGTCCCTGAGCTATCAGAGGCCTTTGGCCCCAGACTGGGACCTTACAGCAAATGTCCCTTGTCAGGAAGCCTTGTTTATCTCTTGCTGTGTGAAAGTGACCTGTTGATAGATAGGAAGTGTCAACAAGCAGGACTTGTTTCATCTTCAGTTGCACTGATGGGAGGGGGGTGTGTAGGTATTGCAGGGAGTCATTAGGAAAGGTCACTGTCTCTGTGGTGGCAAATGGCTCATAGCAGTCAGGTGAGGTGCTGCCATCTCTTCAGGTGTCCAGGCAGACTCTCTTGGTTCTGCAGTCACTTGCTTTGAGCAGAAGCGATTCACTCTGGGGTCAGATTTATCTTCCTCATTGTTTTAGCGACTAATTTTCCTTATCTGGGGTATCCCTAATTGGAGTTTGTGTAGATCCCTGTGATTTTCTCATAATGCTGACACGTATCTATTGCTTCCAGCCAACTATGATGATTTATACCAGTGGTCAGTGGAGTCCTACTCAGACTTCTGGGCAGAATTCTGGAAGTACAGTAACATCGTCTGCTCTCGCCTCTATGACGAGGTAAGTTCAGTGCTTATCTTACAGCAGGTGCAACACAAAGCAGAAATAAACTGATGTTAAAATCAACCTTTTGACCTCCTCTTAGAACTCTGGGAAGTGATACAAGGAGTTGGCCTAGTCCTGGATTTCCTGGTGTGCTGGATGGTGCTGTTCTGTTTCTGGCACACTTTAGGACAGTGAAACCCTGGAGTTCTTTTGTCCTAAGCAGTTCTGCTGTAGTGTCCTTGTGCTCTTTCACACCTTGTCATTCCTGGCTGCTCCTGGGGAGTCTGCCAATGCACTGCCTTCTGCCTTAGGGGTGTGCTGGTGGAATATCACCCTGGTTTTGTAAATGCTGGCATTCTGTCAAGTCCATGTTTGCCTTCCCTGAGTCAGCTTACCTGATAAGCACAAGTGTTACACTCTGGCTTTGTAGAACTGGTCGTGGAAGCTCTGCAATCAGGTGCAGGCTTGAAATATCTCTGAGGGAATGGTGGTGGTTGCACACAGGCACGGGTGGAACACCAGACACTGCCACAGAGTTCCTGTGGAAGAAAGGTGACTCTGCAGATCTTGCCAGTGGAGCCCTTGCATAGTCCTGGTGTAGGATATCAACATCACCCTGTGCTTTTCCATCTGAGGGAGATGTTGGGTTAATTACTTGAGCAGCTGGATGCAGTGGAACCTTCCTGGGATTTAGTAGGGAGGCCTGGACTTGTCTTAATGCCTGGAGTCCATCTGTTGCAGAACCCTCAGAGTACTGGCAGTCCTGCAGAGGGGACTGGTAGGTTTCTTTTGACTTTTCCTGTTTTACTGATTTCTGTACTGATAGGATAGATCAAGTGGTTCTTCCTGCCATGAGACTGTGTGCTCAGGTGTCTCATTTAAAGTGACCTACCCTTCAGAAGAGTGTAAGAGCTAGCCTGCTTTGATGTGTGCAGTCTGAGCCCTATCAACACTAAAACTTACATTTTCTGTAGATGCTAACTCAAACTCTTGGAAATGTCAGAGTAACTGAGCTGGGCTGTGGTAGCTAGAGGGCTGAAAAGTTTGATTTGAAGTTTTATGGCTTGATCCTGGCTGTCTGCTGGAAATAAGCATTCAGTTTTGAGGTAAAGAAAATTTTTAATGAAACAGAGTTGACTCTTTTGTTCCCAAGCAGTGAAACAACTTCTACTTCCACAGGTCATTCTAAGAAAAGCAATAAAACCTTGTGTACGCAGAATAAAATCAGCCAGGATTTTATTTAATCCTAGTAAAGGTTCTAAGTGACATCTGTGTCACCTGTGACATGAACAGAGGAATTCAGTGTGCAGAGCTGTGCTGGCAGGGCAGCACTGCAATGTCACTCTCAGGCAGCTGCTTTTGAATGAAGGATGTGTCTGAAAAAGGAGCCCTGACACGTGTTGGTGCTGTGGAGGGGGCTCTGAGGGAGGGATCAGGTTGTTCATCTAACAAAGCACCACTACCAAAGACTGAGCTTGACTGGGAGTCCCAGGTGTTACCTGGGGTGTGACTCCAGCTCCTTGTGCTAGTGGAGCTCTTAGAAACTCTGTGAAGGATTGTTTCCACTTCAGAAAAAACAGTTATTTTGGATCTTGTCCTGGAAAATGTTGAAAACATTCTGCTCACTTTTCTTCAAGCTGAGGAAGTCAGAAATGAGTCAGTTTTAAGAGCAGCTTCTAATTGCTGCAGTAGTATGTTAGTATAAAAATCATTTGTGCAGCCTGAGTTGATATAGATGTTATAATTCAGCTCTTGCCAATTGGTTAGGAGCAAAGAAATCTGAGCTGCCTTTTTTAGAAAATGCATTTGAAATAAAATAATGCAGTAGTGCACTTTAACATGAGTTTTAACTTAAAAGTTAATTTTAAGATTGCCTCCAGTAATACATACACTGGTCTCAAAGCAAAAAAACCTTTGGGTTTTCTGGAGTGGGATGTATTTTGGAGCTTGCTTGGCTTTCAGGAGAGCCTTTCACTTGGGCTGGAGGAATGTTCCTGTAATGTATGTGCAATCCATGAGAGAAAACCTGAGGGTATAAACTGAAGCTTTCAAAAACACAGCTGTAAAATAAAGTTTCTATTTAAAGATTTCCAAAGAAATGTGCTGCAGAGCAGCTGAATCACTAAGCAGAGGGACATTTTGGAAAGAATTTAGACCTTGGGCTAATGCTAAGGGGCTCTTTACCTATCAGTGTTATTAGTCTTACCTGTGACTAATGAAGGGGTAGTTTAATACTTTGAGGTTTAATAATTTGAGTTCAGGATGGGGGAAGTTGTTTCAGCTAACTGTATTTTTGATTATTTTTCATTGCATTTTTCAATTCCTTGCATGCCTTAGTCCTAAGTGGTGAGTTAATACAGGTTTATTAGGTTGTTGGATCCTGTTAATCCTCAAAAATTCAGAACTTGAATAAAAAGCTGAAGCTCTTCAGTTACATTTGACTATTCAGTTAATTATTTTGAATTACCATTGTGTGAGGTTGTGGTGGGGAAGGGGGGGTGCTCACACCCCCCAAAGAGGGAGCTGGGCTGGCTGGCACAGAGTTCAAATGTGCTGGAGCTCAGTCCCTGTTTGAGCTGTTCCCAGGGGCAAACCCCCAGTGTCCCTGAGGTCTGTGTGCATCTCCTGCTCTGGGTGTAGTCACCATGGTTTGTTTTACTTGTGTGTTAAAGGCTGGTCCAAAGGTAGAACTGTCAGCAGGGAACTTTCCCTGGTTTTGTTGTAATGACGTGTTTGCATGTGACAGTTGACAAATAATTAAACTTTCCAGGCCTCTAATTACAGGATCAGTGTCTGTTTGCCATCTGTGAGCTGGGAGAAGAGATTCTTGCCTAACAGGGTCTGCAAAGAGCTTGGAACTGCTGAGCTGACTTGTGCACAGTGCTGTGAAAAAGCAGTTCTGTTGGAGCTCCCCAGCAATGATGGTGTGCTTCTTTCAGGTGGTGGATACATCCAAAAGCATCGCAGATATCCCTGAGTGGTTCAAGGGCAGCCGCCTCAACTATGCAGAGAATCTCCTGAAGCACAAGGACAATGACAAGATTGCACTCTATGCAGCAAGTAAGGAGCATTAATGCCTTGTGTTTCTTTGCTGCTCACAGGGCTGGGCCCGATGAAACATGGAAATAAACTGGTTTGGATGAGGAGAGAAAAAAGGGTGATAAAGTCAGTGACACTGTACAATCTGTGATACAGCTCTGCAAAAAAACCCAGCAAAACATGCTCTGGGAATATAGATCTGGAAAATCTTTTGCAAGCTCAATGAAGTTTTATTAGAATGTGCTCAGCTGCATTAAGGTAGTGGAGGTCATGCTGTGTTTAACATCACTCAGGATTTGAGGTATTATTTCACATTTGTCATAATTGCTTGGTTTGACATGTGATTATTGTCCTGTAGGTCTTTTTGTTAGGAAGTCATGAGGTACACAGAAACTGCTTTGTCACATAATCACAGGTGATGATAGCAAGAGGAGCAAATCTATTTCCTAGTTGATCATTGTATGAATGCTGGAATGAGCAGTTGGCTCCTCTGTGGTGAGCAGACTTTAACCTGCATCTCTTTTGTGACCTTCTGCCGTGTTTAATCTTCTTAAGACCTCTTAAGTCAGAGTATTTCTTGGTAACTCCCTGCTGCTGGGTCAGAGTGGTGGTTGGGGGGCCTGGCTCAGGGTTGTGTTCACTGGGGATGGTCCTGTGGGAGCTGTGTGGATGCAACAGGGCATAGGAGTGTAAATGTAACTTTGCTAAACAATTTCACTTGTCCCTGGCTCCCATGGTGAGTGTTTTTTGTGATTCCCTTCTCCTGGGGCTTTAATCATGGAGCAAGATCAGTGTCTCATTTCCTGTTGCTCTGTGGGAACCCAGGCTCTGTTGGCAGTCCCTGCTCAGTTTATGAACCACATGGAACAGGGACTTGGGCTGTTCTGCATCATGACCTGCTCCCTTGCTCTGTGTAAGTCCAGATTTACTGCTGTGAAGGCCTGAGAAGGCAAGAGAGTGAAAAATGCCATTCCCTGCTTAGGGCAGTGATCTGAGGGCAGCTGTTCTGAAAGGAGCAGGGTGTGCAGCTCACCTTTCCCATGGCATCCTTGGTGTGTCTTCGTGGGAAGTGCTGGCTGGTGGAAATAGGACAGCACTCACACTGAGGAGGTGCAGGAAGGGACTTCAAGGTGACAGATTTTTGCTTTCATAACATTTAGGTTTGTTTGTTTTGTTTCACGAGTGATTTATTAAGGGCTTATGTAACACCTGACATTCAGTACAATAGGGAAAACACCCTGCAGATCCTTTCAGAGGGGAGCTGAGTCCAGTTTAGTTTGTTTGCTTTGTGCTATGCTGGCAAGGGCAGATGTTCCAAAAGCACATCAAAAGCCAGGCCTGGATTTGCATGACTTTCTAGTCACTGACTTGCTGTAATAAAACCTGAACTTGGGCTTGTGCTGCTTCCTAGACCTGATGAGAAAACTGAGCAAAAAGGGAAAATGAGGTTCTTACCATGTTGGAAATTAGCCTTGGTGAGTGCAATTTATTTACCATGAATCCTCCTTGAGAGCACACCTTTCTCCATGAGTAGTTTGTGTTTCTGCAGAGGTGTTTATCTTTAGCAATGCCCTCATTCCTACTGAACAAATACCACTGATTAATACTTGATTCCCATTAAAAAGAAGAGGTTTTGGTGCAGCATAAGAGCAACTTCATAAGCAAAAATATAAATATTAGTGAAAGCTGTTACCTTAGAATTGCTTTCTACTGGGCTTAGTTATTTGTACTAGACTCATCTTGCAATGCCTGATTTCTGACTGATTGCTTTAATTTTCTTTCCTCAGGGGAAGGCAAAGAAGAAATCCTCAAAGTTACTTTTGAAGAATTGAGACAAGCTGTAGCTTTGTATGCTGCAGCCATGAGGAAGATGGGAGTAAAAGTAGGAGACAGAGTTGTGGGTGAGTAATTTAAGGGACAGGAGGTGGATTTTTTTTTTTGAAATGTGCAAGTGAGTAGTAAGAGTTATAGAAACATGCCTGTGAAATAGTGTTTTCACAGAAAATTTTAGTAAACATTGTAAAGAAAAGGCTCTTGTGCTGCTGTGTTTACATTTGTAGGAAATGCATTTCTGGAGGGAAGGAACCTGGATTAGCCTTTGGGTTCTCTAGCACTGAAGGGGGAAGGAAAGTGCTTCATTCACCAAGGTCTGCCTCAGAAACACTCTGTGGAAGCAGAGGAGGTGGAAGCTGTGCCTCTAGCTGAGCCTTGAGTCACAAGGTCTGGCAGATTGATGTGGGGGCAGTCAGGGAAATGCTGGTCCAGGGTTGGTTGTCCTGATGCCACTGGCAGTTCCTGACCCTGTGGCCCCAGGTGACCCAGTGCTCTGGGAGCTGCAGGTCTGGTGACCTTGTCCTGCCACCAGAGTGGTGACAGTGAGCACCTGCTGGGCAACAACTCCCCAAGTCACCAGTGCAGGGATGAGTTAAACCCAGTGATCCTTTCAGCAGCTCTCCACATCTTCTGCAGCAATGTTTCCTGTCAAGAGATTGTCATGTGTGTTTTTCTGTATAAACAGGCTTTTGTCCTGAGAACAGCTTGTCCAGTGTGCAGGCTTGGAAAGGAGTTGGATTGATTTCTAAATTGCTGGGTTTGATCTCCCAGCTGAGCTGCTTCACCTCTGTTTTGTGTGCTCTGTGAGTTTGTGAGTGTAGTGCAAGTCAGAACTGCAATATCCTTGAAGCTCCTTGGCTCCTACCTGGCAGTTCTGGTGTTTGTGTCATTGTACTGCTGGAATCCCATGTTCTTTCAGCAGCACTTGGCCATTATCCTAAAGAAGTGTGTCAGTTCTTACGTGATGCAAACCCACAGTGATGAAACTCTTGATTTGTTTTCTGCGTGCTGCAAACTTGAACATATGTCTTGAAAACTAAATTTTAAACCCACAATTATGACCTGGAAATGCAAATCTACTCGGTAGAGCTCATTTCTTACATATGGTATGAGTATGCTCTGGAACTGGAAGCATGAAATTATCACAGCTGGTGGCTCGGTTTTTAACATGGAATTAAAATTAAATCCTTAATTAGGTATGAACCATACAGTGAAGTTGAGAAGGTTTGTCTGAATGGAGATGCTTGAGTTTTATGTCAATTTTCAACTTTAATGCTGTCATATCTGTTCATTTCTGGCCATTTCTTCAGCAGCAGGGAAAATGTACTCTGCAGCTGGAGAAAACGTGGTCTTGACATGCAGCTGTAGCCTGTCCTTCTAATAATGCTGTAAAATTATAATTTTACTAACAGCTCCTTTTAGTTACTGTGTTTAGCACTGCAGGCTGGCTGATTTTTGAATTTTTGTTTTGGTGGCTGGCTTACCTCTCATTTAAATTAAAAAGCAGAGTTGATACTTTTTTAAAGTATAAATAAAGTCCCTTTAGATACTTCTATGGGGGTTTTAATTTCTTTGCTATGCCAGAGGATACTGGCAGTCACTGGAAGAGCTCAAGTGTAACATTTCAGTCAGAGGCTGAAGCTTCCCAAACTGAGTTGGGCAAGAGACATTAGGTGTTGGGTGGGGAAGCTGGAGTCCTGCCCCCACTTGTGCTATCAAAAATCAGGCTCTCCAGAACTTGCCAGAATCCACGGGGATGTAATTGGTCCCAAAATTTAGAGCAGATGGCAGAGGGAAAGGCAGTTCTTGCTGTTTCATCATAGTAACACAGGGCATGCTTCTGAAAAATCAGGTTTTAAATAAAAAGGAGATACTCTACGAACTTCATTACAGCTGCCTATCATGTAGTCAGCCTGTCAGGCTCTGACACCCTTTGTTGACACTTTCTCTTAAAATCTGAGCTGTTAGAATTACACACGACTCTTACTGTTGTTTTCCTGTGAGTTTCATCTCCACACTTTGCTGCCTCTTAAGACAAGGCTGCTTTAACTTCTCATTACACTTAACATCCCCCCTGGTTTGTTCAGTTCAATTTATGGTTGCATTATGACAGTAATAGTGTGTTGGAGCTGGAGGTGGGTGAGTGTGGGT
Source organism: Serinus canaria (assembly GCF_022539315.1). Classification (NCBI taxonomy): domain Eukaryota; kingdom Metazoa; phylum Chordata; class Aves; order Passeriformes; family Fringillidae; genus Serinus; species Serinus canaria. The sequence continues at coordinate 12,398,773 of NC_066329.1, forward strand.
GGACAGGCACTGGTGTCAGCACTTTTTTTCAGCTTGATTTCATTCCAGTCTTCCCTTTCCTTCACTGGGAGCACTTAACAGTGAACATAATTGAAGCAGATGTGTTGTGAAACATATTTCTTCCTCTGAAGATGACTTGCAGTGCTGTCAGTGGTGCTTGAACAGTTGGAAGAGGCATGCAATACCTACTGCAAGCTGCCTGGATCCACACAGTGAGGTTCTCCTGGTCTCCCAGTGGCCATCTGGCAAATAACAATGACTAAAAGAAGAACAAAACCCAACTGGGAGGGTGTTTCTCTCTCTGGATTGCTTCTGCTCTATCCCTGTAGCCAGCTTTGCTCTGTTACAAGTCAGCAGTTAGAAACAATCTGATCTTCCCCAT